>NC_073242.2:60992500-61592500 GCF_029281585.2 Gorilla gorilla gorilla
TCCATTCCATTCCATTCGATTCCATTCGATTCCATTCGATTCCATTCCATTCCATTCAATTCCATTGAATTCCATTCCATTCCATTCCATTCCATCCCATTCCATTGAATTCCATTCCATTCCATTCCATTCCATGGAATTCAATTCCATTCCATTCCATTCCATGGAATTCCATTCCATTCCATTGAATTCCATTCCATTCCATTCCGTTCCATTCCATTATGTTCCATTCCATTCCATTCCATTCCATTCCATTCCATTCCGTTCCGTTCCATTCCGTTCTATTCCGTTCCATTCCATTGAATTCCGATCCATTGCATTGAATTCCTTTCCATTCCATTCCATTCCTTTCCGTTCCGTTCCGTTCCGTTCTACTCGGGTTGATTCCATTCTATTCCATTCCATTCCATTCGATTCCATTCGATTCCATTCGATTCCAATCGATTCCATTCGATTCCATTCCATTCCATTCCATTCCATTCCATTGAATTCCTTTCCATTCCATTGAATTCCATTCCATTCCATTCCATTCGATTCCATTCGATTCCATTGAATTCCCTTCCATTCCATTCCTTTCCATTCCATTCCATTCCATTCCATTCCATTCCATTGAATTCCATTGAATTCCATTCCAATGAATTCCATTCCATTCCATTCCATTCCATTCCATTCCATTCCATTGAATTAATTTCCATTCCATTCCATTCCATTCCATTCCATTCTATTCCATCGAATTCCATTCCATTCCATTCCATTCCATTCCATTGAATTCCGTTCCATTCCATTGAATTCCATTCCATTTCGTTCCATTCCATTGAATTCTGTTCCGTTCCGTTCCATTCCGTTCCGTTCCATTCCGTTCCATTCCGTTCCTTTCCGTTCTACTCGGGTTGAATCCATTCTATTCCATTCCATTCCATTCGATTCCATTCGATTCCATTCGAATCCATTCGATTCCATTCGATTCCATTCGATTCCATTCCATTCCATTGAATTCCATTCCATTCCATTCCATTCCATTGAATTCCGTTCCATTCCATTCAATTCCATTCCATTCCATTCCTTTCCGTTCCATTCCGTTCCGTTCCGTTCCGTTCCGTTCTACTCGGGTTGTTTCCATTCTATTCCATTCCATTCCATTCGATTCCATTCTATTCCATTCGATTCCATTCGATTCAATTCGATTCAATTCCATTCCATTCCATTCCATTCCATTCCATTCCATTGAATTCCATTCCATTCCATTCCGTTCCATTCCATTCCGTTCCATTCCATTCCATTCCATTCCATTCCATTACATTACATTCCCTTCCATTCCGTTCCATTCCGTTCCATTCCATTGAATTCCGATCCATTGCATTGAATTCCGTTCCATTCCATTCCATTCCTTTCCGTTCCGTTCCGTTCCGTTCCGTTCAGTTCTACTCGGATTGATTCCATTCTATTCCATTCCATTCCATTCCATTCCATTCGATTCCATTCGATTCCATTCGACTCCATTCCATTCCATTCCATTCCATTCCATTCCATTCCATTCCATTCCATTCCATTCCATTGAACTCCATTCCATTCCATTCCATTCCATTCCATTCCATTGAATTCCATTCCATTCCATTCCATTCCATTGAATTCTGTTCCATTCCATTCCATTCCA
Source organism: Gorilla gorilla gorilla (assembly GCF_029281585.2). Taxonomy (NCBI): domain Eukaryota; kingdom Metazoa; phylum Chordata; class Mammalia; order Primates; family Hominidae; genus Gorilla; species Gorilla gorilla. The sequence goes on from NC_073242.2 coordinate 60,994,155, forward strand.
TTCCATTCCGTTCTACTCGGGTTGATTCCATTCTATTCCATTCCGTTCCGTTCCGTTCCGTTCCGTTCCATTCCACTCGGGTTGATTCCATTCTATTCCATTCCATTCCATTCCATTCCATTCCATTCCATTCGATTCCATTCGATTCCATTCGATTCCATTCGATTCCATTCCATTCCATTGAATTCCATTCCATTCCATTCCATTCCATTGAATTCCGTTCCATTCCATTCAATTCCATTCCATTCCATTCCATTCCATTCCATTTGAATTCCATTCCATTCCATTCCATTCCATTCCATTCCATTCCATTCCATTCCATTCCATTCCATTCTACTCGGGTTGATTACATTCTATTGCATTCCATTCCATTCGATTCCATTCGATTCCATTCGATTCCATTCGATTCCATTCCATTCCATTCCATTCAATTGAATTCCATTCCATTCCATTCCATTCCATTACATTCCATTGAATTCCATTCCATTCCATTCCATTCCATTCCATTCCATTCCATTCCATTGAATTCCGTTCCATTCCATTCCATTCCATTCCATTCCATTCCATTGAATTCCATTACATTGAATTCCATTCCATTCCATTCCATTCCATGGAATTCCATTCCATTCCGTTCCGTTCCATTCCGTTCCGTTCCGTACCGTTCCATTCCATTCCATTCCATTCCATTGAATTCCGTTCCATTCCATTGAATTCCATTCCATTCCGTTCCATTCCATTGAATTCCGTTCCGTTCCGTTCCGTTCCGTTCCGTTCCATTCCGTTCCATTCCGTTCCATTCCGTTCTACTCGGGTTGATTCCATTCTATTCCATTCCATTCCACTCGATTCCATTCCATTCGATTCCATTCCATTCCATTCCATTCCGTTCTACTCGGGTTCATTCCATTCCATTCCTTTCAGTTCCGTTCCGTTCCGTTCTACTCGGGTTGATTCCATTCTATTCCATTCCATTCCATTCGATTCCATTCTATTCCATTCGATTCCATTCTATTCAATTCGATTCCATTCCATTCCATTCCATTCCATTCCATTCCATTCCATTGAATTCCATTCCATTCCATTCCGTTCCATTCCATTCCGTTCCATTCCATTCCATTCCATTCCATTCCATTCCATTCCATTCCATTCCGTTCTACTCGGGTTGATTCCATTCTATTCCATTCCGTTCCGTTCCGTTCCGTTCCGTTCCGTTCCATTCCACTCGGGTTGATTCCATTCTATTCCATTCCATTCCATTCCATTCCATTCCATTCCATTCCATTCGATTCCATTCGATTCCATTCGATTCCATTCGATTCCATTCCATTCCATTGAATTCCATTCCATTCCATTCCATTCCATTGAATTCAGTTCCATTCCATTCAATTCCATTCCATTCCATTCCATTCCATTCCATTTGAATTCCATTCCATTCCATTCCATTCCATTCCATTCCATTCCATTCCATTCCATTCCATTCCATTCTACTCGGGTTGATTCCATTCTATTACATTCCATTCCATTCGATTCCATTCGATTCCATTCGATTCCATTCGATTCCATTCCACTCCATTCCATTCAATTGAATTCCATTACATTCCATTCCATTCCATTCCATTCCATTGAATTCCATTCCATTCCATTCCATTCCATTCCATTCCATTCCATTCCATTGAATTCCGTTCCATTCCATTCCATTCCATTCCATTCCATTCCATTCCATTGAATTCCATTACATTGAATTCCATTCCATTCCATTCCATTCCATGGAATTCCATTCCATTCCGTTCGGTTCCATTCCGTTCCGTTCCGTACCGTTCCATTCCATTCCATTCCATTCCATTGAATTCCGTTCCATTCCATTGAATTCCATTCCATTCCGTTCCATTCCATTGAATTCCGTTCCGTTCCGTTCCGTTCCGTTCCGTTCCATTCCGTTCCATTCCGTTCCATTCCGTTCTACTCGGGTTGATTCCATTCTATTCCATTCCATTCCACTCGATTCCATTCCATTCTATTCCATTCCATTCCATTCCATTCCGTTCTACTCGGGTTCATTCCATTCCATTCCTTTCCGTTCCGTTCCGTTCCGTTCTACTCGGGTTGATTCCATTCTATTCCATTCCATTCCATTCGATTCCATTCTATTCCATTCGATTCCATTCTATTCAATTCGATTCCATTCCATTCCATTCCATTCCATTCCATTCCATTCCATTGAATTCCATTCCATTCCATTCCGTTCCATTCCATTCCGTTCCATTCCATTCCATTCCATTCCATTCCATTCCATTCCATTACGTTCCGTTCCATTCCGTTCCATTCCATTGAATTCCGATCCATTGCATTGAATTCCGTTCCATTCCATTCCATTCCTTTCCGTTCCGTTCCGTTCCGTTCCGTTCCGTTCCGTTCTACTCGGGTTGATTCCATTCTATTCCATTCCATTCCATTCGATTCCAATCTATTCCATTCGATTCCATTCGATTCAATTCGATTCCATTCCATTCCATTCCATTCCATTCCATTGAATTCCATTCCATTCCATTCCGTTCCATTCCATTCCGTTCCATTCCATTACGTTCCGTTCCATTCCTTTCCATTCCGTTCCATTCCATTGAATTCCGATCCATTGCATTGAATTCCGTTCCATTCCATTCCATTCCTTTCCGTTCCGTTCCGTTCCGTTCCATTCCGTTCTACTCGGATTGATTCCATTCTATTCCATTCCATTCCATTCGATTCCATTCGATTCCATTCCATTCCATTCCATTCCATTCCATTCCATTCCATTCCATTCCATTGAACTCCATTCCATTCCATTCCATTCCATTCCATTCCATTCCATTCCATTGAATTCCATTCCATTGCATTCCATTCCATTGAATTCTGTTCCATTCAATTCCATTCCATTCCATTCCGTTCTACTCGGGTTGATTCCATTCTATTCCATTCCGTTCCGTTCCGTTCCGTTCCGTTCCTTTCCGTTCCATTCCATTCCACTCGGGTTGGTTCCATTCTATTCCATTCCATTGCATTCGATTCCATTCGATTCCATTCGATTCCATTCGATTCCATTCGATTCCATTCGATTCCATTCGATTCCATTCCATTCCATTGAATTCCGTTCCATTCCATTCCATTCCATTGAATTCCGTTCCATTCCATTCCATTCCATTCCATTCCATTCCATTCCATTTGAATTCCATTCCATTCCATTCCGTTCCATTCCATTCCATTCCATTCCATTCCATTCTACTCGGGATGATTCCATTCTATTCCATTCCATTCCATTCGATTCCATTCGATTCCATTCGATTCCATTCGATTCCATTCCATTCCATTCCATTCCATTCCATTGAATTCCATTCCATTGAATTCCATTCCATTCCATTGAATTCCATTCCATTCCATTCCATTCCATTGAAGTCCGTTCCATTCCATTCCATTCCATTCCATTCCATTCCATTGAATTCCATACCATTGAATTCCATTCCATTCCATTCCATTCCATTGAATTCCATTCCAGTCCGTTCCGTTCCGTTCCGTTCCGTTCCGTTCCGTTCCATTCCATTCCATTCCATTCCATGGAATTCCATTCCATTCCATTCCATTCCATTCCGTTCCATTCCATTCCGTTCCATTCCATTCCATTCCGTTCCGTTCCATTCCGTTCCATTCCGTTCCATTCCATTGAATTCCGTTCCATTGCATTGAATTCCGTTCCATTCCATTCAATTCCTTTCCGTTCCGTTCCGTTCCGTTCCGTTCCGTTCCGTTCTACTAGGGTTGATTCCATTCTATTCCATTCCATTCCATTCGATTCCATTCTATTCCATTCGATTCCATTCGATTCAATTCGATTCCATTCCATTCCATTCCATTCCATTCCATTCCATTGAATTCCATTCCATTCCATTCCATTGAATTCCATTCCATTCCATTCCATTGAATTCCATTCCATTCCATTGAATTCCATTCCATTCCATTCCATTCGATTCCATTCCATTCCATTGAATTCCATTCCATTCCATTCCATTCCATTCCATTCCATTCCATTGAATTCCATTCCATTGAATTCCATTCCATTCCATTGAATTCCATTCCAATCCATTCCATTCCATTGAATTCCGTTCCATTCCATTCCATTCCGTTCCATTCCATTTGAATTCCATTCCATTCCATTCCATTCCATTCCATTCTACTCGGGTTGATTCCATTCTATTCCATTCCATTCCATTCCATTCCATTCGATTCCATTCGATCCCATTCCATTCCATTCAATTCCATTGAATTCCATTCCATTCCATTCCATTCCATCCCATTCCATTGAATTCCATTCCATTCCATTCCATTCCATGGAATTCCATTCCATTCCATTGACTTCCATTCCATTCCATTCCGTTCCATTCCATTATGTTCCATTCCATTCCATTCCATTCCATTCAATTCCATTCCGTTCCGTTCCATTCCGTTCCATTCCGTTCCATTCCATTGAATTCTGATCCATTGCATTGAATTCCTTTCCATTCCATTCCATTCCTTTCCGTTCCGTTCCGTTCCCTTCTACTCGGGTTGATTCCATTCTATTCCATTCCATTCCATTCGATTCCATTCGATTCCATTCGATTCCATTCGATTCCATTCGATTCCATTCCATTCCATTCCATTCCATTCCATTCCATTCCATTGAATTCCTTTCCATTCCATTGAATTCCATTCCATTCCATTCCATTCCATTCCATTCGATTCCATTGAATTCCATTCCATTCCATTCCTTTCCATTCCATTGAATTCCATTCCATTCCATTCCATTCCATTCCATTCGATTCCATTGAATTCCATTCCATTCCATTCCTTTCCATTCCATTCCATTCCATTCCATTCCATTCCATTCCATTGAATTCCATTGAATTCCATTCCAATGAATTCCATTCCATTCCATTCCATTCCATTCCATTCCATTCCATTGAATTAATTTCCATTCCATTCCATTCCATTCCATTCCATTCTATTCCATCGAATTCCATTCCATTCCATTCCATTCCATTCCATTCCATTCCATTCCATTCCATTCCATTCCATTCTACTCGGGTTGATTCCATTCTATTTCATTCCATTCCATTCGATTCCATTCGATTCCATTCCATTCCATTCCATTCCATTCCATTCAATTGAATTCCATTCCATTCCATTCCATTCCATTCCATTCCATTCCGTTCCATTCCATTCCATCGAATTCCATTCCATTCCATTCCATTCCATTCCATTCCATTGAATTCCATTCCATTCCATTCCGTTCCGTTCCGTTCCGCTCCGTTTCGTTCCGTTCCGTTCCGTTCCATTCCATTCCATTCCATTCCATTGAATTCCGTTCCATTCCATTGAATTCCATTCCATTTCGTTCCATTCCATTGAATTCTGTTCCGTTCCGTTCCATTCCGTTCCGTTCCATTCCATTCCATTCCGTTCCTTTCCGTTCTACTCGGGTTGATTCCATTCTATTCCATTCCATTCCATTCGATTCCATTCGATTCCATTCGAATCCATTCGATTCCATTCGATTCCATTCGATTCCATTCCATTCCATTGAATTCCATTCCATTCCATTCCATTCCATTGAATTCCGTTCCATTCCATTCAATTCCATTCCATTCCATTCCTTTCCGTTCCGTTCCGTTCCGTTCCGTTCCGTTCCTTTCTACTCGGGTTGTTTCCATTCTATTCCATTCCATTCCATTCGATTCCATTCTATTCCATTCGATTCCATTCGATTCAATTCGATTCCATTCCATTCCATTCCATTCCATTCCATTGAATTCCATTCCATTCCATTCCGTTCCATTCCATTCCGTTCCATTCCATTCCATTCCATTCCATTCCATTACATTACATTCCCTTCCATTCCGTTCCATTCCGTTCCATTCCATTGAATTCCGATCCATTGCATGGAATTCCGTTCCATTCCATTCCATTCCTTTCCGTTCCGTTCCGTTCCGTTCGGTTCCGTTCTACTCGGATTGATTCCATTCTATTCCATTCCATTCCATTCGATTCCATTCGATTCCATTCGATTCCATTCGACTCCATTCCATTCCATTCCATTCCATTCCATTCCATTCCATTCCATTGAACTCCATTCCATTCCATTCAATTCCATTCCATTCCATTCCATTGAATTCCATTCCATTCCATTCCATTCCATTGAATTCTGTTCCATTCCATTCCATTCCATTCCATTCCGTTCTACTCGGGTTGATTCCATTCTATTCCATTCCGTTCCGTTCCGTTCCGTTCCGTTCCGTTCCATTCCACTCGGGTTGATTCCATTCTATTCTATTCCATTCCATTCCATTACACTCGATTCCATTAGATTCCATTCGATTCCATTCGATTCCATTCGATTCCATTCCATTCCATTGAATTCCATTCCATTCCATTGAATTCCGTTCCATTCCATTCAATTCCATTCCATTCCATTCCATTCCATTCCATTTGAATTCCATTCCATTCCATTCCATTCCATTCCATTCCATTCCATTCCATTCCATTCCATTCTACTCGGGTTGATTCCATTCTATTACATTCCATTCCATTCGATTCCATTCGATTCCAATCGATTCCATTCGATTCCATTCCATTCCATTCCATTCAATTGAATTCCATTCCATTCCATTGAATTCCATTCCATTCCATTCCGTTCCATTCCGTTCCGTTCCGTACCGTTCCATTCCATTCCATTCCATTCCATTGAATTCCGTTCCATTCCATTCAATTCCATTCCATTCCATTCCTTTCCGTTCCGTTCCGTTCCGTTCCGTTCCGTTCCGTTCTACTCGGGTTGTTTCCATTCTATTCCATTCCATTCCATTCGATTCCATTCTATTCCATTCGATTCCATTCGATTCAATTCGATTCCATTCCATTCCATTCCATTCCATTCCATTCCATTCCATTCCATTGAATTCCATTCCATTCCATTCCGTTCCATTCCATTCCGTTCCATTCCATTCCATTCCATTCCATTCCATTCCATTACATTCCCTTCCATTCCGTTCCATTCCGTTCCATTCCATTGAATTCCGATCCATTGCATGGAATTCCGTTCCATTCCATTCCATTCCTTTCCGTTCCGTTCCGTTCCGTTCGGTTCCGTTCTACTCGGATTGATTCCATTCTATTCCATTCCATTCCATTCGATTCCATTCGATTCCATTCGATTCCATTCGACTCCATTCCATTCCATTCCATTCCATTCCATTCCATTCCATTCCATTCCATTCCATTCCATTCCATTCCATTCCATTGAACTCCATTCCATTCCATTCAATTCCATTCCATTCCATTCCATTGAATTCCATTCCATTCCATTCCATTCCATTGAATTCTGTTCCATTCCATTCCATTCCATTCCATTCCGTTCTACTCGGGTTGATTCCATTCTATTCCATTCCGTTCCGTTCCGTTCCGTTCCGTTCCGTTCCATTCCACTCGGGTTGATTCCATTCTATTCTATTCCATTCCATTCCATTCCACTCGATTCCATTAGATTCCATTCGATTCCATTCGATTCCATTCGATTCCATTCCATTCCATTGAATTCCATTCCATTCCATTGAATTCCGTTCCATTCCATTCAATTCCATTCCATTCCATTCCATTCCATTCCATTTGAATTCCAATCCATTCCATTCCATTCCATTCCATTCCATTCCATTCCATTCCATTCCATTCCATTCTACTCGGGTTGATTCCATTCTATTACATTCCATTCCATTCGATTCCATTCGATTCCAATCGATTCCATTCGATTCCATTCCATTCCATTCCATTCAATTGAATTCCATTCCATTCCGTTGAATTCCATTCCATTCCATTCCATTGAATTCCATTCCATTCCATTCCATTCCATTCCATTCCATTCCATTCCATTCCATTCCATTCCATTGAATTCCGTTCCATTCCATTCCATTCCATTCCATTCCATTCCATTGAATTCCATTACATTGAATTCCATTCCATTCCATTCCATTCCATGGAATTCCATTCCATTCCATTCCATTCCATTCCGTTCCATTCCATTCCGTTCCATTCCATTCCATTCCGTTCCGTTCCATTCCGTTCCATTCCGTTCCATTCCATTGAATTCCGTTCCATTGCATTGAATTCCGTTCCATTCCATTCAATTCCTTTCCGTTCCGTTCCGTTCCGTTCCGTTCCGTTCCGTTCTACTAGGGTTGATTCCATTCTATTCCATTCCATTCCATTCGATTCCATTCTATTCCATTCGATTCCATTCGATTCAATTCGATTCCATTCCATTCCATTCCATTCCATTCCATTCCATTGAATTCCATTCCATTCCATTCCATTGAATTCCATTCCATTCCATTCCATTGAATTCCATTCCATTCCATTGAATTCCATTCCATTCCATTCCATTCGATTCCATTCCATTCCATTGAATTCCATTCCATTCCATTCCATTCCATTCCATTCCATTCCATTGAATTCCATTCCATTGAATTCCATTCCATTCCATTGAATTCCATTCCAATCCATTCCATTCCATTGAATTCCGTTCCATTCCATTCCATTCCGTTCCATTCCATTTGAATTCCATTCCATTCCATTCCATTCCATTCCATTCTACTCGGGTTGATTCCATTCTATTCCATTCCATTCCATTCCATTCCATTCGATTCCATTCGATTCCTTTCCATTCCATTCAATTCCATTGAATTCCATTCCATTCCATTCCATTCCATCCCATTCCATTGAATTCCATTCCATTCCATTCCATTCCATGGAATTCCATTCCATTCCATTGACTTCCATTCCATTCCATTCCGTTCCATTCCATTATGTTCCATTCCATTCCATTCCATTCCATTCAATTCCATTCCGTTCCGTTCCATTCCGTTCCATTCCGTTCCATTCCATTGAATTCTGATCCATTGCATTGAATTCCTTTCCATTCCATTCCATTCCTTTCCGTTCCGTTCCGTTCCCTTCTACTCGGGTTGATTCCATTCTATTCCATTCCATTCCATTCGATTCCATTCGATTCCATTCGATTCCATTCGATTCCATTCGATTCCATTCCATTCCATTCCATTCCATTCCATTCCATTCCATTGAATTCCTTTCCATTCCATTGAATTCCATTCCATTCCATTCCATTCCATTCCATTCGATTCCATTGAATTCCATTCCATTCCATTCCTTTCCATTCCATTGAATTCCATTCCATTCCATTCCATTCCATTCCATTCGATTCCATTGAATTCCATTCCATTCCATTCCTTTCCATTCCATTCCATTCCATTCCATTCCATTCCATTCCATTGAATTCCATTGAATTCCATTCCAATGAATTCCATTCCATTCCATTCCATTCCATTCCATTCCATTCCATTGAATTAATTTCCATTCCATTCCATTCCATTCCATTCCATTCTATTCCATCGAATTCCATTCCATTCCATTCCATTCCATTCCATTCCATTCCATTCCATTCCATTCCATTCCATTCCATTCTACTCGGGTTGATTCCATTCTATTTCATTCCATTCCATTCGATTCCATTCGATTCCATTCCATTCCATTCCATTCCATTCCATTCAATTGAATTCCATTCCATTCCATTCCATTCCATTCCATTCCATTCCGTTCCATTCCATTCCATCGAATTCCATTCCATTCCATTCCATTCCATTCCATTCCATTGAATTCCATTCCATTCCATTCCGTTCCGTTCCGTTCCGCTCCGTTTCGTTCCGTTCCGTTCCGTTCCATTCCATTCCATTCCATTCCATTGAATTCCGTTCCATTCCATTGAATTCCATTCCATTTCGTTCCATTCCATTGAATTCTGTTCCGTTCCGTTCCATTCCGTTCCGTTCCATTCCATTCCATTCCGTTCCTTTCCGTTCTACTCGGGTTGATTCCATTCTATTCCATTCCATTCCATTCGATTCCATTCGATTCCATTCGAATCCATTCGATTCCATTCGATTCCATTCGATTCCATTCCATTCCATTGAATTCCATTCCATTCCATTCCATTCCATTGAATTCCGTTCCATTCCATTCAATTCCATTCCATTCCATTCCTTTCCGTTCCGTTCCGTTCCGTTCCGTTCCGTTCCTTTCTACTCGGGTTGTTTCCATTCTATTCCATTCCATTCCATTCGATTCCATTCTATTCCATTCGATTCCATTCGATTCAATTCGATTCCATTCCATTCCATTCCATTCCATTCCATTGAATTCCATTCCATTCCATTCCGTTCCATTCCATTCCGTTCCATTCCATTCCATTCCATTCCATTCCATTACATTACATTCCCTTCCATTCCGTTCCATTCCGTTCCATTCCATTGAATTCCGATCCATTGCATGGAATTCCGTTCCATTCCATTCCATTCCTTTCCGTTCCGTTCCGTTCCGTTCGGTTCCGTTCTACTCGGATTGATTCCATTCTATTCCATTCCATTCCATTCGATTCCATTCGATTCCATTCGATTCCATTCGACTCCATTCCATTCCATTCCATTCCATTCCATTCCATTCCATTCCATTGAACTCCATTCCATTCCATTCAATTCCATTCCATTCCATTCCATTGAATTCCATTCCATTCCATTCCATTCCATTGAATTCTGTTCCATTCCATTCCATTCCATTCCATTCCGTTCTACTCGGGTTGATTCCATTCTATTCCATTCCGTTCCGTTCCGTTCCGTTCCGTTCCGTTCCATTCCACTCGGGTTGATTCCATTCTATTCTATTCCATTCCATTCCATTACACTCGATTCCATTAGATTCCATTCGATTCCATTCGATTCCATTCGATTCCATTCCATTCCATTGAATTCCATTCCATTCCATTGAATTCCGTTCCATTCCATTCAATTCCATTCCATTCCATTCCATTCCATTCCATTTGAATTCCATTCCATTCCATTCCATTCCATTCCATTCCATTCCATTCCATTCCATTCCATTCCATTCTACTCGGGTTGATTCCATTCTATTACATTCCATTCCATTCGATTCCATTCGATTCCAATCGATTCCATTCGATTCCATTCCATTCCATTCCATTCAATTGAATTCCATTCCATTCCATTGAATTCCATTCCATTCCATTCCGTTCCATTCCGTTCCGTTCCGTACCGTTCCATTCCATTCCATTCCATTCCATTGAATTCCGTTCCATTCCATTCAATTCCATTCCATTCCATTCCTTTCCGTTCCGTTCCGTTCCGTTCCGTTCCGTTCCGTTCTACTCGGGTTGTTTCCATTCTATTCCATTCCATTCCATTCGATTCCATTCTATTCCATTCGATTCCATTCGATTCAATTCGATTCCATTCCATTCCATTCCATTCCATTCCATTCCATTCCATTCCATTGAATTCCATTCCATTCCATTCCGTTCCATTCCATTCCGTTCCATTCCATTCCATTCCATTCCATTCCATTACATTACATTCCCTTCCATTCCGTTCCATTCCGTTCCATTCCATTGAATTCCGATCCATTGCATGGAATTCCGTTCCATTCCATTCCATTCCTTTCCGTTCCGTTCCGTTCCGTTCGGTTCCGTTCTACTCGGATTGATTCCATTCTATTCCATTCCATTCCATTCGATTCCATTCGATTCCATTCGATTCCATTCGACTCCATTCCATTCCATTCCATTCCATTCCATTCCATTCCATTCCATTCCATTCCATTCCATTCCATTGAACTCCATTCCATTCCATTCAATTCCATTCCATTCCATTCCATTGAATTCCATTCCATTCCATTCCATTCCATTGAATTCTGTTCCATTCCATTCCATTCCATTCCATTCCGTTCTACTCGGGTTGATTCCATTCTATTCCATTCCGTTCCGTTCCGTTCCGTTCCGTTCCGTTCCATTCCACTCGGGTTGATTCCATTCTATTCTATTCCATTCCATTCCATTCCACTCGATTCCATTAGATTCCATTCGATTCCATTCGATTCCATTCGATTCCATTCCATTCCATTGAATTCCATTCCATTCCATTGAATTCCGTTCCATTCCATTCAATTCCATTCCATTCCATTCCATTCCATTCCATTTGAATTCCATTCCATTCCATTCCATTCCATTCCATTCCATTCCATTCCATTCCATTCCATTCCATTCTACTCGGGTTGATTCCATTCTATTACATTCCATTCCATTCGATTCCATTCGATTCCAATCGATTCCATTCGATTCCATTCCATTCCATTCCATTCAATTGAATTCCATTCCATTCCGTTGAATTCCATTCCATTCCATTCCATTGAATTCCATTCCATTCCATTCCATTCCATTCCATTCCATTCCATTCCATTCCATTCCATTGAATTCCGTTCCATTCCATTCCATTCCATTCCATTCCATTCCATTGAATTCCATTACATTGAATTCCATTCCATTCCATTCCATTCCATGGAATTCCATTCCATTCCATTCCGTTCCATTCCGTTCCGTTCCGTACCGTTCCATTCCATTCCATTCCATTCCATTGAATTCCGTTCCATTCCATTGAATTCCATTCCATTCCGTTCCATTCCATTGAATTCCGTTCCGTTCCGTTCCGTTCCGTTCCGTTCCATTCCGTTCCATTCCGTTCCATTCCGTTCTACTCGGGTTGATTCCATTCTATTCCATTCCATTCCACTCGATTCCATTCCATTCGATTCCATTCCATTCCATTCCATTCCGTTCTACTCGGGTTCATTCCATTCCATTCCTTTCCGTTCCGTTCCGTTCCGTTCCGTTCCGTTCCGTTCTACTCGGGTTGTTTCCATTCTATTCCATTCCATTCCATTCCATTCCATTCTATTCCATTCGATTCCATTCGATTCAATTCGATTCCATTCCATTCCATTCCATTCCATTCCATTCCATTCCATTCCATTGAATTCCATTCCACTCCATTCCGTTCCATTCCATTCCGTTCCATTCCATTCCATTCCATTCCATTCCATTCCATTCCATTCCATTCCATTGAATTCCGTTCCATTCCATTGAATTCCATTCCATTCCGTTCCATTCCATTGAATTCCGTTCCGTTCTGTTCCGTTCCGTTCCGTTCCATTCCGTTCCATTCCGTTCTACTCGGGTTGATTCCATTCTATTCCATTCCATTCCACTCGATTCCATTCCATTCGATTCCATTCCATTCCATTCCATTCCGTTCTACTCGGGTTCATTCCATTCCATTCCTTTCCGTTCCGTTCCGTTCCGTTCTACTCGGGTTGATTCCATTCTATTCCATTCCATTCCATTCGATTCCATTCTATTCCATTCGATTCCATTCTATTCAATTCGATTCCATTCCATTCCATTCCATTCCATTCCATTCCATTGAATTCCATTCCATTCCATTCCGTTCCATTCCATTCCGTTCCATTCCATTCCATTCCATTCCATTCCATTCCATTGAATTCCATTCCATTCCATTCCATTCCATTCAATTCTGTTCCATTCAATTCCATTCCATTCCATTCCGTTCTACTCGGGTTGATTCCATTCTATTCCATTCCGTTCCGTTCCGTTCCGTTCCGTTCCTTTCCGTTCCATTCCATTCCACTCGGGTTGGTTCCATTCTATTCCATTCCATTGCATTCGATTCCATTCGATTCCATTCGATTCCATTCGATTCCATTCGATTCCATTCGATTCCATTCGATTCCATTCCATTCCATTGAATTCCGTTCCATTCCATTCCATTCCATTGAATTCCGTTCCATTCCATTCCATTCCATTCCATTCCATTCCATTCCATTCCATTTGAATTCCATTCCATTCCATTCCGTTCCATTCCATTCCATTCCATTCCATTCCATTCTACTCGGGTTGATTCCATTCTATTCCATTCCATTCCATTCGATTCCATTCGATTCCATTCGATTCCATTCGATTCCATTCCATTCCATTCCATTCCATTCCATTGAATTCCATACCATTGAATTCCATTCCATTCCATTCCATTCCATCGAATTCCATTCCAGTCCGTTCCATTCCGTTCCGTTCCGTTCCGTTCCGTTCCATTCCATTCCATTCCATTCCATGGAATTCCATTCCATTCCATTCCATTCCATTCCGTTCCATTCCATTCCGTTCCATTCCATTCCATTCCATTCCATTCCGTTCCGTTCCATTCCGTTCCATTCCGTTCCATTCCATTGAATTCCGTTCCATTGCATTGAATTCCGTTCCATTCCATTCCATTCCTTTCCGTTCCGTTCCGTTCCGTTCCGTTCCGTTCCGTTCTACTTGGGTTGATTCCATTCTATTCCATTCCATTCCATTCGATTCCATTCGATTCCATTCGATTCCATTCCATTCCATTCCATACAATTGAATTCCATTCCATTCCATTCCATTCCATTCCATTCCATTCCGTTCCATTCCATTCCATCGAATTCCATTCCATTCCATTCCATTCCATTCCATTCCATTGAATTCCATTCCATTCCGTTCCGTTCCGTTCCGCTCCGTTTCGTTCCGTTCCGTTCCGTTCCATTCCATTCCATTCCATTCCATTGAATTCCGTTCCATTCCATTGAATTCCATTCCATTTCGTTCCATTCCATTGAATTCTGTTCCGTTCCGTTCCATTCCGTTCCGTTCCATTCCATTCCATTCCGTTCCTTTCCGTTCTACTCGGGTTGATTCCATTCTATTCCATTCCATTCCATTCGATTCCATTCGATTCCATTCGAATCCATTCGATTCCATTCGATTCCATTCGATTCCATTCCATTCCATTGAATTCCATTCCATTCCATTCCATTCCATTGAATTCCGTTCCATTCCATTCAATTCCATTCCATTCCATTCCTTTCCGTTCCGTTCCGTTCCGTTCCGTTCCGTTCTACTCGGGTTGTTTCCATTCTATTCCATTCCATTCCATTCGATTCCATTCTATTCCTTTCGATTCCATTCGATTCAATTCGATTCCATTCCATTCCATTCCATTCCATTCCATTCCATTCCATTGAATTCCATTCCATTCCATTCCGTTCCATTCCATTCCGTTCCATTCCATTCCATTCCATTCCATTCCATTACATTACATTCCCTTCCATTCCGTTCCATTCCGTTCCATTCCATTGAATTCCGATCCATTGCATGGAATTCCGTTCCATTCCATTCCATTCCTTTCCGTTCCGTTCCGTTCCGTTCGGTTCCGTTCTACTCGGATTGATTCCATTCTATTCCATTCCATTCCATTCGATTCCATTCGATTCCATTCGATTCCATTCGACTCCATTCCATTCCATTCCATTCCATTCCATTCCATTCCATTCCATTCCATTCCATTCCATTCCATTGAACTCCATTCCATTCCATTCAATTCCATTCCATTCCATTCCATTGAATTCCATTCCATTCCATTCCATTCCATTGAATTCTGTTCCATTCCATTCCATTCCATTCCATTCCGTTCTACTCGGGTTGATTCCATTCTAATCCAT
The DNA here is from genome assembly GCF_029281585.2 of Gorilla gorilla gorilla. Taxonomy (NCBI): domain Eukaryota; kingdom Metazoa; phylum Chordata; class Mammalia; order Primates; family Hominidae; genus Gorilla; species Gorilla gorilla. The sequence goes on from NC_073242.2 coordinate 61,009,671, forward strand.
TCCGTTCCGTTCCGTTCCGTTCCGTTCCGTTCCATTCCACTCGGGTTGATTCCATTCTATTCCATTCCATTCCATTCCATTCCACTCGATTCCATTAGATTCCATTCGATTCCATTCGATTCCATTCGATTCCATTCCATTCCATTGAATTCCATTCCATTCCATTCCATTTCATTGAATTCCGTTCCATTCCATTCAATTCCATTCCATTCCATTCCATTCCATTCCATTTGAATTCCATTCCATTCCATTCCATTCCATTCCATTCCATTCCATTCCATTCCATTCCATTCCATTCTACTCGGGTTGATTCCACTCTATTACATTCCATTCCATTCGATTCCATTCGATTCCAATCGATTCCATTCGATTCCATTCCATTCCATTCCATTCAATTGAATTCCATTCCATTCCATTCCATTCCATTCCATTCCATTCCATTGAATTCCATTCCATTCCATTCCATTCCATTCCATTCCATTCCATTCCATTCCATTCCATTCCATTCCATTGAATTCCGTTCCATTCCATTCCATTCCATTCCATTCCATTCCATTGAATTCCATTACATTGAATTCCATTCCATTCCATTCCATTCCATGGAATTCCATTCCATTCCGTTCCGTTCCATTCCGTTCCGTTCCGTACCGTTCCATTCCATTCCATTCCATTCCATTGAATTCCGTTCCATTCCATTGAATTCCATTCCATTCCGTTCCATTCCATTGAATTCCGTTCCGTTCCGTTCCGTTCCGTTCCATTCCGTTCCATTCCGTTCCATTCCGTTCTACTCGGGTTGATTCCATTCTATTCCATTCCATTCCACTCGATTCCATTCCATTCGATTCCATTCCATTCCATTCCATTCCGTTCTACTCGGGTTCATTCCATTCCATTCCTTTCCGTTCCGTTCCGTTCCGTTCCGTTCCGTTCTACTCGGGTTGTTTCCATTCTATTCCATTCCATTCCATTCGATTCCATTCTATTCCATTCGATTCCATTCGATTCAATTCGATTCCATTCCATTCCATTCCATTCCATTCCATTCCATTCCATTGAATTCCATTCCATTCCATTCCGTTCCATTCCATTCCGTTCCATTCCATTCCATTCCATTCCATTCCATTACATTACATTCCCTTCCATTCCGTTCCATTCCGTTCCATTCCATTGAATTCCGATCCATTGCATGGAATTCCGTTCCATTCCATTCCATTCCTTTCCGTTCCGTTCCGTTCCGTTCGGTTCCGTTCTACTCGGATTGATTCCATTCTATTCCATTCCATTCCATTCGATTCCATTCGATTCCATTCGATTCCATTCCATTCCATTCCATTGAACTCCATTCCATTCCATAACATTCCATTCCATTCCATTCCATTCCATTCCATTGAACTCCATTCCATTCCATTCAATTCCATTCCATTCCATTCCATTGAATTCCATTCCATTCCATTCCATTCCATTGAATTCTGTTCCATTCCATTCCATTCCATTCCATTCCGTTCTACTCGGGTTGATTCCATTCTATTCCATTCCGTTCCGTTCCGTTCCGTTCCGTTCCGTTCCATTCCACTCGGGTTGATTCCATTCTATTCTATTCCATTCCATTCCATTACACTCGATTCCATTAGATTCCATTCGATTCCATTCGATTCCATTCGATTCCATTCCATTCCATTGAATTCCATTCCATTCCATTGAATTCCGTTCCATTCCATTCAATTCCATTCCATTCCATTCCATTCCATTCCATTTGAATTCCATTCCATTCCATTCCATTCCATTCCATTCCATTCCATTCCATTCCATTCCATTCCATTCCATTCTACTCGGGTTGATTCCATTCTATTACATTCCATTCCATTCGATTCCATTCGATTCCAATCGATTCCATTCGATTCCATCCCATTCCATTCCATTCAATTGAATTCCATTCCATTCCATTGAATTCCATTCCATTCCATTCCATTGAATTCCATTCCATTCCATTCCATTCCATTCCATTCCATTCCATTCCATTCCATTCCATTGAATTCCGTTCCATTCCATTCCATTCCACTCCATTCCATTCCATTGAATTCCATTACATTGAATTCCATTCCATTCCATTCCATTCCATGGAATTCCATTCCATTCCATTCCGTTCCATTCCGTTCCGTTCCGTACCGTTCCATTCCATTCCATTCCATTCCATTGAATTCCGTTCCATTCCATTCAATTCCATTCCATTCCATTCCTTTCCGTTCCGTTCCGTTCCGTTCCGTTCCGTTCCGTTCTACTCGGGTTGTTTCCATTCTATTCCATTCCATTCCATTCGATTCCATTCTATTCCATTCGATTCCATTCGATTCAATTCGATTCCATTCCATTCCATTCCATTCCATTCCATTCCATTCCATTCCATTCCATTGAATTCCATTCCATTCCATTCCGTTCCATTCCATTCCGTTCCATTCCATTCCATTCCATTCCATTCCATTACATTACATTCCCTTCCATTCCGTTCCATTCCGTTCCATTCCATTGAATTCCGATCCATTGCATGGAATTCCGTTCCATTCCATTCCATTCCTTTCCGTTCCGTTCCGTTCCGTTCGGTTCCGTTCTACTCGGATTGATTCCATTCTATTCCATTCCATTCCATTCGATTCCATTCGATTCCATTCGATTCCATTCGACTCCATTCCATTCCATTCCATTCCATTCCATTCCATTCCATTCCATTCCATTCCATTCCATTCCATTGAACTCCATTCCATTCCATTCAATTCCATTCCATTCCATTCCATTGAATTCCATTCCATTCCATTCCATTCCATTGAATTCTGTTCCATTCCATTCCATTCCATTCCATTCCGTTCTACTCGGGTTGATTCCATTCTATTCCATTCCGTTCCGTTCCGTTCCGTTCCGTTCCGTTCCATTCCACTCGGGTTGATTCCATTCTATTCTATTCCATTCCATTCCATTCCACTCGATTCCATTAGATTCCATTCGATTCCATTCGATTCCATTCGATTCCATTCCATTCCATTGAATTCCATTCCATTCCATTGAATTCCGTTCCATTCCATTCAATTCCATTCCATTCCATTCCATTCCATTCCATTTGAATTCCATTCCATTCCATTCCATTCCATTCCATTCCATTCCATTCCATTCCATTCCATTCCATTCTACTCGGGTTGATTCCATTCTATTACATTCCATTCCATTCGATTCCATTCGATTCCAATCGATTCCATTCGATTCCATTCCATTCCATTCCATTCAATTGAATTCCATTCCATTCCGTTGAATTCCATTCCATTCCATTCCATTGAATTCCATTCCATTCCATTCCATTCCATTCCATTCCATTCCATTCCATTCCATTCCATTCCATTGAATTCCGTTCCATTCCATTCCATTCCATTCCATTCCATTCCATTGAATTCCATTACATTGAATTCCATTCCATTCCATTCCATTCCATGGAATTCCATTCCATTCCATTCCGTTCCATTCCGTTCCGTTCCGTACCGTTCCATTCCATTCCATTCCATTCCATTGAATTCCGTTCCATTCCATTGAATTCCATTCCATTCCGTTCCATTCCATTGAATTCCGTTCCGTTCCGTTCCGTTCCGTTCCGTTCCATTCCGTTCCATTCCGTTCCATTCCGTTCTACTCGGGTTGATTCCATTCTATTCCATTCCATTCCACTCGATTCCATTCCATTCGATTCCATTCCATTCCATTCCATTCCGTTCTACTCGGGTTCATTCCATTCCATTCCTTTCCGTTCCGTTCCGTTCCGTTCCGTTCCGTTCTACTCGGGTTGTTTCCATTCTATTCCATTCCATTCCATTCCATTCCATTCTATTCCATTCGATTCCATTCGATTCAATTCGATTCCATTCCATTCCATTCCATTCCATTCCATTCCATTCCATTGAATTCCATTCCATTCCATTCCGTTCCATTCCATTCCGTTCCATTCCATTCCATTCCATTCCATTCCATTCCATTCCATTACATTCCCTTCCTTTCCGTTCCATTCCGTTCCATTCCATTGAATTCCGATCCATTGCATGGAATTCCGTTCCATTCCATTCCATTCCTTTCCGTTCCGTTCCGTTCCGTTCGGTTCCGTTCTACTCGGATTGATTCCATTCTATTCCATTCCATTCCATTCGATTCCATTCGATTCCATTCGATTCCATTCGACTCCATTCCAATCCATTCCATTCCATTCCATTCCATTCCATTCCATTCCATTCCATTGAACTCCATTCCATTCCATTCAATTCCATTCCATTCCATTCCATTGAATTCCATTCCATTCCATTCCATTCCATTGAATTCTGTTCCATTCCATTCCATTCCATTCCATTCCGTTCTACTCGGGTTGATTTCATTCTATTCCATTCCGTTCCGTTCCGTTCCGTTCCGTTCCGTTCCATTCCACTCGGGTTGATTCCATTCTATTCCATTCCATTCCATTCCATTCCACTCGATTCCATTAGATTCCATTCGATTCCATTCGATTCCATTCGATTCCATTCCATTCCATTGAATTCCATTCCATTCCATTCCATTCCATTGAATTCCGTTCCATTCCATTCCATTCCATTCCATTCCATTCCATTCCATTCCATTTGAATTCCATTCCATTCCATTCCATTCCATTCCATTCCATTCCATTCCATTCCATTCCATTCTACTCGGGTTGATTCCATTCTATTACATTCCATTCCATTCGATTCCATTCGATTCCAATCGATTCCATTCGATTCCATTCCATTCCATTCCATTCAATTGAATTCCATTCCATTCCATTCCATTCCATTCCATTCCATTCCATTCCATTCCATTGAATCCCATTCCATTCCATTCCATTCCATTCCATTCCATTCCATTCCATTCCATTCCATTCCATTGAATTCCGTTCCATTCCATTCCATTCCATTCCATTCCATTCCATTGAATTCCATTACATTGAATTCCATTCCATTCCATTCCATTCCATGGAATTCCATTCCATTCCGTTCCGTTCCATTCCGTTCCGTTCCGTACCGTTCCATTCCATTCCATTCCATTCCATTGAATTCCGTTCCATTCCATGGAATTCCATTCCATTCCGTTCCATTCCATTGAATTCCATTCCATTCCATTCCATTAGATTCCATTCCATTCCATTGAATTCCATTCCATTCCATTAGATTCCATTCCATTCCATTCCATTCCATTCCATTGAATTCCATTCCATTGAATTCCATTCCATTCCATTGAATTCCATTCCAATCCATTCCATTCCATTGAATTCCGTTCCATTCCATTCCATTCCGTTCCATTCCATTTGTATTCCATTCCATTCCATTCCATTCCATTCCATTCTACTCGGGTTGATTCCATTCTATTCCATTCCATTCCATTCGATTCCATTCGATTCCATTCGATTCCATTCCATTCCATTCAATTCCATTGAATTCCATTCCATTCCATTCCATTCCATCCCATTCCATTGAATTCCATTCCATTCCATTCCATTCCATGGAATTCCATTCCATTCCATTGAATTCCATTCCATTCCATTCCGTTCCATTCCATTATGTTCCATTCCATTCCATTCCATTCCATTCCATTCCATTCCGTTCCGTTCCATTCCGTTCCATTCCGTTCCATTCCATTGAATTCCGATCCATTGCATTGAATTCCTTTCCATTCCATTCCATTCCTTTCCGTTCCGTTCCGTTCCGTTCTACTCGGGTTGATTCCATTCTATTCCATTCCATTCCATTCGATTCCATTCGATTCCATTCGATTCCATTCGATTCCATTCCATTCCATTCCATTCCATTCCATTCCATTCCATTGAATTCCTTTCCATTCCATTGAATTCCATTCCATTCCATTCCATTCGATTCCATTCGATTCCATTGAATTCCATTCCATTCCATTCCTTTCCATTCCATTCCATTCCATTCCATTCCATTCCATTCCATTGAATTCCATTGAATTCCATTCCAATGAATTCCATTCCATTCCATTCCATTCCATTCCATTCCATTCCATAGAATTAATTTCCATTCCATTCCATTCCATTCCATTCCATTCCATTCTATTCCATCGAATTCCATTCCATTCCATTCCATTCCATTCCATTCCATTCCATTCCATTCCATTCCATTCTACTCGGGTTGATTCCATTCTATTCCATTCCATTCCATTCGATTCCATTCGATTCCATTCGATTCCATTCCATTCCATTCCATACAATTGAATTCCATTCCATTCCATTCCATTCCATTCCATTCAATTCCGTTCCATTCCATTCCATCGAATTCCATTCCATTCCATTCCATTCCATTCCATTCCATTGAATTCCATTCCATTCCGTTCCGTTCCGTTCCGCTCCGTTTCGTTCCGTTCCGTTCCGTTCCATTCCATTCCATTCCATTCCATTGAATTCCGTTCCATTCCATTGAATTCCATTCCATTTCGTTCCATTCCATTGAATTCTGTTCCGTTCCGTTCCATTCCGTTCCGTTCCATTCCATTCCATTCCGTTCCTTTCCGTTCTACTCGGGTTGATTCCATTCTATTCCATTCCATTCCATTCGATTCCATTCGATTCCATTCGAATCCATTCGATTCCATTCGATTCCATTCGATTCCATTGAATTCCATTCCATTCCATTCCATTCCATTGAATTCCGTTCCATTCCATTCAATTCCATTCCATTCCATTCCTTTCCGTTCCGTTCCGTTCCGTTCCGTTCTACTCGGGTTGTTTCCATTCTATTCCATTCCATTCCATTCGATTCCATTCTATTCCATTCGATTCCATTCGATTCAATTCGATTCCATTCCATTCCATTCCATTCCATTCCATTCCATTCCATTCCATTCCATTCCATTCCATTCCATTCCATTCCATTGAACTCCATTCCATTCCATTCAATTCCATTCCATTCCATTCCATTGAATTCCATTCCATTCCATTCCATTCCATTGAATTCTGTTCCATTCCATTCCATTCCATTCCATTCCGTTCTACTCGGGTTGATTCCATTCTATTCCATTCCGTTCCGTTCCGTTCCGTTCCGTTCCGTTCCATTCCACTCGGGTTGATTCCATTCTATTCCATTCCATTCCATTCCATTCCACTCGATTCCATTAGATTCCATTCGATTCCATTCGATTCCATTCGATTCCATTCCATTCCATTGAATTCCATTCCATTCCATTCCATTCCATTGAATTCCGTTCCATTCCATTCAATTCCATTCCATTCCATTCCATTCCATTCCATTTGAATTCCATTCCATTCCATTCCATTCCATTCCATTCCATTCCATTCCATTCCATTCCATTCCATTCTACTCGGGTTGATTCCATTCTATTACATTCCATTCCATTCGATTCCATTCGATTCCAATCGATTCCATTCGATTCCATTCCATTCCATTCCATTCAATTGAATTCCATTCCATTCCATTCCATTCCATTCCATTCCATTCCATTGAATTCCATTCCATTCCATTCCATTCCATTCCATTCCATTCCATTCCATTCCATTCCATTGAATTCCGTTCCATTCCATTCCATTCCATTCCATTCCATTCCATTGAATTCCATTACATTGAATTCCATTCCATTCCATTCCATTCCATGGAATTCCATTCCATTCCGTTCCGTTCCATTCCGTTCCGTTCCGTACCGTTCCATTCCATTCCATTCCATTCCATTGAATTCCGTTCCATTCCATTGAATTCCATTCCATTCCGTTCCATTCCATTGAATTCCGTTCCGTTCCGTTCCGTTCCGTTCCGTTCCGTTCCATTCCGTTCCATTCCGTTCCATTCCGTTCTACTCGGGTTGATTCCATTCTATTCCATTCCATTCCACTCGATTCCATTCCATTCGATTCCATTCCATTCCATTCCATTCCGTTCTACTCGGGTTCATTCCATTCCATTCCTTTCCGTTCCGTTCCGTTCCGTTCCGTTCCGTTCTACTCGGGTTGTTTCCATTCTATTCCATTCCATTCCATTCGATTCCATTCTATTCCATTCGATTCCATTCGATTCAATTCGATTCCATTCCATTCCATTCCATTCCATTCCATTCCATTCCATTGAATTCCATTCCATTCCATTCCGTTCCATTCCATTCCGTTCCATTCCATTCCATTCCATTCCATTCCATTACATTACATTCCCTTCCATTCCGTTCCATTCCATTGAATTCCGATCCATTGCATGGAATTCCGTTCCATTCCATTCCATTCCTTTCCGTTCCGTTCCGTTCCGTTCGGTTCCGTTCTACTCGGATTGATTCCATTCTATTCCATTCCATTCCATTCGATTCCATTCGATTCCATTCGATTCCATTCGACTCCATTCCATTCCATTCCATTCCATTCCATTCCATTCCATTCCATTCCATTCCATTGAACTCCATTCCATTCCATTCAATTCCATTCCATTCCATTCCATTGAATTCCATTCCATTCCATTCCATTCCATTGAATTCTGTTCCATTCCATTCCATTCCATTCCATTCCGTTCTACTCGGGTTGATTCCATTCTATTCCATTCCGTTCCGTTCCGTTCCGTTCCGTTCCGTTCCATTCCACTCGGGTTGATTCCATTCTATTCCATTCCATTCCATTCCATTCCACTCGATTCCATTAGATTCCATTCGATTCCATTCGATTCCATTCGATTCCATTCCATTCCATTGAATTCCATTCCATTCCATTCCATTCCATAGAATTCCGTTCCATTCCATTCCATTCCATTCCATTCCATTCCATTCCATTCCATTTGAATTCCATTCCATTCCATTCCATTCCATTCCATTCCATTCCATTCCATTCCATTCTACTCGGGTTGATTCCATTCTATTACATTCCATTCCATTCGATTCCATTCGATTCCAATCGATTCCATTCGATTCCATTCCATTCCATTCCATTCAATTGAATTCCATTCCATTCCATTCCATTCCATTCCATTCCATTCCATTCCATTGAATCCCATTCCATTCCATTCCATTCCATTCCATTCCATTCCATTCCATTCCATTCCATTGAATTCCGTTCCATTCCATTCCATTCCATTCCATTCCATTCCATTGAATTCCATTACATTGAATTCCATTCCATTCCATTCCATTCCATGGAATTCCATTCCATTCCGTTCCGTTCCATTCCGTTCCGTTCCGTACCGTTCCATTCCATTCCATTCCATTCCATTGAATTCCGTTCCATTCCATTGAATTCCATTCCATTCCGTTCCATTCCATTGAATTCCGTTCCGTTCCGTTCCGTTCCGTTCCGTTCCATTCCGTTCCATTCCGTTCCATTCCGTTCTACTCGGGTTGATTCCATTCTATTCCATTCCATTCCACTCGATTCCATTCCATTCGATTCCATTCCATTCCATTCCATTCCGTTCTACTCGGGTTCATTCCATTCCATTCCTTTCAGTTCCGTTCCGTTCCGTTCTACTCGGGTTGATTCCATTCTATTCCATTCCATTCCATTCGATTCCATTCTATTCCATTCGATTCCATTCTATTCAATTCGATTCCATTCCATTCCATTCCATTCCATTCCATTCCATTGAATTCCATTCCATTCCATTCCGTTCCATTCCATTCCGTTCCATTCCATTCCATTCCATTCCATTCCATTCCATTACGTTCCGTTCCATTCCGTTCCATTCCATTGAATTCCGATCCATTGCATTGAATTCCGTTCCATTCCATTCCATTCCTTTCCGTTCCGTTCCGTTCCATTCCGTTCCGTTCTACTCGGGTTGATTCCATTCTATTCCATTCCATTCCATTCGTTTCCAATCTATTCCATTCGATTCCATTCGATTCAATTCGATTCCATTCCATTCGATTCCATTCCATTCCATAGAATTCCATTCCATTCCATTCCATTCCATTGAATTCCGTTCCATTCCATTCCATTGCATTCCATTCCATTCCATTCCATTTGAATTCCATTCCATTCCATTCCATTCCATTCCATTCCATTCCATTCCATTCCATAGCATTCCATTCAATTCCATTCCTCTCGGGTTGATTCCATTCTATTCCATTCCATTCCATTCGATTCCATTCGATTCCATTCGATTCCATTCGATTCCATTCCATTCCATTCCATTCCATTCCATTCCATTCCATTCCATTGAATTCCATTCCATTCCATTGAATTCCATTCCATTCCATTCCATTCCATTGAATTCCGTTCCATTCAATTCCATTCCATTCCATTCCATTCCATTGAATTCCATTCCATTGAATTCCATTCCATTCCATTCCATTCCATTGAATTCCATTCCATTCCGTTCCGTTCCATTCCGTTCCGTTCCGTTTCGTTCCGTTCCGTTCCGTTCCGTTCCATTCCATTCCATTCCATTCCATTGAATTCCGTTCCATTCCATTGAATTCCATTCCATTCCGTTCCATTCCATTGAATTCTGTTCCGTTCCGTTCCGTTCCGTTCCGTTCCATTCCGTTCCATTCCGTTCCTTTCCGTTCTACTCGGGTTGATTCCATTCTATTCCATTCCATTCCATTCGATTCCATTCGATTCCATTCGAATCCATTCGATTCCATTCGATTCCATTCGATTCCATTCCATTCCATTGAATTCCATTCCATTCCATTCCATTCCATTGAATTCCGTTCCATTCCATTCAATTCCATTCCATTCCATTCCTTTCCATTCCGTTCCGTTCCGTTCCGTTCCGTTCTACTCGGTTTGATTCCATTCTATTCCATTCCGTTCCGTTCCATTCCATTCCGTTCCATTCCATTCCATTCCATTCCATTCCATTACGTTCCGTTCCATTCCGTTCCATTCCATTGAATTCCGATCCATTGCATTGAATTCCGTTCCATTCCATTCCATTCCTTTCCGTTCCGTTCCGTTCCGTTCCGTTCCGTTCTACTCGGGTTGATTCCATTCTATTCCATTCCATTCCATTCCATTCCAATCTATTCCATTCGATTCCATTCGATTCAATTCGATTCCATTCCATTCCATTCCATTCCATTCCATTGAATTCCATTCCATTCCATTCCGTTCCATTCCATTCCATTCCATTCCATTCCATTACGTTCCGTTCCATTCCGTTCCATTCCGTTCCATTCCATTGAATTCCGATCCATTGCATTGAATTCCGTTCCATTCCATTCCATTCCTTTCCGTTCCGTTCCGTTCCATTCCATTCCGTTCTACTCGGATTGATTCCATTCTATTCCATTCCATTCCATTCGATTCCATTCGATTCCATTCGATTCCATTCCATTCCATTCCATTCCATTCCATTCCATTCCATTCCATTCCATTGAACTCCATTCCATTCCATTCCATTCCATTCCATTCCATTCCATTGAATTCCATTCCATTTCATTCCATTCCATTGAATTCTGTTCCATTCAATTCCATTCCATTCCATTCCGTTCTACTCGGGTTGATTCCATTCTATTCCATTCCGTTCCGTTCCGTTCCGTTCCGTTCCGTTCCGTTCCGTTCCATTCCACTCGGGTTGATTCCATTCTATTCCATTCCATTCCATTCCATTCCATTCGATTCCATTCGATTCCATTCGATTCCATTTGATTCCATTCGATTCCATTCCATTCCATAGAATTCCATTCCATTCCATTCCATTCCATTGAATTCCGTTCCATTCCATTCCATTGCATTCCATTCCATTCCATTCCATTCCATACCATTCCATTCCATTCCATTCCATACCATTCCATTCCATTCCATTCCTCTCGGGTTGATTCCATTCTATTCCATTCCATTCCATTCGATTCCATTCGATTCCATTCGATTCCATTCGATTCCATTCCATTCCATTCCATTCCATTCCATTCCATTCCATTCCATTCCATTGAATTCCATTCCATTCCATTGAATTCCATTCCATTCCATTCCATTCCATTGAATTCCGTTCCATTCCATTCCATTCCATTCCATTCCACTCCATTGAATTCCATTCCATTGAATTCCATTCCATTCCATTCCATTCCATTGAATTCCATTCCATTGAATTCCGTTCCATTCCATTGAATTCCATTCCATTCCGTTCCATTCCATTGAATTCCGTTCCGTTCCGTTCCGTTCCGTTCCGTTCCGTTCCAGTCCGTTCCATTCCATTCCATTCCGTTCTACTCGGGTTGATTCCATTCTATTCCATTCCATTCCACTCGATTCCATTCCCTTCCATTCCATTCCATTCCATTCCATTCCGTTCTACTCGGGTTCATTCCATTCCATTCCGTTCCGTTCCATTCCTTTCTACTTGTGTTGATTTCATTCCATTCCATTCTATTCCATTGAATTCCATTCCATTCCATTCCATTCCATTCCATTCCATTCCATGGAATTCCATTCCATTCCATTCCATTCCATTCCATTCCATGGAATTCCATTCCATTCCATTCCATTCCATTCCATTCCATGGAATTCTATGGAATTCCATTCCATTCCATTCCATTCGATTCCATTCCATTCCATTGAATTCCATTCCATTCCATTCCATTCCATTCCATTCCATTGAATTCCATTCCATTCCATTCCATTCCATTCCATTCCGTTCCATTCCATTCCGTTCCATTCCATTCCATTCCATTCCATTCCTTTCCATTCCGTTCCGTTCCATTCCGTTCCATTCCGTTCCATTCCATTGAATTCCGTTCCATTGCATTGAATTCCGTTCCATTCCATTCCATTCCTTTCCGTTCCGTTCCGTTCCGTTCCTTTCCGTTCTACTCGGGTTGATTCCATTCTATTCCATTCCATTCCATTCTATTCCATTCTATTCCATTCGATTCCATTCGATTCAATTCGATTCCATTCCATTCCATTCCATTCCATTCCATTCCATTCCATTCCATTGAATTCCATTCCATTCCATTCCGTTCCATTCCATTCCGTTCCATTCCATTCCATTCCATTCCATTCCGTTCCATTACTTTCCGTTCCATTCCGTTCCATTCCATTGAATTCCGATCCATTGCATTGAATTCCCTTCCATTCCATTCCATTCCTTTCCGTTCCGTTCCGTTCCGTTCCGTTCTACTCGGATTGATTCCATTCTATTCCATTCCATTCCATTCGATTCCATTCGATTCCATTCGATTCCATTCCATTCCATTCCATTCCATTCCATTCCATTCCATTCCATTGAATTCCATTCCATTCCATTCCATTCCATTCCATTCCATTGAATTCCATTCCATTCCATTCCATTCCATTGAATTCTGTTCCATTCAATTCCATTCCATTCCATTCCGTTCTACTCGGGTTGATTCCATTCTATTCCATTCCGTTCCGTTCCGTTCCGTTCCGTTCCGTTCCATTCCACTCGTGTTGATTCCATTCGATTCCAATCGATTCCATTCGATTCCATTCGATTCCATTCGATTGCATTCCATTCCATTGAATTCCATTCCATTCCATTCCATTCCATTGAATTCCGTTCCATTCCATTCAATTCCATTCCATTCCATTCCATTCCATTCCATTCCATTCCATTCCATTGAATTCCATTCCATTCCGTTCCGTTCCGTTCCGTTCCGTTCCGTTCCGTTCCATTCCATTCCATTCCATTCCATTGAATTCTGTTCCATTCCATTGAATTCCATTCCATTCCGTTCCATTCCATTGAATTCCGTTCCGTTCCGTTCCGTTCCATTCCATTCCATTCCGTTCCATTCCGTTCTACTCGGGTTGATTCCATTCTATTCCATTCCATTCTATTCGATTCCATTCCATTCCATTCCATTCCGTTCTACTCGGGTTCATTCCATTCCATTCCGTTCCGTTCCGTTCCGTTCCGTTCCATTCCATTCCGTTCCATTCCATTGAATTCCGTTCCATTCCATTGAATTCCATTCCATTCCATTCCATTCCATTCCATTCCATTAAATTCGATTCCATTCGATTCGATTCGATTCTATTCCATTCCATTCCATTCCATTCCATTCCATTCGATTCCATTCGATTCGATTCGATTCCATTCCATTCCATTCCATTCCATTCCATTCGATTCCATTCCATTCCATTTCACTCCATTCCGTTCCGTTCCGTTCCGTTCCGTTCCGTTCCGTTCTGTTCCGTTCTACTCGGGTTCGTTCCATTCCATTCCATTCCATTCCATTCCATTCCGTTCTACTCGGGTTTATCATTCCATTCCATTCCGTTGCGTTCCGTTCCTTTCCGTTCCATTCCATTCCATTCCATTCCATTCCATTCCATTCCATTCGGTTCCATTCGATTCCATTCCATTCCATTTCACTCCGTTCCGTTCCGTTCCGTTCCGTTCCATTCAGTTCAGTTCCGTTCTATTCGGGTTCGTTCCATTCCGTTCCATTCCATTCCATTCCGCTCTACTCGGGTTGATTCCATTCTATTCCAATCCATTCCATTCTATTCCATTCGATTCCATTCGATTCCATTCCATTCCATTCCATTCCATTCCATTCCATTCCATTCTATTCCATTGAATTCCATTCCGTTCCACTCCATTCCATTCCGTTCTGCTCGGGTTGATTTCATTCCATTCCATTCCTTTCAGTTCCGTTCCATTCCGTTCCGTTCCGTTGCGTTGCGTTCCATTCCGTTCCGCTCCGTTCCATTCCGTTCCGTTCCATTCCGTTCCATTCCATTCCATTCCATTCCATTCCATTCCGTTCTACTCGGGTTGATTCCATTCTATTCCATTACATTCCATTCGATTCCATTCAAGTCCATTCGATTCCATTCCATTCCATTCCATTCCATTCCATTCTATTCCATTGAATTCCATTCCATTCCTTCCATTCCGTTCCATTCCATTCCATTCCATTCCATTCCATTCCATTCCAATCGATTCCATTCGATTCCATTCGATTCCATTCCATTCCATTCCATTCCATTCCATTCCATTACATTCCATTCTATTCCATTGAATTCCATTCCATTCCATTCCATTCCGTTCTACTCGGATTCATTCCATTCCATTCCGTTCCGTTCCGTTCCGTTCCGTTCCATTCCTTTCTACTTGTGTTGATTCCATTCCATTCCATTCTATTCCATTGAATTCCATTCCATAGAATTCCATTCCATTCCATTCCATTCCATTCCATTTCATTGAATTCCATTCCATTCCATTCCATTCCATTCCATTCCATTCCATTCCATTCCATTCTATTCCATTCAATTGAATTCCTTTCCATTCCATTCCATTCGATTCCACTCCATTCCATTGAATTCCATTCCATTCCATTCCATTCCATTCCATTCCATTCCATTGAATTCCATTGAATTCCATTCCATTGAATTCCATTCCATTCCATCGAATTCCATTCCATTCCATTCCATTCCATTCCTTTCCATTCCATTCCGTTCCATTCCATTCCATTCCTTTCCATTCCATTCCGTTCCGTTCCATTCCGTTCCATTCCGTTCCATTCCATTGAATTCCGTTCCATTGCATTGAATTCCGTTCCATTCCATTCCATTCCTTTCCGTTCCATTCCATTCCGTTCCGTTCCGTTCCGTTCCGTTCTACTCGGGTTGATTCCATTCTATTCCATTCCATTCCATTCGATTCCATTCTATTCCATTCGATTCCATTCGATTCAATTCGATTCCATTCCATTCCATTCCATTCCATTCCATTCCATTCCATTGAATTCCATTCGATTCCATTCCGTTCCATTCCATTCCGTTCCATTCCATTCCATTCCATTCCATTCCATTCCATTCCATTCCATTCCATTCCATTCCATTACTTTCCGTTCCATTCCGTTCCATTCCGTTCCATTCCATTGAATTCCGATCCATTGCATTGAATTCCGTTCCATTCCATTCCATTCCATTCCTTTCCGTTCCGCTCCGTTCCGTTCCGTTCCGTTCCGTTCTACTCGGATTGATTCCATTCTATTCCATTCCATTCCATTCCATTCCATTCGATTCCATTCGATTCCATTCGATTCCATTCCATTCCATTCCATTCCATTCCATTCCATTCCATTCCATTCCATTCCATTCCATTCCATTCCATTCCATTCCATTGAATTCCATTCCATTCCATTCCATTCCATTGAATTCTGTTCCATTCAATTCCATTCCATTCCAT
The DNA here is from genome assembly GCF_029281585.2 of Gorilla gorilla gorilla. Lineage (NCBI taxonomy): Eukaryota > Metazoa > Chordata > Mammalia > Primates > Hominidae > Gorilla > Gorilla gorilla. Next base: position 61,025,816 of record NC_073242.2, read on the forward strand.
TCCGTTCTACTCGGGTTGATTCCATTCTATTCCATTCCGTTCCGTTCCGTTCCGTTCCGTTCCTTTCCGTTCCATTCCATTCCACTCGGGTTGGTTCCATTCTATTCCAATCCATTCCATTCGATTCCATTCGATACCATTCGATTCCATTCGATTCCATTCGATTCCATTCCATTCCATTGAATTCCGTTCCATTCCATTCCATTCCATTGAATTCCGTTCCATTCCATTCAATTCCATTCCATTCCATTCCATTCCATTTCAATTCCATTCCATTCCATTCCGTTCCATTCCATTCCATTCCATTCCATTCTACTCGGGTTGATTCCATTCTATTCCATTCCATTCCATTCGATTCCATTCTATTCCATTCGATTCCATTCGATTCCATTCCATTCCATTCCATTCCATTCCATTCCATTCCATTCCATTCCATTCCATTCCATTGAATTCCATTCCATTCCATTCCATTCCATTGAATTCCATTCCATTCCATTCCACTCGATTCCATTCCATTCCATGGAATTCCATTCCATTCCATTCCATTCCATTCCATTCCATTCCATTCCATTGAATTCCATTGAATTCCATTCCATTCCATTGAATTCCATTCCTTTCCATTCCATTCCTTTGAATTCCGTTCAATTCCATTCCATTCCATTCCATTCCATTCCATTCCATTCAATTCGAATTCCATTCCATTTCATTCCATTCCATTCCATTCCATTCGAATTCCATTCCATTCCATTCCATTTCATTCCATTCCATTCCATTCCATCGAATTCCATTCCATTCCATTGAATTCCATTCCATTCCATTGAATTCCATTCCATTCCATTCCATTCCATTCCATTCCATTCCATCGAATTCCATTCCATTCCGTTCCATTTCATTCAATTCTATTCCATTCCATTCCATTCCATTCCATTGCATTCTACTCGGGTTGATTCCATTCTATTCCATTCCATTCCATTCGATTCCATTGGATTCCATTCGATTCCATTCCATTCCATTCCATTCCATTCCATTCCATTCCATTCCATTGAATTCCATTCCATTCCATTCCATTCCACTGAATTCCATTCCATTCCGTTCCGTTCCGTTCCGTTCCGTTCCGTTCAATTCCATTCCATTCCATTCCATTGAATTCCGTTCCATTCCATTGAATTCCATTCCATTCCGTTCCATTGCATTGAATTCCGTTCCGTTCCGTTCCTTTCCGTTCCGTTCCATTCCGTTCCATTCCGTTCCATTCCGTTCTACTCGGGTTGTTTCCATTCTATTCCATTCCATTCCATTCCATTCCATTCCATTCCATTCCATTCCATTCCGTTCTACTCGGATTCATTCCATTCCATTCCGTTCCGTTCCGTTCCGTTCTGTTCCATTCCTTTCTACTTGTGTTGATTCCATTCCATTCCATTCTATTCCATTGAATTCCATTCAATAGAATTCCATTCCATTCCATTCCATTCCATTCCATTGAATTACATTCCATTCCATTCCATTCCATTCCATTCCATTCCATTGAATTCCATTCCATTCCATTCCATTCCATTCCATTCCATTGAATTCCATTGATTTCCATTCCATTGAATTCCATTCCATTCCATTGAATTCCATTCCATTCCATTCCATTCCATTCCGTTCCATTCCATTCCGTTCCATTCCATTCCATTCCTTTCCATTCCATTCCGTTCCGTTCCATTCCTTTCCATTCCGTTCCATTCCATTGAATTCCGTTCCATTGCATTGAATTCCGTTCCATTCCATTCCATTCCTTTCCGTTCCGTTCCATTCCGTTCCGTTCCGTTCCGTTCCATTCTACTCGGGTTGATTCCATTCTATTCCATTCCATTCCATTCGATTCCATTCTATTCCATTCGATTCCATTCGATTCAATTCGATTCCATTCCATTCCATTCCATTCCATTCCATTCCATTCCATTGAATTCCATTCCATTCCATTCCGTTCCATTCCATTCCGTTCCATTCCATTCCATTCCATTCCATTCCTTTCCGTTCCGTTCCGTTCCGTTCCGTTCCATTCCGTTCCGTTCTACTCGGATTGATTCCATTCTATTCCATTCCATTCCATTCGATTCCATTCGATTCCATTCGATTCCATTCGATTCCATTCCATTCCATTCCATTCCATTCCATTGAATTCCATTCCATTCCATTCCATTCCATTCCATTCCATTCCATTCCATTCCATTCCATTCCATTGAATTCTGTTCCATTCAATTCCATTCCATTCCATTGCGTTCTACTCGGGTTGATTCCATTCTATTCCATTCCGTTCCGTTCCGTTCCTTTCCGTTCCATTCCATTCCACTCGGGTTGATTCCATTCTATTCCATTCCATTGCATTCGATTCCATTCGATTCCATTCGATTCCATTCGATTCCATTCGATTCCATTCGATTCCATTCGATTCCATTCCATTCCATTGAATTCCGTTCCATTCCATTCCATTCCATTCCATTCCATCGAATTCCATTCCATTCCATTCCATTCCATTCCATTCCATTCCATTCCATTCCATTCCATTCCATTCCATTCCATTCCATTCCATTCTACTCGGGTTGATTCCATTCTATTACATTCCATTCCATTCGATTCCATTCTATTCCATTCGATTCCATTCGATTCAATTCGATTCCATTCCATTCCATTCCATTCCATTGAATTCCATTCCATTCCATTGAATTCCATTCCATTCCATTCCATTCCATTGAATTCCATTCCATTCCATTCCACTCGATTCCATTCCATTCCATGGAATTCCATTCCATTCCATTCCATTCCATTCCATTCCATTCCATTCCATTCCATTTGAATTCCATTCCATTCCATTCCATTCCATTCCATTCCATTCCATTCCATTCCATTCCATTCCATTCTACTCGGGTTGATTCCATTCTATTACATTCCATTCCATTCGATTCCATTCGATTCCAATCGATTCCATTCGATTCCATTCCATTCCATTCCATTCAATTGAATTCCATTCCATTCCATTCCATTCCATTCCATTCCATTCCATTGAATTCCATTCCATTCCATTCCATTCCATTCCATTCCATTCCATTCCATTCCATTCCATTGAATTCCGTTCCATTCCATTCCATTCCATTCCATTCCATTCCATTGAATTCCATTACATTGAATTCCATTCCATTCCATTCCATTCCATGGAATTCCATTCCATTCCGTTCCGTTCCATTCCGTTCCGTTCCGTACCGTTCCATTCCATTCCATTCCATTCCATTGAATTCCGTTCCATTCCATTGAATTCCATTCCATTCCGTTCCATTCCATTGAATTCCGTTCCGTTCCGTTCCGTTCCGTTCCGTTCCGTTCCATTCCGTTCCATTCCGTTCCATTCCGTTCTACTCGGGTTGATTCCATTCTATTCCATTCCATTCCACTCGATTCCATTCCATTCGATTCCATTCCATTCCATTCCATTCCGTTCTACTCGGGTTCATTCCATTCCATTCCTTTCCGTTCCGTTCCGTTCCGTTCCGTTCCGTTCTACTCGGGTTGTTTCCATTCTATTCCATTCCATTCCATTCGATTCCATTCTATTCCATTCGATTCCATTCGATTCAATTCGATTCCATTCCATTCCATTCCATTCCATTCCATTCCATTCCATTGAATTCCATTCCATTCCATTCCGTTCCATTCCATTCCGTTCCATTCCATTCCATTCCATTCCATTCCATTACATTACATTCCCTTCCATTCCGTTCCATTCCATTGAATTCCGATCCATTGCATGGAATTCCGTTCCATTCCATTCCATTCCTTTCCGTTCCGTTCCGTTCCGTTCGGTTCCGTTCTACTCGGATTGATTCCATTCTATTCCATTCCATTCCATTCGATTCCATTCGATTCCATTCGATTCCATTCGACTCCATTCCATTCCATTCCATTCCATTCCATTCCATTCCATTCCATTCCATTCCATTGAACTCCATTCCATTCCATTCAATTCCATTCCATTCCATTCCATTGAATTCCATTCCATTCCATTCCATTCCATTGAATTCTGTTCCATTCCATTCCATTCCATTCCATTCCGTTCTACTCGGGTTGATTCCATTCTATTCCATTCCGTTCCGTTCCGTTCCGTTCCGTTCCGTTCCATTCCACTCGGGTTGATTCCATTCTATTCCATTCCATTCCATTCCATTCCACTCGATTCCATTAGATTCCATTCGATTCCATTCGATTCCATTCGATTCCATTCCATTCCATTGAATTCCATTCCATTCCATTCCATTCCATAGAATTCCGTTCCATTCCATTCCATTCCATTCCATTCCATTCCATTCCATTCCATTTGAATTCCATTCCATTCCATTCCATTCCATTCCATTCCATTCCATTCCATTCCATTCTACTCGGGTTGATTCCATTCTATTACATTCCATTCCATTCGATTCCATTCGATTCCAATCGATTCCATTCGATTCCATTCCATTCCATTCCATTCAATTGAATTCCATTCCATTCCATTCCATTCCATTCCATTCCATTCCATTCCATTCCATTGAATCCCATTCCATTCCATTCCATTCCATTCCATTCCATTCCATTCCATTCCATTCCATTCCATTGAATTCCGTTCCATTCCATTCCATTCCATTCCATTCCATTCCATTGAATTCCATTACATTGAATTCCATTCCATTCCATTCCATTCCATGGAATTCCATTCCATTCCGTTCCGTTCCATTCCGTTCCGTTCCGTACCGTTCCATTCCATTCCATTCCATTCCATTGAATTCCGTTCCATTCCATTGAATTCCATTCCATTCCGTTCCATTCCATTGAATTCCGATCCGTTCCGTTCCGTTCCGTTCCGTTCCATTCCGTTCCATTCCGTTCCATTCCGTTCTACTCGGGTTGATTCCATTCTATTCCATTCCATTCCACTCGATTCCATTCCATTCGATTCCATTCCATTCCATTCCATTCCGTTCTACTCGGGTTCATTCCATTCCATTCCTTTCCGTTCCGTTCCGTTCCGTTCTACTCGGGTTGATTCCATTCTATTCCATTCCATTCCATTCGATTCCATTCTATTCCATTCGATTCCATTCTATTCAATTCGATTCCATTCCATTCCATTCCATTCCATTCCATTCCATTGAATTCCATTCCATTCCATTCCGTTCCATTCCATTCCGTTCCATTCCATTCCATTCCATTCCATTCCATTCCATTACGTTCCGTTCCATTCCGTTCCATTCCATTGAATTCCGATCCATTGCATTGAATTCCGTTCCATTCCATTCCATTCCTTTCCGTTCCGTTCCGTTCCATTCCGTTCCGTTCTACTCGGGTTGATTCCATTCTATTCCATTCCATTCCATTCGTTTCCAATCTATTCCATTCGATTCCATTCGATTCAATTCGATTCCATTCCATTCGATTCCATTCCATTCCATAGAATTCCATTCCATTCCATTCCATTCCATTGAATTCCGTTCCATTCCATTCCATTGCATTCCATTCCATTCCATTCCATTTGAATTCCATTCCATTCCATTCCATTCCATTCCATTCCATTCCATTCCATTCCATTCCATTCCATAGCATTCCATTCAATTCCATTCCTCTCGGGTTGATTCCATTCTATTCCATTCCATTCCATTCGATTCCATTCGATTCCATTCGATTCCATTCGATTCCATTCCATTCCATTCCATTCCATTCCATTCCATTCCATTCCATTGAATTCCATTCCATTCCATTGAATTCCATTCCATTCCATTCCATTCCATTGAATTCCGTTCCATTCAATTCCATTCCATTCCATTCCATTCCATTGAATTCCATTCCATTGAATTCCATTCCATTCCATTCCATTCCATTGAATTCCATTCCATTCCGTTCCGTTCCATTCCGTTCCGTTCCGTTTCGTTCCGTTCCGTTCCGTTCCGTTCCATTCCATTCCATTCCATTCCATTGAATTCCGTTCCATTCCATTGAATTCCATTCCATTCCGTTCCATTCCATTGAATTCTGTTCCGTTCCGTTCCGTTCCGTTCCGTTCCATTCCGTTCCATTCCGTTCCTTTCCGTTCTACTCGGGTTGATTCCATTCTATTCCATTCCATTCCATTCGATTCCATTCGATTCCATTCGAATCCATTCGATTCCATTCGATTCCATTCGATTCCATTCCATTCCATTGAATTCCATTCCATTCCATTCCATTCCATTGAATTCCGTTCCATTCCATTCAATTCCATTCCATTCCATTCCTTTCCATTCCGTTCCGTTCCGTTCCGTTCCGTTCTACTCGGTTTGATTCCATTCTATTCCATTCCGTTCCGTTCCATTCCATTCCGTTCCATTCCATTCCATTCCATTCCATTCCATTACGTTCCGTTCCATTCCGTTCCATTCCATTGAATTCCGATCCATTGCATTGAATTCCGTTCCATTCCATTCCATTCCTTTCCGTTCCGTTCCGTTCCGTTCCGTTCCGTTCTACTCGGGTTGATTCCATTCTATTCCATTCCATTCCATTCCATTCCAATCTATTCCATTCGATTCCATTCGATTCAATTCGATTCCATTCCATTCCATTCCATTCCATTCCATTGAATTCCATTCCATTCCATTCCGTTCCATTCCATTCCATTCCATTCCATTCCATTACGTTCCGTTCCATTCCGTTCCATTCCGTTCCATTCCATTGAATTCCGATCCATTGCATTGAATTCCGTTCCATTCCATTCCATTCCTTTCCGTTCCGTTCCGTTCCATTCCATTCCGTTCTACTCGGATTGATTCCATTCTATTCCATTCCATTCCATTCGATTCCATTCGATTCCATTCGATTCCATTCCATTCCATTCCATTCCATTCCATTCCATTCCATTCCATTCCATTGAACTCCATTCCATTCCATTCCATTCCATTCCATTCCATTCCATTGAATTCCATTCCATTTCATTCCATTCCATTGAATTCTGTTCCATTCAATTCCATTCCATTCCATTCCGTTCTACTCGGGTTGATTCCATTCTATTCCATTCCGTTCCGTTCCGTTCCGTTCCGTTCCGTTCCGTTCCGTTCCATTCCACTCGGGTTGATTCCATTCTATTCCATTCCATTCCATTCCATTCCATTCGATTCCATTCGATTCCATTCGATTCCATTTGATTCCATTCGATTCCATTCCATTCCATAGAATTCCATTCCATTCCATTCCATTCCATTGAATTCCGTTCCATTCCATTCCATTGCATTCCATTCCATTCCATTCCATTCCATACCATTCCATTCCATTCCATTCCATACCATTCCATTCCATTCCATTCCTCTCGGGTTGATTCCATTCTATTCCATTCCATTCCATTCGATTCCATTCGATTCCATTCGATTCCATTCGATTCCATTCCATTCCATTCCATTCCATTCCATTCCATTCCATTCCATTCCATTCCATTGAATTCCATTCCATTCCATTGAATTCCATTCCATTCCATTCCATTCCATTGAATTCCGTTCCATTCCATTCCATTCCATTCCATTCCACTCCATTGAATTCCATTCCATTGAATTCCATTCCATTCCATTCCATTCCATTGAATTCCATTCCATTGAATTCCGTTCCATTCCATTGAATTCCATTCCATTCCGTTCCATTCCATTGAATTCCGTTCCGTTCCGTTCCGTTCCGTTCCGTTCCGTTCCATTCCGTTCCATTCCATTCCATTCCGTTCTACTCGGGTTGATTCCATTCTATTCCATTCCATTCCACTCGATTCCATTCCCTTCCATTCCATTCCATTCCATTCCATTCCGTTCTACTCGGGTTCATTCCATTCCATTCCGTTCCGTTCCATTCCTTTCTACTTGTGTTGATTTCATTCCATTCCATTCTATTCCATTGAATTCCATTCCATTCCATTCCATTCCATTCCATTCCATTCCATGGAATTCCATTCCATTCCATTCCATTCCATTCCATTCCATGGAATTCCATTCCATTCCATTCCATTCCATGGAATTCTATGGAATTCCATTCCATTCCATTCCATTCGATTCCATTCCATTCCATTGAATTCCATTCCATTCCATTCCATTCCATTCCATTCCATTGAATTCCATTCCATTCCATTCCATTCCATTCCATTCCGTTCCATTCCATTCCGTTCCATTCCATTCCATTCCATTCCATTCCTTTCCATTCCGTTCCGTTCCATTCCGTTCCATTCCGTTCCATTCCATTGAATTCCGTTCCATTGCATTGAATTCCGTTCCATTCCATTCCATTCCTTTCCGTTCCGTTCCGTTCCGTTCCTTTCCGTTCTACTCGGGTTGATTCCATTCTATTCCATTCCATTCCATTCTATTCCATTCTATTCCATTCGATTCCATTCGATTCAATTCGATTCCATTCCATTCCATTCCATTCCATTCCATTCCATTCCATTCCATTGAATTCCATTCCATTCCATTCCGTTCCATTCCATTCCGTTCCATTCCATTCCATTCCATTCCATTCCGTTCCATTACTTTCCGTTCCATTCCGTTCCATTCCATTGAATTCCGATCCATTGCATTGAATTCCCTTCCATTCCATTCCATTCCTTTCCGTTCCGTTCCGTTCCGTTCCGTTCTACTCGGATTGATTCCATTCTATTCCATTCCATTCCATTCGATTCCATTCGATTCCATTCGATTCCATTCCATTCCATTCCATTCCATTCCATTCCATTCCATTCCATTCCATTGAATTCCATTCCATTCCATTCCATTCCATTCCATTCCATTGAATTCCATTCCATTCCATTCCATTCCATTGAATTCTGTTCCATTCAATTCCATTCCATTCCATTCCGTTCTACTCGGGTTGATTCCATTCTATTCCATTCCGTTCCGTTCCGTTCCGTTCCGTTCCGTTCCATTCCACTCGTGTTGATTCCATTCGATTCCAATCGATTCCATTCGATTCCATTCGATTCCATTCGACTGCATTCCATTCCATTGAATTCCATTCCATTCCATTCCATTCCATTGAATTCCGTTCCATTCCATTCAATTCCATTCCATTCCATTCCATTCCATTCCATTCCATTCCATTCCATTGAATTCCATTCCATTCCGTTCCGTTCCGTTCCGTTCCGTTCCGTTCCGTTCCATTCCATTCCATTCCATTCCATTGAATTCCGTTCCATTCCATTGAATTCCATTCCATTCCGTTCCATTCCATTGAATTCCGTTCCGTTCCGTTCCGTTCCATTCCATTCCATTCCGTTCCATTCCGTTCTACTCGGGTTGATTCCATTCTATTCCATTCCATTCTATTCGATTCCATTCCATTCCATTCCATTCCGTTCTACTCGGGTTCATTCCATTCCATTCCGTTCCGTTCCGTTCCGTTCCGTTCCATTCCATTCCGTTCCATTCCATTGAATTCCGTTCCATTCCATTGAATTCCATTCCATTCCATTCCATTCCATTCCATTCCATTAAATTCGATTCCATTCGATTCGATTCGATTCTATTCCATTCCATTCCATTCCATTCCATTCCATTCGATTCCATTCGATTCGATTCGATTCCATTCCATTCCATTCCATTCCATTCCATTCGATTCCATTCCATTCCATTTCACTCCATTCCGTTCCGTTCCGTTCCGTTCCGTTCCGTTCCGTTCTGTTCCGTTCTACTCGGGTTCGTTCCATTCCATTCCATTCCATTCCATTCCATTCCGTTCTACTCGGGTTTATCATTCCATTCCATTCCGTTGCGTTCCGTTCCTTTCCGTTCCATTCCATTCCATTCCATTCCATTCCATTCCATTCCATTCGGTTCCATTCGATTCCATTCCATTCCATTTCACTCCGTTCCGTTCCGTTCCGTTCCGTTCCATTCAGTTCAGTTCCGTTCTATTCGGGTTCGTTCCATTCCGTTCCATTCCATTCCATTCCGCTCTACTCGGGTTGATTCCATTCTATTCCAATCCATTCCATTCTATTCCATTCGATTCCATTCGATTCCATTCCATTCCATTCCATTCCATTCCATTCCATTCCATTCTATTCCATTGAATTCCATTCCGTTCCACTCCATTCCATTCCGTTCTGCTCGGGTTGATTTCATTCCATTCCATTCCTTTCAGTTCCGTTCCATTCCGTTCCGTTCCGTTGCGTTGCGTTCCATTCCGTTCCGCTCCGTTCCATTCCGTTCCGTTCCATTCCGTTCCATTCCATTCCATTCCATTCCATTCCATTCCGTTCTACTCGGGTTGATTCCATTCTATTCCATTACATTCCATTCGATTCCATTCAAGTCCATTCGATTCCATTCCATTCCATTCCATTCCATTCCATTCTATTCCATTGAATTCCATTCCATTCCTTCCATTCCGTTCCATTCCATTCCATTCCATTCCATTCCATTCCATTCCAATCGATTCCATTCGATTCCATTCGATTCCATTCCATTCCATTCCATTCCATTCCATTCCATTACATTCCATTCTATTCCATTGAATTCCATTCCATTCCATTCCATTCCGTTCTACTCGGATTCATTCCATTCCATTCCGTTCCGTTCCGTTCCGTTCCGTTCCATTCCTTTCTACTTGTGTTGATTCCATTCCATTCCATTCTATTCCATTGAATTCCATTCCATAGAATTCCATTCCATTCCATTCCATTCCATTCCATTTCATTGAATTCCATTCCATTCCATTCCATTCCATTCCATTCCATTCCATTCCATTCTATTCCATTCAATTGAATTCCTTTCCATTCCATTCCATTCGATTCCACTCCATTCCATTGAATTCCATTCCATTCCATTCCATTCCATTCCATTGAATTCCATTGAATTCCATTGAATTCCATTCCATTGAATTCCATTCCATTCCATCGAATTCCATTCCATTCCATTCCATTCCATTCCTTTCCATTCCATTCCGTTCCATTCCATTCCATTCCTTTCCATTCCATTCCGTTCCGTTCCATTCCGTTCCATTCCGTTCCATTCCATTGAATTCCGTTCCATTGCATTGAATTCCGTTCCATTCCATTCCATTCCTTTCCGTTCCATTCCATTCCGTTCCGTTCCGTTCCGTTCCGTTCTACTCGGGTTGATTCCATTCTATTCCATTCCATTCCATTCGATTCCATTCTATTCCATTCGATTCCATTCGATTCAATTCGATTCCATTCCATTCCATTCCATTCCATTCCATTCCATTCCATTGAATTCCATTCGATTCCATTCCGTTCCATTCCATTCCGTTCCATTCCATTCCATTCCATTCCATTCCATTCCATTCCATTCCATTCCATTCCATTCCATTACTTTCCGTTCCATTCCGTTCCATTCCGTTCCATTCCATTGAATTCCGATCCATTGCATTGAATTCCGTTCCATTCCATTCCATTCCATTCCTTTCCGTTCCGCTCCGTTCCGTTCCGTTCCGTTCCGTTCTACTCGGATTGATTCCATTCTATTCCATTCCATTCCATTCCATTCCATTCGATTCCATTCGATTCCATTCGATTCCATTCCATTCCATTCCATTCCATTCCATTCCATTCCATTCCATTCCATTCCATTCCATTCCATTCCATTCCATTCCATTCCATTCCATTCCATTGAATTCCATTCCATTCCATTCCATTCCATTGAATTCTGTTCCATTCAATTCCATTCCATTCCATTCCGTTCTACTCGGGTTGATTCCATTCTATTCCATTCCGTTCCGTTCCGTTCCGTTCCGTTCCTTTCCGTTCCATTCCATTCCACTCGGGTTGGTTCCATTCTATTCCAATCCATTCCATTCGATTCCATTCGATACCATTCGATTCCATTCGATTCCATTCGATTCCATTCCATTCCATTGAATTCCGTTCCATTCCATTCCATTCCATTGAATTCCGTTCCATTCCATTCAATTCCATTCCATTCCATTCCATTCCATTTCAATTCCATTCCATTCCATTCCGTTCCATTCCATTCCATTCCATTCCATTCTACTCGGGTTGATTCCATTCTATTCCATTCCATTCCATTCGATTCCATTCTATTCCATTCGATTCCATTCGATTCGATTCCATTCCATTCCATTCCATTCCATTCCATTCCATTCCATTCCATTCCATTCCATTGAATTCCATTCCATTCCATTCCATTCCATTGAATTCCATTCCATTCCATTCCACTCGATTCCATTCCATTCCATGGAATTCCATTCCATTCCATTCCATTCCATTCCATTCCATTCCATTCCATTCCATTGAATTCCATTGAATTCCATTCCATTCCATTGAATTCCATTCCTTTCCATTCCATTCCTTTGAATTCCGTTCAATTCCATTCCATTCCATTCCATTCCATTCCATTCCATTCAATTCGAATTCCATTCCATTTCATTCCATTCCATTCCATTCCATTCGAATTCCATTCCATTCCATTCCATTTCATTCCATTCCATTCCATTCCATCGAATTCCATTCCATTCCATTGAATTCCATTCCATTCCATTGAATTCCATTCCATTCCATTCCATTCCATTCCATTCCATTCCATCGAATTCCATTCCATTCCGTTCCATTTCATTCAATTCTATTCCATTCCATTCCATTCCATTCCATTGCATTCTACTCGGGTTGATTCCATTCTATTCCATTCCATTCCATTCGATTCCATTGGATTCCATTCGATTCCATTCCATTCCATTCCATTCCATTCCATTCCATTCCATTCCATTGAATTCCATTCCATTCCATTCCATTCCACTGAATTCCATTCCATTCCGTTCCGTTCCGTTCCGTTCCGTTCCGTTCAATTCCATTCCATTCCATTCCATTGAATTCCGTTCCATTCCATTGAATTCCATTCCATTCCGTTCCATTGCATTGAATTCCGTTCCGTTCCGTTCCTTTCCGTTCCGTTCCATTCCGTTCCATTCCGTTCCATTCCGTTCTACTCGGGTTGTTTCCATTCTATTCCATTCCATTCCATTCCATTCCATTCCATTCCATTCCATTCCATTCCGTTCTACTCGGATTCATTCCATTCCATTCCGTTCCGTTCCGTTCCGTTCTGTTCCATTCCTTTCTACTTGTGTTGATTCCATTCCATTCCATTCTATTCCATTGAATTCCATTCAATAGAATTCCATTCCATTCCATTCCATTCCATTCCATTGAATTACATTCCATTCCATTCCATTCCATTCCATTCCATTCCATTCCATTGAATTCCATTCCATTCCATTCCATTCCATTCCATTCCATTGAATTCCATTGATTTCCATTCCATTGAATTCCATTCCATTCCATTGAATTCCATTCCATTCCATTCCATTCCATTCCGTTCCATTCCATTCCGTTCCATTCCATTCCATTCCTTTCCATTCCATTCCGTTCCGTTCCATTCCTTTCCATTCCGTTCCATTCCATTGAATTCCGTTCCATTGCATTGAATTCCGTTCCATTCCATTCCATTCCTTTCCGTTCCGTTCCATTCCGTTCCGTTCCGTTCCGTTCCATTCTACTCGGGTTGATTCCATTCTATTCCATTCCATTCCATTCGATTCCATTCTATTCCATTCGATTCCATTCGATTCAATTCGATTCCATTCCATTCCATTCCATTCCATTCCATTCCATTCCATTGAATTCCATTCCATTCCATTCCGTTCCATTCCATTCCGTTCCATTCCATTCCATTCCATTCCATTCCTTTCCGTTCCGTTCCGTTCCGTTCCGTTCCATTCCGTTCCGTTCTACTCGGATTGATTCCATTCTATTCCATTCCATTCCATTCGATTCCATTCGATTCCATTCGATTCCATTCGATTCCATTCCATTCCATTCCATTCCATTCCATTGAATTCCATTCCATTCCATTCCATTCCATTCCATTCCATTCCATTCCATTCCATTCCATTCCATTCCATTGAATTCTGTTCCATTCAATTCCATTCCATTCCATTGCGTTCTACTCGGGTTGATTCCATTCTATTCCATTCCGTTCCGTTCCGTTCCTTTCCGTTCCATTCCATTCCACTCGGGTTGATTCCATTCTATTCCATTCCATTGCATTCGATTCCATTCGATTCCATTCGATTCCATTCGATTCCATTCGATTCCATTCCATTCCATTGAATTCCGTTCCATTCCATTCCATTCCATTGAATTCCGTTCCATTCCATTCAATTCCATTCCATTCCATTCCATTCCATTTGAATTCCATTCCATTCCATTCCGTTCCATTCCATTCCATTCCATTCCATTCCATCGAATTCCATTCCATTCCATTCCATTCCATTCCATTCCATTCCATTCCATTCCATTCCATTCCATTCCATTCCATTCTACTCGGGTTGATTCCATTCTATTACATTCCATTCCATTCGATTCCATTCTATTCCATTCGATTCCATTCGATTCAATTCGATTCCATTCCATTCCATTCCATTCCATTGAATTCCATTCCATTCCATTGAATTCCATTCCATTCCATTCCATTCCATTGAATTCCATTCCATTCCATTCCACTCGATTCCATTCCATTCCATGGAATTCCATTCCATTCCATTCCATTCCATTCCATTCCATTCCATTCCATTCCATTGAATTCCATTGAATTCCATTCCATTCCATTGAATTCCATTCCTTTCAATTCCATTCCATTGAATTCCGTTCAATTCCATTCCATTCCATTCCATTCCATTCCATTCCATTCCATTGGAATTCCATTCCATTCCATTCCATTCCATTCCATTCGAATTCCATTCCATTCCATTCCATTTCATTCCATTCCATTCCATTCCATCGAATTCCATTCCATTCCATTCCATTCCATTCCATTCCATTCCATTCCATTCCATTCCATTCCATCGAATTCCATTCCATTCCATTCCATTCCATTCCATTCCATTCCATTCCATTCCATTCCATTCCATTCTACTCGGGTTGATTCCATTCTATTACATTCCATTCCATTCGATTCCATTCGATTCCATTCGATTCCATTCGATTCCATTCCATTCCATTCCATTCAATTGAATTCCATTCCATTCCATTCCATTCCATTCCATTCCATTCCATCGAATTCCATTCCATTCCATTCCATTCCATTCCATTCCATTCCATTGAATTCCATTCCATTCCATTGAATTCCATTCCATTCCATTCCATTCCATTGAATTCCGTTCCATTGAATTCCATTCCTTTCCGTTCCGTTCCGTTCCGTTCTGTTCCATTCTACTCGGGTTGATTCCATTCTATTCCTTTACATTCCATTCGATTCCATTCGATTCCATTCCATTCCATTCCATTTGAATTCCATTGCTTTCCATTCCATTCCATTCCATTCCATTCCATTCCATTCCATTCCATCGAATTCCATTCCATTCGATTCCATTCCATTCCATTCCATTCCATTCCATTCCATTCTACTCGGGTTGATTCCATTCTATTCCATTCCATTCCATTCGATTCCATTCGATTCCATTCGATTCCATTCCATTCCATTCCATTCCATTCCATTCAATTGAATTCCATTCCATTCCATTCCATTCCATTCCATTCCATTCCATTCCATTCCATTCCATTACGTTCCGTTCCATTCCGTTCCGTTCCGTTCTACTCGGATTGATTCCATTCTATTCCATTCCATTCCATTCGATTCCATTCGATTCCATTCGATTCCATTCCATTCCAATCCATTCCATTCCATTCCATTGAATTCCATTCCATTCCATTCCATTCCATTCCATTGAATTCCATTCCATTCCATTCCATTCCATTGAATTCTGTTCCATTCCATTCCATTCCATTCCATTCCGTTCTACTCGGGTTGATTCCATTCTATTCCATTCCGTTCCGTTCCGTTCCGTTCCGTTCCGTTCCGTTCCATTCCACTCGGGTTGATTCCATTCTATTCCATTCCATTCCATTTGATTCCATTCGATTCCATTCGATTCCATTCCATTCCATTGAATTCCATTCCATTCCATTCCATTCCATTCCATTGAATTCCGTTCCATTCCATTCAATTCTATTCCATTCCATTCCATTCCATTCCATTCAATTCTACTCGGGTTGATTCCATTCTATTCCATTCCATTCCATTCGATTCCATTCGATTACATTCGATTCCATTCCATTCCATTCCATTCCATTCCATTCCATTCCATTCCATTCCATTGAATTCCATTCCATTCCATTCCATTCCACTGAATTCCGTTCCATTCCGTTCCGTTCCGTTCCGTTCCGTTCCGTTCCATTCCATTCCATTCCATTCCATTGAATTCCGTTCCATTCCATTGAATTCCATTCCATTCCGTTCGATTGCATTGAATTCCGTTCCGTTCCGTTCCTTTCCGTTCCGTTCCATTCCGTTCCATTCCGTTCCATTCCGTTCTACTCGGGTTGTTTCCATTCTATTCCATTCCATTCCATTCCATTCCATTCCATTCCATTCCATTCCATTCCGTTCTACTCGGATTCATTCCATTCCATTCCGTTCCGTTCCGTTCCATTCCTTTCTACTTGTGTTGATTCCATTCCATTCCATTCTATTCCATTGAATTCCATTCAATAGAATTCCATTCCATTCCATTCCATTCCATTCCATTGAATTACATTCCATTCCATTCCATTCCATTCCATTGCATTCCATTCCATTCCATTCCATTCAATTGAATTCCTTTCCATTCCATTCCATTCGATTCCATTCCATTCCATAGAATTCCATTCCATTCCATTCCATTCCATTCCATTCCATTGAATTCCATTGAATTCCATTCCATTGAATTCCATTCCATTCCATTGAATTCCATTCCATTCCATTCCATTCCATTCCGTTCCGTTCCATTCCATTCCGTTCCATTCCATTCCATTCCTTTCCATTCCATTCCGTTCCGTTCCATTCCTTTCCATTCCGTTCCATTCCATTGAATTCCGTTCCATTGCATTGAATTCCGTTCCATTCCATTCCATTCCTTTCCGTTCCGTTCCATTCCGTTCCGTTCCGTTCCGTTCCGTTCTACTCGGGTTGATTCCATTATATTCCATTCCATTCCATTCGATTCCATTCTATTCCATTCGACTCCATTCGATTCAATTCGATTCCATTCCATTCCATTCCATTCCATTCCATTCCATTCCATTGAATTCCATTCCATTCCATTCCGTTCCATTCCATTCCGTTCCATTCCCTTCCATTCCATTCCATTCCATTCCATTCCATTCCATTCCATTACGTTCCGTTCCATTCCGTTCCATTCCGTTCCATTCCATTGAATTCCGATCCATTGCATTGAATTCCGTTCCATTCCATTCCATTCCATTCCTTTCCGTTCCGATCCGTTCCGTTCCGTTCCATTCCGTTCCGTTCTACTCGGATTGATTCCATTCTATTCCATTCCATTCCATTCGATTCCATTCGATTCCATTCGATTCCATTCGATTCCATTCGATTCCAGTCGATTCCATTCCATTCCATTCCATTCCATTCCATTCCATTCCATTGAATTCCATTCCATTCCATTCCATTCCATTCCATTCCATTCCATTCCATTCCATTCCATTGAATTCTGTTCCATTCAATTCCATTCCATTCCATTCCGTTCTACTCGGGTTGATTCCATTCTATTCCATTCCGTTCCGTTCCGTTCCGTTCCGTTCCTTTCCGTTCCATTCCATTCCACTAGGGTTGGTTCCATTCTATTCCATTCCATTGCATTCGATTCCATTCGATTCCATTCGATTCCATTCGATTCCATTCGATTCCATTCCATTCCATTGAATTCCGTTCCATTCCATTCCATTCCATTGAATTCCGTTCCATTCCATTCAATTCCATTCCATTCCATTCCATTCCATTTGAATTCCATTCCATTCCATTCCGTTCCATTCCATTCCATTCCATTCCATTCCATTCCATTCCATTCCATTCTACTCGGGTTGATTCCATTCTATTACATTCCACTCCATTCGATTCCATTCGATTCCATTCGATTCCATTCCATTCCATTCCATTCCATTCCATTCCATTCCATTCCATTCCATTGAATTCCATTGCATTGAATTCCATTCCATTCCATTGAATTCCATTCCATTCCATTGCATTCCATTGAAGTCCGTTCCATTCCATTCCATTCCATTCCATTCCATTCCATTGAATTCCATACCACTGAATTCCATTCCATTCCATTCCATTCCATTCCATTCCATTCCAGTCCGTTCCGTTCCGTTCCGTTCCGTTCCGTTCCGTTCCATTCCATTCCATTCCATTCCATGGAATTCCATTCCATTCCATTCCATTCCATGGAATTCCATTCCATTCCATTCCATTCCATTCCGTTCCATTCCATTCCGTTCCATTCCATTCCATTCCATTCCATTCCGTTCCGTTCCATTCCGTTCCATTCCGTTCCATTCCATTGAATTCCGTTCCATTGCATTGAATTCCGTTCCATTCCATTCCATTGCTTTCCGTTCCGTTCCGTTCCGTTCTACTCGGGTTGATTCCATTCTGTTCCATTCCATTCCATTCGATTCCATTCTATTCCATTCGATTCCATTCGATTCAATTCGATTCCATTCCATTCCATTGAATTCCATTCCATTCCATTGAATTCCATTCCATTCCATTCCATTGAATTCCATTCCATTCCATTGAATTCCATTCCATTCCATTCCATTCGATTCCATTCCATTCCATGGAATTCCATTCCATTCCATTCCATTCCTTTCCATTCCATTCCATTCCATTCCATTCCATTCCATTGAATTCCATTGAATTCCATTCCATTCCATTGAATTCCATTCCTTTCCATTCCATTCCATTGAATTCCGTTCAATTCCATTCCATTCCATTCCATTCCATTCCATTCCATTCGAATTGCATTCCATTCCATTCCATTCCATTCCATTCCATTCCATTCCATTCCTTTCCATTCCATTCCATTCTACTCGGGTTGATTCCATTCTATTCCATTCCATTCCATTCGATTCCATTCGATTCCTTTCGATTCCATTCCATTCCATTCCATTCCATTGAATTCCGTTCCATTGAATTCCATTCCTTTCCGTTCCGTTCCGTTCCGTTCTGTTCCATTCTACTCGGGTTGATTCCATTCTATTCCTTTACATTCCATTCGATTCCATTCGATTCCATTCCATTCCATTCCATTTGAATTCCATTGCATTGCATTCCATTCCATTCCATTCCATTCCATTCCATTTGAATTCCATTGCATTCCATTCCATTCCATTCCATTCCATTCCATTCCATTCCATTCCATCGAATTCCATTCCATTCGATTCCATTCCATTCCATTCCATTCCATTCCATTCTACTCGGGTTGATTCCATTCTATTCCATTCCATTCCATTCGATTCCATTCCATTCCATTCGATTCCATTCGATTCCATTCCATTCCATTCCATTCAATTGAATTCCATTCCATTCCATTCCATTCCATTCCATTCCATTGAATTCCATTGAATTCCATTCCATTGAATTCCATTCCATTCCATTGAATTCCATTCCATTCCATTCCATTCCATTCCGTTCCATTCCATTCCATTCCATTCCATTCCATTCCGTTCCATTCCATTCCTTTCCATTCCGTTCCATTCCATTGTATTCCGTTCCATTGCATTGAATTCCGTTCCATTCCATTCCATTCCTTTCGGTTCCGTTCCATTCCGTTCCGTTCCGTTCCGTTCCGTTCTACTCGGGTTGTTTCCATTCTATTCCATCCCATTCCATTCGATTCCATTCTATTCCATTCGATTCCATTCGATTCAATTCGATTCCATTCCATTCCATTCCATTCCATTCCATTCCATTCCATTGAATTCCATTCCATTCCATTCCGTTCCATTCCATTCCGTTCCATTCCATTCCATTCCATTCCATTCCATTCCATTCCATTACGTTCCGTTCCACTCCGTTCCATTCCGTTCCATTCCATTGAATTCCGATCCATTGCATTGAATTCCATTCCATTCCATTCCATTCCATTCCATTCCATTCCATTCCATTGAATTCCATTCCATTCCATTCCATTCCATTGAATTCTGTTCCATTCAATTCCATTCCATTCCATTCCGTTCTACTCGGGTTGATTCCATTCTATTCCATTCCGTTCCGTTCCGTTCCGTTCCGTTCCTTTCCGTTCCATTCCATTCCACTCGGGTTGGTTCCATTCTATTCCATTCCATTGCATTCGATTCCATTCGATTCCATTCGATTCCATTCGATTCCATTCCATTCCATTCGATTCCATTCGATTCCATTCCATTCCATTGAATTCCGTTCCATTCCATTCCATTCCATTGAATTCCGTTCCATTCCATTCAATTCCATTCCATTCCATTCCATTCCATTTGAATTCCATTCCATTCCATTCCGTTCCATTCCATTCCATTCCATTCCATTCCATTCCATTCCATTCCATTCTACTCGGGTTGATTCCATTCTATTCCATTCCATTCCATTCGATTCCATTCGATTCCATTCGATTCCATTCGATTCCATTCCATTCCATTCCATTCCATTCCATTCCATTCCATTGAATTCCATTCCATTGAATTCCATTCCATTCCATTGAATTCCAGTCCATTCCATTCCATTCCATTGAAGTCCGTTCCATTCCATTCCATTCCATTCCATTCCATTCCATTGAATTCCATACCATGGAATTCCATTCCATTCCATTCCATTCCATTGAATTCCATTCCAGTCCGTTCCATTCCGTTCCGTTCCGTTCCGTTCCGTTCCATTCCATTCCATTCCATTCCATGGAATTCCATTCCATTCCATTCCATTCCATTCCGTTCCATTCCATTCCGTTCCATTCCATTCCATTCCATTCCATTCCGTTCCGTTCCATTCCGTTCCATTCCGTTCCATTCCATTGAATTCCGTTCCATTGCATTGAATTCCGTTCCATTCCATTCCATTCCTTTCCGTTCCGTTCCGTTCCGTTCCGTTCCGTTCCGTTCTACTCGGGTTGATTCCATTCTATTCCATTCCATTCCATTCGATTCCATTCTATTCCATTCGATTCCATTCGATTCAATTCGATTCCATTCCATTCCATTGCATTCCATTCCATTCCATTGAATTCCATTCCATTCCATTGAATTCCATTCCTTTCCATTCCATTCCATTGAATTCCGTTCAATTCCATTCCATTCCATTCCATTCCATTCCATTCCATTCCATTCGAATTCCATTCCATTCCATTCCGTTCCATTCCATTCCATTCCATTCCATTCCATTCCATTCCATTCCATTCTACTCGGGTTGATTCCATTCTATTCCATTCCATTCCATTCGATTCCATTCGATTACTTTCGATTCCATTCCATTCCATTCCATTCCATTGAATTCCGTTCCATTGAATTCCATTCCTTTACGTTCCGTTCCATTCCGTTCTGTTCCATTCTACTCGGGTTGATTCCATTCTATTCCTTTACATTCCATTCGATTCCATTTGATTCCATTCCATTCCATTCCATTTGAATTCCATTGCATTCCATTCCATTCCATTCCATTCCATTCCATTCCATTCCATCGAATTCCATTCCATTCGATTCCATTCCATTCCATTCCATTCCATTCCATTCCATTCTACTCGGGTTGATTCCATTCTATTCCATTCCATTCCATTTGATTCCATTCGATTCCATTCGATTCCATTCGATTCCATTCCATTCCATTCCATTCAATTGAATTCCATTCCATTCCGTTCCATTCCATTCCATTCCTTTCCATTCCATTCCGTTCCGTTCCATTCCTTTCCATTCCGTTCCTTTCCATTGAATTCCGTTCCATTGCATTGAATTCCGTTCCATTCCATTCCATTCCTTTCCGTTCCGTTCCATTCCGTTCCGTTCCGTTCCGTTCCGTTCTACTCGGGTTGATTCCATTCTATTCCATTCCATTCCATTCGATTCCATTCTATTCCATTCGATTCCATTCGATTCAATTCGATTCCATTCCATTCCATTCCATTCCATTGAATTCCATTCCATTCCATTCCATTCCATTCCATTGAATTCCATTCCATTCCATTCCATTCCATTGAATTCTGTTCCATTCAATTCCATTCCATTCCATTCCGTTCTACTCGGGTTGATTCCATTCTATTCCATTCCGTTCCGTTCCGTTCCGTTCCGTTCCGTTCCATTCCACTCGTGTTGATTCCATTCTATTCCATTCCATTCCATTCGATTCCATTCGATTCCAATCGATTCCATTCGATTCCATTCGATTCCATTCGATTGCATTCCATTCCATTGAATTCCATTCCATTCCATTCCATTCCATTCCATTGAATTCCGTTCCATTCCATTCAATTCCATTCCATTCCATTCCATTCCATTCCATTCCATTCCATTCCATTCCATTCCATTGAATTCCATTCCATTCCGTTCCGTTCCGTTCCGTTCCGTGCCGTTCCGTTCCATTCCATTCCATTCCATTCCATTGAATTCCGTTCCATTCCATTGAATTCCATTCCATTCCGTTCCATTCCATTGAATTCCGTTCCGTTCCGTTCCGTTCCATTCCATTCCATTCCGTTCCATTCCGTTCTACTCGGGTTGATTCCATTCTATTCCATTCCATTCCATTCGATTCCATTCCATTCCATTCCATTCCGTTCTACTCGGGTTCATTCCATTCCATTCCGTTCCGTTCCGTTCCGTTCCGTTCCGTTCCATTCCATTCCGTTCCATTCCATTGAATTCCGTTCCATTCCATTGAATTCCATTCCATTCCATTCCATTCCATTCCATTGAATTCCATTCCATTCCATTGCATTCCATTGAAGTCCGTTCCATTCCATTCCATTCCATTCCATTCCATTCCATTGAATTCCATACCATTGAATTCCATTCCATTCCATTCCATTCCATTCCATTCCATTCCAGTCCGTTCCGTTCCGTTCCGTTCCGTTCCGTTCCGTTCCATTCCATTCCATTCCATTCCATGGAATTCCATTCCATTCCATTCCATTCCATGGAATTCCATTCCATTCCATTCCATTCCATTCCGTTCCATTCCATTCCGTTCCATTCCATTCCATTCCATTCCATTCCGTTCCGTTCCATTCCGTTCCATTCCGTTCCATTCCATTGAATTCCGTTCCATTGCATTGAATTCCGTTCCATTCCATTCCATTGCTTTCCGTTCCGTTCCGTTCCGTTCCGTTCCGTTCTACTCGGGTTGATTCCATTCTGTTCCATTCCATTCCATTCGATTCCATTCTATTCCATTCGATTCCATTCGATTCAATTCGATTCCATTCCATTCCATTGAATTCCATTCCATTCCATTGAATTCCATTCCATTCCATTCCATTGAATTCCATTCCATTCCATTGAATTCCATTCCATTCCATTCCATTCGATTCCATTCCATTCCATGGAATTCCATTCCATTCCATTCCATTCCTTTCCATTCCATTCCATTCCATTCCATTCCATTGAATTCCATTGAATTCCATTCCATTCCATTGAATTCCATTCCTTTCCATTCCATTCCATTGAATTCCGTTCAATTCCATTCCATTCCATTCCATTCCATTCCATTCCATTCGAATTGCATTCCATTCCATTCCATTCCATTCCATTCCATTCCATTCCATTCCTTTCCATTCCATTCCATTCTACTCGGGTTGATTCCATTCTATTCCATTCCATTCCATTCGATTCCATTCGATTCCTTTCGATTCCATTCCATTCCATTCCATTCCATTGAATTCCGTTCCATTGAATTCCATTCCTTTCCGTTCCGTTCCGTTCCGTTCTGTTCCATTCTACTCGGGTTGATTCCATTCTATTCCTTTACATTCCATTCGATTCCATTCGATTCCATTCCATTCCATTCCATTTGAATTCCATTGCATTGCATTCCATTCCATTCCATTCCATTCCATTCCATTTGAATTCCATTGCATTCCATTCCATTCCATTCCATTCCATTCCATTCCATTCCATTCCATCGAATTCCATTCCATTCGATTCCATTCCATTCCATTCCATTCCATTCCATTCTACTCGGGTTGATTCCATTCTATTCCATTCCATTCCATTCGATTCCATTCCATTCCATTCGATTCCATTCGATTCCATTCCATTCCATTCCATTCAATTGAATTCCATTCCATTCCATTCCATTCCATTCCATTCCATTGAATTCCATTGAATTCCATTCCATTGAATTCCATTCCATTCCATTGAATTCCATTCCATTCCATTCCATTCCATTCCGTTCCATTCCATTCCATTCCATTCCATTCCATTCCTTTCCATTCCATTCCGTTCCATTCCATTCCTTTCCATTCCGTTCCATTCCATTGTATTCCGTTCCATTGCATTGAATTCCGTTCCATTCCATTCCATTCCTTTCGGTTCCGTTCCATTCCGTTCCGTTCCGTTCCGTTCCGTTCTACTCGGGTTGTTTCCATTCTATTCCATCCCATTCCATTCGATTCCATTCTATTCCATTCGATTCCATTCGATTCAATTCGATTCCATTCCATTCCATTCCATTCCATTCCATTCCATTCCATTGAATTCCATTCCATTCCATTCCGTTCCATTCCATTCCGTTCCATTCCATTCCATTCCATTCCATTCCATTCCATTCCATTACGTTCCGTTCCACTCCGTTCCATTCCGTTCCATTCCATTGAATTCCGATCCATTGCATTGAATTCCATTCCATTCCATTCCATTCCATTCCATTCCATTCCATTGAATTCCATTCCATTCCATTCCATTCCATTGAATTCTGTTCCATTCAATTCCATTCCATTCCATTCCGTTCTACTCGGGTTGATTCCATTCTATTCCATTCCGTTCCGTTCCGTTCCGTTCCGTTCCTTTCCGTTCCATTCCATTCCACTCGGGTTGGTTCCATTCTATTCCATTCCATTGCATTCGATTCCATTCGATTCCATTCGATTCCATTCGATTCCATTCCATTCCATTCGATTCCATTCGATTCCATTCCATTCCATTGAATTCCGTTCCATTCCATTCCATTCCATTGAATTCCGTTCCATTCCATTCAATTCCATTCCATTCCATTCCATTCCATTTGAATTCCATTCCATTCCATTCCGTTCCATTCCATTCCATTCCATTCCATTCCATTCCATTCCATTCCATTCTACTCGGGTTGATTCCATTCTATTCCATTCCATTCCATTCGATTCCATTCGATTCCATTCGATTCCATTCGATTCCATTCCATTCCATTCCATTCCATTCCATTCCATTCCATTGAATTCCATTCCATTGAATTCCATTCCATTCCATTGAATTCCAGTCCATTCCATTCCATTCCATTGAAGTCCGTTCCATTCCATTCCATTCCATTCCATTCCATTCCATTGAATTCCATACCATGGAATTCCATTCCATTCCATTCCATTCCATTGAATTCCATTCCAGTCCGTTCCATTCCGTTCCGTTCCGTTCCGTTCCGTTCCATTCCATTCCATTCCATTCCATGGAATTCCATTCCATTCCATTCCATTCCATTCCGTTCCATTCCATTCCGTTCCATTCCATTCCATTCCATTCCATTCCGTTCC
Source organism: Gorilla gorilla gorilla (assembly GCF_029281585.2). Classification (NCBI taxonomy): domain Eukaryota; kingdom Metazoa; phylum Chordata; class Mammalia; order Primates; family Hominidae; genus Gorilla; species Gorilla gorilla. The sequence goes on from NC_073242.2 coordinate 61,051,445, forward strand.
GTTCCATTCCGTTCCATTCCGTTCCATTCCATTGAATTCCGTTCCATTGCATTGAATTCCGTTCCATTCCATTCCATTCCTTTCCGTTCCGTTCCGTTCCGTTCCGTTCCGTTCCGTTCTACTCGGGTTGATTCCATTCTATTCCATTCCATTCCATTCGATTCCATTCTATTCCATTCGATTCCATTCGATTCAATTCGATTCCATTCCATTCCATTGCATTCCATTCCATTCCATTGAATTCCATTCCATTCCATTGAATTCCATTCCTTTCCATTCCATTCCATTGAATTCCGTTCAATTCCATTCCATTCCATTCCATTCCATTCCATTCCATTCCATTCGAATTCCATTCCATTCCATTCCGTTCCATTCCATTCCATTCCATTCCATTCCATTCCATTCTACTCGGGTTGATTCCATTCTATTCCATTCCATTCCATTCGATTCCATTCGATTACTTTCGATTCCATTCCATTCCATTCCATTCCATTGAATTCCGTTCCATTGAATTCCATTCCTTTACGTTCCGTTCCATTCCGTTCTGTTCCATTCTACTCGGGTTGATTCCATTCTATTCCTTTACATTCCATTCGATTCCATTTGATTCCATTCCATTCCATTCCATTTGAATTCCATTGCATTCCATTCCATTCCATTCCATTCCATTCCATTCCATTCCATTCCATCGAATTCCATTCCATTCGATTCCATTCCATTCCATTCCATTCCATTCCATTCCATTCTACTCGGGTTGATTCCATTCTATTCCATTCCATTCCATTTGATTCCATTCGATTCCATTCGATTCCATTCGATTCCATTCCATTCCATTCCATTCAATTGAATTCCATTCCATTCCGTTCCATTCCATTCCATTCCTTTCCATTCCATTCCGTTCCGTTCCATTCCTTTCCATTCCGTTCCTTTCCATTGAATTCCGTTCCATTGCATTGAATTCCGTTCCATTCCATTCCATTCCTTTCCGTTCCGTTCCATTCCGTTCCGTTCCGTTCCGTTCCGTTCTACTCGGGTTGATTCCATTCTATTCCATTCCATTCCATTCGATTCCATTCTATTCCATTCGATTCCATTCGATTCAATTCGATTCCATTCCATTCCATTCCATTCCATTGAATTCCATTCCATTCCATTCCATTCCATTCCATTGAATTCCATTCCATTCCATTCCATTCCATTGAATTCTGTTCCATTCAATTCCATTCCATTCCATTCCGTTCTACTCGGGTTGATTCCATTCTATTCCATTCCGTTCCGTTCCGTTCCGTTCCGTTCCGTTCCATTCCACTCGTGTTGATTCCATTCTATTCCATTCCATTCCATTCGATTCCATTCGATTCCAATCGATTCCATTCGATTCCATTCGATTCCATTCGATTGCATTCCATTCCATTGAATTCCATTCCATTCCATTCCATTCCATTGAATTCCGTTCCATTCCATTCAATTCCATTCCATTCCATTCCATTCCATTCCATTCCATTCCATTCCATTCCATTGAATTCCATTCCATTCCGTTCCGTTCCGTTCCGTTCCGTGCCGTTCCGTTCCATTCCATTCCATTCCATTCCATTGAATTCCGTTCCATTCCATTGAATTCCATTCCATTCCGTTCCATTCCATTGAATTCCGTTCCGTTCCGTTCCGTTCCATTCCATTCCATTCCGTTCCATTCCGTTCTACTCGGGTTGATTCCATTCTATTCCATTCCATTCCATTCGATTCCATTCCATTCCATTCCATTCCGTTCTACTCGGGTTCATTCCATTCCATTCCGTTCCGTTCCGTTCCGTTCCGTTCCGTTCCATTCCATTCCGTTCCATTCCATTGAATTCCGTTCCATTCCATTGAATTCCATTCCATTCCATTCCATTCCATTCCATTCCATTAAATTCGATTCCATTCGATTCGATTCGATTCTATTCCATTCCATTCCATTCCATTCCATTCCATTCGATTCCATTCGATTCGATTCGATTCCATTCCATTCCATTCCATTCCATTCCATTCCATTCGATTCCATTCCATTCCATTTCACTCCATTCCGTTCCGTTCCGTTCCGTTCCGTTCCGTTCTGTTCCGTTCTACTCGGGTTCGTTCCATTCCATTCCATTCCATTCCATTCCGTTCTACTCGGGTTTATCATTCCATTCCATTCCGTTGCGTTCCGTTCCTTTCCGCTCCATTCCATTCCATTCCATTCCATTCCATTCCATTCCATTCGGTTCCATTCGATTCCATTCCATTCCATTTCACTCCGTTCCGTTCCGTTCCGTTCCGTTCCATTCCGTTCAGTTCCGTTCTATTCGGGTTCGTTCCATTCCGTTCCATTCCATTCCATTCCGCTCTACTCGGGTTGATTCCATTCTATTCCAATCCATTAAATTCTATTCCATTCGATTCCATTCGATTCCATTCCATTCCATTCCATTCCATTCCATTCCATTCCATTCTATTCCATTGAATTCCATTCCGTTCCACGCCATTCCATTCCGTTCTGCTCGGGTTGATTTCATTCCATTCCATTCCTTTCAGTTCCGTTCCATTCCGTTCCGTTCCGTTGCGTTGCGTTCCATTCCGTTCCGTTCCGTTCCATTCCGTTCCGTTCCATTCCGTTCCATTCCATTCCATTCCATTCCATTCCATTCCATTCCGTTCTACTCGGGTTGATTCCATTCTATTCCATTACATTCCATTCGATTCCATTCAAGTCCATTCGATTCCATTCCATTCCATTCCATTCCATTCCATTCTATTCCATTGAATTCCATTCCATTCCTTCCATTCCGTTCCATTCCATTCCATTCCATTCCATTCCATTCCATTCCATTCCATTCCAATCGATTCCATTCGATTCCATTCGATTCCATTCGATTCCATTCCATTCCATTCCATTCCATTCCATTCCATTCTATTCCATTGAATTCCATTCCATTCCATTCCATTCCGTTCTACTCGGATTCATTCCATTCCATTCCGTTCCGTTCCGTTCCATTCCGTTCCATTCCTTTCTACTTGTGTTGATTCCATTCCATTCCATTCTATTCCATTGAATTCCATTCCATAGAATTCCATTCCATTCCATTCCATTCCATTCCATTTCATTGAATTCCATTCCATTCCATTCCATTCCATTCCATTCCATTCCATTCCATTCCATTCTATTCCATTCAATTGAATTCCTTTACATTCCATTCCATTCGATTCCACTCCATTCCATTGAATTCCATTCCATTCCATTCCATTCCATTCCATTCCATTGAATTCCATTGAATTCCATTCCATTGAATTCCATTCCATTCCATGGAATTCCATTCCATTCCATTCCATTCCATTCCTTTCCATTCCATTCCGTTCCATTCCATTCCTTTCCATTCCATTCCGTTCCGTTCCATTCCGTTCCATTCCGTTCCATTCCATTGAATTCCGTTCCATTGCATTGAATTCCGTTCCATTCCATTCCATTCCTTTCCGTTCCATTCCATTCCGTTCCGTTCCGTTCCGTTCCGTTCTACTCGGGTTGATTCCATTCTATTCCATTCCATTCCATTCGATTCCATTCTATTCCATTCGATTCCATTCGATTCAATTCGATTCCATTCCATTCCATTCCATTCCATTCCATTCCATTCCATTCCATTCCATTGAATTCCATTCCATTCCATTCCGTTCCATTCCATTCCGTTCCATTCCATTCCATTCCATTCCATTCCATTCCATTCCATTACTTTCCGTTCCATTCCGTTCCATTCCGTTCCATTCCATTGAATTCCGATCCATTGCATTGAATTCCGTTCCATTCCATTCCATTCCATTCCTTTCCGTTCCGTTCCGTTCCGTTCCGTTCCGTTCCGTTCTACTCGCATTGATTCCATTCTATTCCATTCCATTCCATTCCATTCCATTCCATTCCATTCCATTCGATTCCATTCGATTCCATTCCATTCCATTCCATTCCATTCCATTCCATTCCATTCCATTCCATTGAATTCCATTCCATTCCATTCCATTCCATTCCATTCCATTCCATTCCATTCCATTGAATTCCATTCCATTCCATTCCATTCCATTGAATTTTGTTGCATTCAATTCCATTCCATTCCATTCCTTTCTACTCGGGTTGATTCCATTCTATTCCATTCCGTTCCGTTCCGTTCCGTTCCGTTCCTTTCCGTTCCATTCCATTCCACTCGGGTTGGTTCCATTCTATTCCAATCCATTCCATTCGATTCCATTCGATTCCATTCGATTCCATTCGATTCCATTCGATTCCATTCGATTCCATTCCATTCCATTGAATTCCGTTCCATTCCATTCCATTCCATTGAATTCCGTTCCATTCCATTCAATTCCATTCCATTCCATTCCATTCCATTTGAATTCCATTCCATTCCATTCCGTTCCATTCCATTCCATTCCATTCCATTCCATTCCATTCCATTCCATTCCATTGAATTCCATTGAATTCCATTCCATTGAATTCCATTCCATTCCATTGAATTCCATTCCATTCCATTCCATTCCATTCCGTTCCATTCCATTCCATTCCATTCCATTCCATTCCTTTCCATTCCATTCCGTTCCATTCCATTCCTTTCCATTCCGTTCCATTCCATTGTATTCCGTTCCATTGCATTGAATTCCGTTCCATTCCATTCCATTCCTTTCGGTTCCGTTCCATTCCGTTCCGTTCCGTTCCGTTCCGTTCTACTCGGGTTGTTTCCATTCTATTCCATCCCATTCCATTCGATTCCATTCTATTCCATTCGATTCCATTCGATTCAATTCGATTCCATTCCATTCCATTCCATTCCATTCCATTCCATTCCATTCCATTGAATTCCATTCCATTCCATTCCGTTCCATTCCATTCCGTTCCATTCCATTCCATTCCATTCCATTCCATTCCATTCCATTACGTTCCGTTCCACTCCGTTCCATTCCGTTCCATTCCATTGAATTCCGATCCATTGCATTGAATTCCATTCCATTCCATTCCATTCCATTCCATTCCATTCCATTGAATTCCATTCCATTCCATTCCATTCCATTGAATTCTGTTCCATTCAATTCCATTCCATTCCATTCCGTTCTACTCGGGTTGATTCCATTCTATTCCATTCCGTTCCGTTCCGTTCCGTTCCGTTCCTTTCCGTTCCATTCCATTCCACTCGGGTTGGTTCCATTCTATTCCATTCCATTGCATTCGATTCCATTCGATTCCATTCGATTCCATTCGATTCCATTCCATTCCATTCGATTCCATTCGATTCCATTCCATTCCATTGAATTCCGTTCCATTCCATTCCATTCCATTGAATTCCGTTCCATTCCATTCAATTCCATTCCATTCCATTCCATTCCATTTGAATTCCATTCCATTCCATTCCGTTCCATTCCATTCCATTCCATTCCATTCCATTCCATTCCATTCCATTCTACTCGGGTTGATTCCATTCTATTCCATTCCATTCCATTCGATTCCATTCGATTCCATTCGATTCCATTCGATTCCATTCCATTCCATTCCATTCCATTCCATTCCATTCCATTGAATTCCATTCCATTGAATTCCATTCCATTCCATTGAATTCCAGTCCATTCCATTCCATTCCATTGAAGTCCGTTCCATTCCATTCCATTCCATTCCATTCCATTCCATTGAATTCCATACCATGGAATTCCATTCCATTCCATTCCATTCCATTGAATTCCATTCCAGTCCGTTCCATTCCGTTCCGTTCCGTTCCGTTCCGTTCCATTCCATTCCATTCCATTCCATGGAATTCCATTCCATTCCATTCCATTCCATTCCGTTCCATTCCATTCCGTTCCATTCCATTCCATTCCATTCCATTCCGTTCCGTTCCATTCCGTTCCATTCCGTTCCATTCCATTGAATTCCGTTCCATTGCATTGAATTCCGTTCCATTCCATTCCATTCCTTTCCGTTCCGTTCCGTTCCGTTCCGTTCCGTTCCGTTCTACTCGGGTTGATTCCATTCTATTCCATTCCATTCCATTCGATTCCATTCTATTCCATTCGATTCCATTCGATTCAATTCGATTCCATTCCATTCCATTGCATTCCATTCCATTCCATTGAATTCCATTCCATTCCATTGAATTCCATTCCTTTCCATTCCATTCCATTGAATTCCGTTCAATTCCATTCCATTCCATTCCATTCCATTCCATTCCATTCCATTCGAATTCCATTCCATTCCATTCCGTTCCATTCCATTCCATTCCATTCCATTCCATTCCATTCCATTCCATTCTACTCGGGTTGATTCCATTCTATTCCATTCCATTCCATTCGATTCCATTCGATTACTTTCGATTCCATTCCATTCCATTCCATTCCATTGAATTCCGTTCCATTGAATTCCATTCCTTTACGTTCCGTTCCATTCCGTTCTGTTCCATTCTACTCGGGTTGATTCCATTCTATTCCTTTACATTCCATTCGATTCCATTTGATTCCATTCCATTCCATTCCATTTGAATTCCATTGCATTCCATTCCATTCCATTCCATTCCACTCCATTCCATTCCATCGAATTCCATTCCATTCGATTCCATTCCATTCCATTCCATTCCATTCCATTCCATTCTACTCGGGTTGATTCCATTCTATTCCATTCCATTCCATTTGATTCCATTCGATTCCATTCGATTCCATTCGATTCCATTCCATTCCATTCCATTCAATTGAATTCCATTCCATTCCGTTCCATTCCATTCCATTCCTTTCCATTCCATTCCGTTCCGTTCCATTCCTTTCCATTCCGTTCCTTTCCATTGAATTCCGTTCCATTGCATTGAATTCCGTTCCATTCCATTCCATTCCTTTCCGTTCCGTTCCATTCCGTTCCGTTCCGTTCCGTTCCGTTCTACTCGGGTTGATTCCATTCTATTCCATTCCATTCCATTCGATTCCATTATATTCCATTCGATTCCATTCGATTCAATTCGATTCCATTCCATTCCATTCCATTCCATTGAATTCCATTCCATTCCATTCCATTCCATTCCATTGAATTCCATTCCATTCCATTCCATTCCATTGAATTCTGTTCCATTCAATTCCATTCCATTCCATTCCGTTCTACTCGGGTTGATTCCATTCTATTCCATTCCGTTCCGTTCCGTTCCGTTCCGTTCCGTTCCGTTCCGTTCCATTCCACTCGTGTTGATTCCATTCTATTCCATTCCATTCCATTCGATTCCATTCGATTCCAATCGATTCCATTCGATTCCATTCGATTCCATTTGATTGCATTCCATTCCATTGAATTCCATTCCATTCCATTCCATTCCATTGAATTCCGTTCCATTCCATTCAATTCCATTCCATTCCATTCCATTCCATTCCATTGAATTCCATTCCATTCCGTTCCGTTCCGTTCCGTTCCGTGCCGTTCCGTTCCATTCCATTCCATTCCATTCCATTGAATTCCGTTCCATTCCATTGAATTCCATTCCATTCCGTTCCATTCCATTGAATTCCGTTCCGTTCCGTTCCGTTCCATTCCATTCCATTCCGTTCCATTCCGTTCTACTCGGGTTGATTCCATTCTATTCCATTCCATTCCATTCGATTCCATTCCATTCCATTCCATTCCGTTCTACTCGGGTTCATTCCATTCCATTCCGTTCCGTTCCGTTCCGTTCCGTTCCGTTCCATTCCATTCCGTTCCATTCCATTGAATTCCGTTCCATTCCATTGAATTCCATTCCATTCCATTCCATTCCATTCCATTGAATTCCATTCCATTCCATTGCATTCCATTGAAGTCCGTTCCATTCCATTCCATTCCATTCCATTCCATTCCATTGAATTCCATACCATTGAATTCCATTCCATTCCATTCCATTCCATTCCATTCCATTCCAGTCCGTTCCGTTCCGTTCCGTTCCGTTCCGTTCCGTTCCATTCCATTCCATTCCATTCCATGGAATTCCATTCCATTCCATTCCATTCCATGGAATTCCATTCCATTCCATTCCATTCCATTCCGTTCCATTCCATTCCGTTCCATTCCATTCCATTCCATTCCATTCCGTTCCGTTCCATTCCGTTCCATTCCGTTCCATTCCATTGAATTCCGTTCCATTGCATTGAATTCCGTTCCATTCCATTCCATTGCTTTCCGTTCCGTTCCGTTCCGTTCCGTTCCGTTCTACTCGGGTTGATTCCATTCTGTTCCATTCCATTCCATTCGATTCCATTCTATTCCATTCGATTCCATTCGATTCAATTCGATTCCATTCCATTCCATTGAATTCCATTCCATTCCATTGAATTCCATTCCATTCCATTCCATTGAATTCCATTCCATTCCATTGAATTCCATTCCATTCCATTCCATTCGATTCCATTCCATTCCATGGAATTCCATTCCATTCCATTCCATTCCTTTCCATTCCATTCCATTCCATTCCATTCCATTGAATTCCATTGAATTCCATTCCATTCCATTGAATTCCATTCCTTTCCATTCCATTCCATTGAATTCCGTTCAATTCCATTCCATTCCATTCCATTCCATTCCATTCCATTCGAATTGCATTCCATTCCATTCCATTCCATTCCATTCCATTCCATTCCATTCCTTTCCATTCCATTCCATTCTACTCGGGTTGATTCCATTCTATTCCATTCCATTCCATTCGATTCCATTCGATTCCTTTTGATTCCATTCCATTCCATTCCATTCCATTGAATTCCGTTCCATTGAATTCCATTCCTTTCCGTTCCGTTCCGTTCCGTTCTGTTCCATTCTACTCGGGTTGATTCCATTCTATTCCTTTACATTCCATTCGATTCCATTCGATTCCATTCCATTCCATTCCATTTGAATTCCATTGCATTGCATTCCATTCCATTCCATTCCATTCCATTCCATTTGAATTCCATTGCATTCCATTCCATTCCATTCCATTCCATTCCATTCCATTCCATCGAATTCCATTCCATTCGATTCCATTCCATTCCATTCCATTCCATTCCATTCTACTCGGGTTGATTCCATTCTATTCCATTCCATTCCATTCGATTCCATTCCATTCCATTCGATTCCATTCGATTCCATTCCATTCCATTCCATTCAATTGAATTCCATTCCATTCCATTCCATTCCATTCCATTCCATTGAATTCCATTGAATTCCATTCCATTGAATTCCATTCCATTCCATTGAATTCCATTCCATTCCATTCCATTCCATTCCGTTCCATTCCATTCCATTCCATTCCATTCCATTCCTTTCCATTCCATTCCGTTCCATTCCATTCCTTTCCATTCCGTTCCATTCCATTGTATTCCGTTCCATTGCATTGAATTCCGTTCCATTCCATTCCATTCCTTTCGGTTCCGTTCCATTCCGTTCCGTTCCGTTCCGTTCCGTTCTACTCGGGTTGTTTCCATTCTATTCCATCCCATTCCATTCGATTCCATTCTATTCCATTCGATTCCATTCGATTCAATTCGATTCCATTCCATTCCATTCCATTCCATTCCATTCCATTCCATTCCATTGAATTCCATTCCATTCCATTCCGTTCCATTCCATTCCGTTCCATTCCATTCCATTCCATTCCATTCCATTCCATTACGTTCCGTTCCACTCCGTTCCATTCCGTTCCATTCCATTGAATTCCGATCCATTGCATTGAATTCCATTCCATTCCATTCCATTCCATTCCATTCCATTCCATTGAATTCCATTCCATTCCATTCCATTCCATTGAATTCTGTTCCATTCAATTCCATTCCATTCCATTCCGTTCTACTCGGGTTGATTCCATTCTATTCCATTCCGTTCCGTTCCGTTCCGTTCCGTTCCTTTCCGTTCCATTCCATTCCACTCGGGTTGGTTCCATTCTATTCCATTCCATTGCATTCGATTCCATTCGATTCCATTCGATTCCATTCGATTCCATTCCATTCCATTCGATTCCATTCGATTCCATTCCATTCCATTGAATTCCGTTCCATTCCATTCCATTCCATTGAATTCCGTTCCATTCCATTCAATTCCATTCCATTCCATTCCATTCCATTTGAATTCCATTCCATTCCATTCCGTTCCATTCCATTCCATTCCATTCCATTCCATTCCATTCCATTCCATTCTACTCGGGTTGATTCCATTCTATTCCATTCCATTCCATTCGATTCCATTCGATTCCATTCGATTCCATTCGATTCCATTCCATTCCATTCCATTCCATTCCATTCCATTCCATTGAATTCCATTCCATTGAATTCCATTCCATTCCATTGAATTCCAGTCCATTCCATTCCATTCCATTGAAGTCCGTTCCATTCCATTCCATTCCATTCCATTCCATTCCATTGAATTCCATACCATGGAATTCCATTCCATTCCATTCCATTCCATTGAATTCCATTCCAGTCCGTTCCATTCCGTTCCGTTCCGTTCCGTTCCGTTCCATTCCATTCCATTCCATTCCATGGAATTCCATTCCATTCCATTCCATTCCATTCCGTTCCATTCCATTCCGTTCCATTCCATTCCATTCCATTCCATTCCGTTCCGTTCCATTCCGTTCCATTCCGTTCCATTCCATTGAATTCCGTTCCATTGCATTGAATTCCGTTCCATTCCATTCCATTCCTTTCCGTTCCGTTCCGTTCCGTTCCGTTCCGTTCCGTTCTACTCGGGTTGATTCCATTCTATTCCATTCCATTCCATTCGATTCCATTCTATTCCATTCGATTCCATTCGATTCAATTCGATTCCATTCCATTCCATTGCATTCCATTCCATTCCATTGAATTCCATTCCATTCCATTGAATTCCATTCCTTTCCATTCCATTCCATTGAATTCCGTTCAATTCCATTCCATTCCATTCCATTCCATTCCATTCCATTCCATTCGAATTCCATTCCATTCCATTCCGTTCCATTCCATTCCATTCCATTCCATTCCATTCCATTCTACTCGGGTTGATTCCATTCTATTCCATTCCATTCCATTCGATTCCATTCGATTACTTTCGATTCCATTCCATTCCATTCCATTCCATTGAATTCCGTTCCATTGAATTCCATTCCTTTACGTTCCGTTCCATTCCGTTCTGTTCCATTCTACTCGGGTTGATTCCATTCTATTCCTTTACATTCCATTCGATTCCATTTGATTCCATTCCATTCCATTCCATTTGAATTCCATTGCATTCCATTCCATTCCATTCCATTCCATTCCATTCCATTCCATCGAATTCCATTCCATTCGATTCCATTCCATTCCATTCCATTCCATTCCATTCCATTCTACTCGGGTTGATTCCATTCTATTCCATTCCATTCCATTTGATTCCATTCGATTCCATTCGATTCCATTCGATTCCATTCCATTCCATTCCATTCAATTGAATTCCATTCCATTCCGTTCCATTCCATTCCATTCCTTTCCATTCCATTCCGTTCCGTTCCATTCCTTTCCATTCCGTTCCTTTCCATTGAATTCCGTTCCATTGCATTGAATTCCGTTCCATTCCATTCCATTCCTTTCCGTTCCGTTCCATTCCGTTCCGTTCCGTTCCGTTCCGTTCTACTCGGGTTGATTCCATTCTATTCCATTCCATTCCATTCGATTCCATTCTATTCCATTCGATTCCATTCGATTCAATTCGATTCCATTCCATTCCATTCCATTCCATTGAATTCCATTCCATTCCATTCCATTCCATTGAATTCCATTCCATTCCATTCCATTCCATTGAATTCTGTTCCATTCAATTCCATTCCATTCCATTCCGTTCTACTCGGGTTGATTCCATTCTATTCCATTCCGTTCCGTTCCGTTCCGTTCCGTTCCGTTCCATTCCACTCGTGTTGATTCCATTCTATTCCATTCCATTCCATTCGATTCCATTCGATTCCAATCGATTCCATTCGATTCCATTCGATTCCATTCGATTGCATTCCATTCCATTGAATTCCATTCCATTCCATTCCATTCCATTGAATTCCGTTCCATTCCATTCAATTCCATTCCATTCCATTCCATTCCATTCCATTCCATTCCATTCCATTCCATTGAATTCCATTCCATTCCGTTCCGTTCCGTTCCGTTCCGTGCCGTTCCGTTCCATTCCATTCCATTCCATTCCATTGAATTCCGTTCCATTCCATTGAATTCCATTCCATTCCGTTCCATTCCATTGAATTCCGTTCCGTTCCGTTCCGTTCCATTCCATTCCATTCCGTTCCATTCCGTTCTACTCGGGTTGATTCCATTCTATTCCATTCCATTCCATTCGATTCCATTCCATTCCATTCCATTCCGTTCTACTCGGGTTCATTCCATTCCATTCCGTTCCGTTCCGTTCCGTTCCGTTCCGTTCCATTCCATTCCGTTCCATTCCATTGAATTCCGTTCCATTCCATTGAATTCCATTCCATTCCATTCCATTCCATTCCATTCCATTAAATTCGATTCCATTCGATTCGATTCGATTCTATTCCATTCCATTCCATTCCATTCCATTCCATTCGATTCCATTCGATTCGATTCGATTCCATTCCATTCCATTCCATTCCATTCCATTCCATTCGATTCCATTCCATTCCATTTCACTCCATTCCGTTCCGTTCCGTTCCGTTCCGTTCCGTTCCGTTCTGTTCCGTTCTACTCGGGTTCGTTCCATTCCATTCCATTCCATTCCATTCCGTTCTACTCGGGTTTATCATTCCATTCCATTCCGTTGCGTTCCGTTCCTTTCCGTTCCATTCCATTCCATTCCATTCCATTCCATTCCATTCCATTCGGTTCCATTCGATTCCATTCCATTCCATTTCACTCCGTTCCGTTCCGTTCCGTTCCGTTCCATTCCGTTCAGTTCCGTTCTATTCGGGTTCGTTCCATTCCGTTCCATTCCATTCCATTCCGCTCTACTCGGGTTGATTCCATTCTATTCCAATCCATTCCATTCTATTCCATTCGATTCCATTCGATTCCATTCCATTCCATTCCATTCCATTCCATTCCATTCCATTCTATTCCATTGAATTCCATTCCGTTCCACGCCATTCCATTCCGTTCTGCTCGGGTTGATTTCATTCCATTCCATTCCTTTCAGTTCCGTTCCATTCCGTTCCGTTCCGTTGCGTTGCGTTCCATTCCGTTCCGTTCCGTTCCATTCCGTTCCGTTCCATTCCGTTCCATTCCATTCCATTCCATTCCATTCCATTCCATTCCGTTCTACTCGGGTTGATTCCATTCTATTCCATTACATTCCATTCGATTCCATTCAAGTCCATTCGATTCCATTCCATTCCATTCCATTCCATTCCATTCTATTCCATTGAATTCCATTCCATTCCTTCCATTCCGTTCCATTCCATTCCATTCCATTCCATTCCATTCCATTCCATTCCATTCCATTCCAATCGATTCCATTCGATTCCATTCGATTCCATTCGATTCCATTCCATTCCATTCCATTCCATTCCATTCCATTCCATTCTATTCCATTGAATTCCATTCCATTCCATTCCATTCCGTTCTACTCGGATTCATTCCATTCCATTCCGTTCCGTTCCGTTCCATTCCGTTCCATTCCTTTCTACTTGTGTTGATTCCATTCCATTCCATTCTATTCCATAGAATTCCATTCCATAGAATTCCATTCCATTCCATTCCATTCCATTCCATTTCATTGAATTCCATTCCATTCCATTCCATTCCATTCCATTCCATTCCATTCCATTCCATTCCATTCTATTCCATTCAATTGAATTCCTTTACATTCCATTCCATTCGATTCCACTCCATTCCATTGAATTCCATTCCATTCCATTCCATTCCATTCCATTCCATTGAATTCCATTGAATTCCATTCCATTGAATTCCATTCCATTCCATGGAATTCCATTCCATTCCATTCCATTCCATTCCTTTCCATTCCATTCCGTTCCATTCCATTCCTTTCCATTCCATTCCGTTCCGTTCCATTCCGTTCCATTCCGTTCCATTCCATTGAATTCCGTTCCATTGCATTGAATTCCGTTCCATTCCATTCCATTCCTTTCCGTTCCATTCCATTCCGTTCCGTTCCGTTCCGTTCCGTTCTACTCGGGTTGATTCCATTCTATTCCATTCCATTCCATTCGATTCCATTCTATTCCATTCGATTCCATTCGATTCAATTCGATTCCATTCCATTCCATTCCATTCCATTCCATTCCATTCCATTCCATTGAATTCCATTCCATTCCATTCCGTTCCATTCCATTCCGTTCCATTCCATTCCATTCCATTCCATTCCATTCCATTCCATTACTTTCCGTTCCATTCCGTTCCATTCCGTTCCATTCCATTGAATTCCGATCCATTGCATTGAATTCCGTTCCATTCCATTCCATTCCATTCCTTTCCGTTCCGTTCCGTTCCGTTCCGTTCCGTTCTACTCGCATTGATTCCATTCTATTCCATTCCATTCCATTCCATTCCATTCCATTCCATTCCATTCGATTCCATTCGATTCCATTCCATTCCATTCCATTCCATTCCATTCCATTCCATTCCATTCCATTGAATTCCATTCCATTCCATTCCATTCCATTCCATTCCATTCCATTCCATTGAATTCCATTCCATTCCATTCCATTCCATTGAATTCTGTTGCATTCAATTCCATTCCATTCCATTCCTTTCTACTCGGGTTGATTCCATTCTATTCCATTCCGTTCCGTTCCGTTCCGTTCCGTTCCTTTCCGTTCCATTCCATTCCACTCGGGTTGGTTCCATTCTATTCCAATCCATTCCATTCGATTCCATTCGATTCCATTCGATTCCATTCGATTCCATTCGATTCCATTCGATTCCATTCCATTCCATTGAATTCCGTTCCATTCCATTCCATTCCATTGAATTCCGTTCCATTCCATTCAATTCCATTCCATTCCATTCCATTCCATTTGAATTCCATTCCATTCCATTCCGTTCCATTCCATTCCATTCCATTCCATTCCATTCCATTCCATTCCATTCCATTGAATTCCATTGAATTCCATTCCATTGAATTCCATTCCATTCCATTGAATTCCATTCCATTCCATTCCATTCCATTCCGTTCCATTCCATTCCATTCCATTCCATTCCATTCCTTTCCATTCCATTCCGTTCCATTCCATTCCTTTCCATTCCGTTCCATTCCATTGTATTCCGTTCCATTGCATTGAATTCCGTTCCATTCCATTCCATTCCTTTCGGTTCCGTTCCATTCCGTTCCGTTCCGTTCCGTTCCGTTCTACTCGGGTTGTTTCCATTCTATTCCATCCCATTCCATTCGATTCCATTCTATTCCATTCGATTCCATTCGATTCAATTCGATTCCATTCCATTCCATTCCATTCCATTCCATTCCATTCCATTGAATTCCATTCCATTCCATTCCGTTCCATTCCATTCCGTTCCATTCCATTCCATTCCATTCCATTCCATTCCATTCCATTACGTTCCGTTCCACTCCGTTCCATTCCGTTCCATTCCATTGAATTCCGATCCATTGCATTGAATTCCATTCCATTCCATTCCATTCCATTCCATTCCATTCCATTGAATTCCATTCCATTCCATTCCATTCCATTGAATTCTGTTCCATTCAATTCCATTCCATTCCATTCCGTTCTACTCGGGTTGATTCCATTCTATTCCATTCCGTTCCGTTCCGTTCCGTTCCGTTCCTTTCCGTTCCATTCCATTCCACTCGGGTTGGTTCCATTCTATTCCATTCCATTGCATTCGATTCCATTCGATTCCATTCGATTCCATTCGATTCCATTCCATTCCATTCGATTCCATTCGATTCCATTCCATTCCATTGAATTCCGTTCCATTCCATTCCATTCCATTGAATTCCGTTCCATTCCATTCAATTCCATTCCATTCCATTCCATTCCATTTGAATTCCATTCCATTCCATTCCGTTCCATTCCATTCCATTCCATTCCATTCCATTCCATTCCATTCCATTCTACTCGGGTTGATTCCATTCTATTCCATTCCATTCCATTCGATTCCATTCGATTCCATTCGATTCCATTCGATTCCATTCCATTCCATTCCATTCCATTCCATTCCATTCCATTGAATTCCATTCCATTGAATTCCATTCCATTCCATTGAATTCCAGTCCATTCCATTCCATTCCATTGAAGTCCGTTCCATTCCATTCCATTCCATTCCATTCCATTCCATTGAATTCCATACCATGGAATTCCATTCCATTCCATTCCATTCCATTGAATTCCATTCCAGTCCGTTCCATTCCGTTCCGTTCCGTTCCGTTCCGTTCCATTCCATTCCATTCCATTCCATGGAATTCCATTCCATTCCATTCCATTCCATTCCGTTCCATTCCATTCCGTTCCATTCCATTCCATTCCATTCCATTCCGTTCCGTTCCATTCCGTTCCATTCCGTTCCATTCCATTGAATTCCGTTCCATTGCATTGAATTCCGTTCCATTCCATTCCATTCCTTTCCGTTCCGTTCCGTTCCGTTCCGTTCCGTTCTACTCGGGTTGATTCCATTCTATTCCATTCCATTCCATTCGATTCCATTCTATTCCATTCGATTCCATTCGATTCAATTCGATTCCATTCCATTCCATTGCATTCCATTCCATTCCATTGAATTCCATTCCATTCCATTGAATTCCATTCCTTTCCATTCCATTCCATTGAATTCCGTTCAATTCCATTCCATTCCATTCCATTCCATTCCATTCCATTCCATTCGAATTCCATTCCATTCCATTCCGTTCCATTCCATTCCATTCCATTCCATTCCATTCCATTCCATTCCATTCTACTCGGGTTGATTCCATTCTATTCCATTCCATTCCATTCGATTCCATTCGATTACTTTCGATTCCATTCCATTCCATTCCATTCCATTGAATTCCGTTCCATTGAATTCCATTCCTTTACGTTCCGTTCCATTCCGTTCTGTTCCATTCTACTCGGGTTGATTCCATTCTATTCCTTTACATTCCATTCGATTCCATTTGATTCCATTCCATTCCATTCCATTTGAATTCCATTGCATTCCATTCCATTCCATTCCATTCCACTCCATTCCATTCCATCGAATTCCATTCCATTCGATTCCATTCCATTCCATTCCATTCCATTCCATTCCATTCTACTCGGGTTGATTCCATTCTATTCCATTCCATTCCATTTGATTCCATTCGATTCCATTCGATTCCATTCGATTCCATTCCATTCCATTCCATTCAATTGAATTCCATTCCATTCCGTTCCATTCCATTCCATTCCTTTCCATTCCATTCCGTTCCGTTCCATTCCTTTCCATTCCGTTCCTTTCCATTGAATTCCGTTCCATTGCATTGAATTCCGTTCCATTCCATTCCATTCCTTTCCGTTCCGTTCCATTCCGTTCCGTTCCGTTCCGTTCCGTTCTACTCGGGTTGATTCCATTCTATTCCATTCCATTCCATTCGATTCCATTCTATTCCATTCGATTCCATTCGATTCAATTCGATTCCATTCCATTCCATTCCATTCCATTGAATTCCATTCCATTCCATTCCATTCCATTCCATTGAATTCCATTCCATTCCATTCCATTCCATTGAATTCTGTTCCATTCAATTCCATTCCATTCCATTCCGTTCTACTCGGGTTGATTCCATTCTATTCCATTCCGTTCCGTTCCGTTCCGTTCCGTTCCGTTCCATTCCACTCGTGTTGATTCCATTCTATTCCATTCCATTCCATTCGATTCCATTCGATTCCAATCGATTCCATTCGATTCCATTCGATTCCATTTGATTGCATTCCATTCCATTGAATTCCATTCCATTCCATTCCATTCCATTGAATTCCGTTCCATTCCATTCAATTCCATTCCATTCCATTCCATTCCATTCCATTCCATTCCATTCCATTCCATTGAATTCCATTCCATTCCGTTCCGTTCCGTTCCGTTCCGTGCCGTTCCGTTCCATTCCATTCCATTCCATTCCATTGAATTCCGTTCCATTCCATTGAATTCCATTCCATTCCGTTCCATTCCATTGAATTCCGTTCCGTTCCGTTCCGTTCCATTCCATTCCATTCCGTTCCATTCCGTTCTACTCGGGTTGATTCCATTCTATTCCATTCCATTCCATTCGATTCCATTCCATTCCATTCCATTCCGTTCTACTCGGGTTCATTCCATTCCATTCCGTTCCGTTCCGTTCCGTTCCGTTCCGTTCCATTCCATTCCGTTCCATTCCATTGAATTCCGTTCCATTCCATTGAATTCCATTCCATTCCATTCCATTCCATTCCATTGAATTCCATTCCATTCCATTGCATTCCATTGAAGTCCGTTCCATTCCATTCCATTCCATTCCATTCCATTCCATTGAATTCCATACCATTGAATTCCATTCCATTCCATTCCATTCCATTCCATTCCATTCCAGTCCGTTCCGTTCCGTTCCGTTCCGTTCCGTTCCGTTCCATTCCATTCCATTCCATTCCATGGAATTCCATTCCATTCCATTCCATTCCATGGAATTCCATTCCATTCCATTCCATTCCATTCCGTTCCATTCCATTCCGTTCCATTCCATTCCATTCCATTCCATTCCGTTCCGTTCCATTCCGTTCCATTCCGTTCCATTCCATTGAATTCCGTTCCATTGCATTGAATTCCGTTCCATTCCATTCCATTGCTTTCCGTTCCGTTCCGTTCCGTTCCGTTCCGTTCTACTCGGGTTGATTCCATTCTGTTCCATTCCATTCCATTCGATTCCATTCTATTCCATTCGATTCCATTCGATTCAATTCGATTCCATTCCATTCCATTGAATTCCATTCCATTCCATTGAATTCCATTCCATTCCATTCCATTGAATTCCATTCCATTCCATTGAATTCCATTCCATTCCATTCCATTCGATTCCATTCCATTCCATGGAATTCCATTCCATTCCATTCCATTCCTTTCCATTCCATTCCATTCCATTCCATTCCATTGAATTCCATTGAATTCCATTCCATTCCATTGAATTCCATTCCTTTCCATTCCATTCCATTGAATTCCGTTCAATTCCATTCCATTCCATTCCATTCCATTCCATTCCATTCGAATTGCATTCCATTCCATTCCATTCCATTCCATTCCATTCCATTCCATTCCTTTCCATTCCATTCCATTCTACTCGGGTTGATTCCATTCTATTCCATTCCATTCCATTCGATTCCATTCGATTCCTTTCGATTCCATTCCATTCCATTCCATTCCATTGAATTCCGTTCCATTGAATTCCATTCCTTTCCGTTCCGTTCCGTTCCGTTCTGTTCCATTCTACTCGGGTTGATTCCATTCTATTCCTTTACATTCCATTCGATTCCATTCGATTCCATTCCATTCCATTCCATTTGAATTCCATTGCATTGCATTCCATTCCATTCCATTCCATTCCATTCCATTTGAATTCCATTGCATTCCATTCCATTCCATTCCATTCCATTCCATTCCATTCCATCGAATTCCATTCCATTCGATTCCATTCCATTCCATTCCATTCCATTCCATTCTACTCGGGTTGATTCCATTCTATTCCATTCCATTCCATTCGATTCCATTCCATTCCATTCGATTCCATTCGATTCCATTCCATTCCATTCCATTCAATTGAATTCCATTCCATTCCATTCCATTCCATTCCATTCCATTGAATTCCATTGAATTCCATTCCATTGAATTCCATTCCATTCCATTGAATTCCATTCCATTCCATTCCATTCCATTCCGTTCCATTCCATTCCATTCCATTCCATTCCATTCCTTTCCATTCCATTCCGTTCCATTCCATTCCTTTCCATTCCGTTCCATTCCATTGTATTCCGTTCCATTGCATTGAATTCCGTTCCATTCCATTCCATTCCTTTCGGTTCCGTTCCATTCCGTTCCGTTCCGTTCCGTTCCGTTCTACTCGGGTTGTTTCCATTCTATTCCATCCCATTCCATTCGATTCCATTCTATTCCATTCGATTCCATTCGATTCAATTCGATTCCATTCCATTCCATTCCATTCCATTCCATTCCATTCCATTGAATTCCATTCCATTCCATTACGTTCCGTTCCACTCCGTTCCATTCCGTTCCATTCCATTGAATTCCGATCCATTGCATTGAATTCCATTCCATTCCATTCCATTCCATTCCATTCCATTCCATTGAATTCCATTCCATTCCATTCCATTCCATTGAATTCTGTTCCATTCAATTCCATTCCATTCCATTCCGTTCTACTCGGGTTGATTCCATTCTATTCCATTCCGTTCCGTTCCGTTCCGTTCCGTTCCTTTCCGTTCCATTCCATTCCACTCGGGTTGGTTCCATTCTATTCCATTCCATTGCATTCGATTCCATTCGATTCCATTCGATTCCATTCGATTCCATTCCATTCCATTCGATTCCATTCGATTCCATTCCATTCCATTGAATTCCGTTCCATTCCATTCCATTCCATTGAATTCCGTTCCATTCCATTCAATTCCATTCCATTCCATTCCATTCCAATTGAATTCCATTCCATTCCATTCCGTTCCATTCCATTCCATTCCATTCCATTCCATTCCATTCCATTCCATTCTACTCGGGTTGATTCCATTCTATTCCATTCCATTCCATTCGATTCCATTCGATTCCATTCGATTCCATTCGATTCCATTCCATTCCATTCCATTCCATTCCATTCCATTCCATTGAATTCCATTCCATTGAATTCCATTCCATTCCATTGAATTCCAGTCCATTCCATTCCATTCCATTGAAGTCCGTTCCATTCCATTCCATTCCATTCCATTCCATTCCATTGAATTCCATACCATGGAATTCCATTCCATTCCATTCCATTCCATTGAATTCCATTCCAGTCCGTTCCATTCCGTTCCGTTCCGTTCCGTTCCGTTCCATTCCATTCCATTCCATTCCATGGAATTCCATTCCATTCCATTCCATTCCATTCCGTTCCATTCCATTCCGTTCCATTCCATTCCATTCCATTCCATTCCGTTCCGTTCCATTCCGTTCCATTCCGTTCCATTCCATTGAATTCCGTTCCATTGCATTGAATTCCGTTCCATTCCATTCCATTCCTTTCCGTTCCGTTCCGTTCCGTTCCGTTCCGTTCCGTTCTACTCGGGTTGATTCCATTCTATTCCATTCCATTCCATTCGATTCCATTCTATTCCATTCGATTCCATTCGATTCAATTCGATTCCATTCCATTCCATTGCATTCCATTCCATTCCATTGAATTCCATTCCATTCCATTGAATTCCATTCCTTTCCATTCCATTCCATTGAATTCCGTTCAATTCCATTCCATTCCATTCCATTCCATTCCATTCCATTCCATTCGAATTCCATTCCATTCCATTCCGTTCCATTCCATTCCATTCCATTCCGTTCCGTTCCATTCCGTTCCATTCCGTTCCATTCCATTGAATTCCGTTCCATTGCATTGAATTCCGTTCCATTCCATTCCATTCCTTTCCGTTCCGTTCCGTTCCGTTCCGTTCCGTTCCGTTCTACTCGGGTTGATTCCATTCTATTCCATTCCATTCCATTCGATTCCATTCTATTCCATTCGATTCCATTCGATTCAATTCGATTCCATTCCATTCCATTGCATTCCATTCCATTCCATTGAATTCCATTCCATTCCATTGAATTCCATTCCTTTCCATTCCATTCCATTGAATTCCGTTCAATTCCATTCCATTCCATTCCATTCCATTCCATTCCATTCCATTCGAATTCCATTCCATTCCATTCCGTTCCATTCCATTCCATTCCATTCCATTCCATTCCATTCTACTCGGGTTGATTCCATTCTATTCCATTCCATTCCATTCGATTCCATTCGATTACTTTCGATTCCATTCCATTCCATTCCATTCCATTGAATTCCGTTCCATTGAATTCCATTCCTTTACGTTCCGTTCCATTCCGTTCTGTTCCATTCTACTCGGGTTGATTCCATTCTATTCCTTTACATTCCATTCGATTCCATTTGATTCCATTCCATTCCATTCCATTTGAATTCCATTGCATTCCATTCCATTCCATTCCATTCCATTCCATTCCATTCCATCGAATTCCATTCCATTCGATTCCATTCCATTCCATTCCATTCCATTCCATTCCATTCTACTCGGGTTGATTCCATTCTATTCCATTCCATTCCATTTGATTCCATTCGATTCCATTCGATTCCATTCGATTCCATTCCATTCCATTCCATTCAATTGAATTCCATTCCATTCCGTTCCATTCCATTCCATTCCTTTCCATTCCATTCCGTTCCGTTCCATTCCTTTCCATTCCGTTCCTTTCCATTGAATTCCGTTCCATTGCATTGAATTCCGTTCCATTCCATTCCATTCCTTTCCGTTCCGTTCCATTCCGTTCCGTTCCGTTCCGTTCCGTTCTACTCGGGTTGATTCCATTCTATTCCATTCCATTCCATTCGATTCCATTCTATTCCATTCGATTCCATTCGATTCAATTCGATTCCATTCCATTCCATTCCATTCCATTGAATTCCATTCCATTCCATTCCATTCCATTCCATTGAATTCCATTCCATTCCATTCCATTCCATTGAATTCTGTTCCATTCAATTCCATTCCATTCCATTCCATTCCACTCGGGTTGGTTCCATTCTATTCCATTCCATTCCATTCGATTCCATTCGATTCCATTCGATTCCATTCGATTCCATTCCATTCCATTCCATTCCATTCCATTCCATTCCATTGAATTCCATTCCATTGAATTCCATTCCATTCCATTGAATTCCAGTCCATTCCATTCCATTCCATTGAAGTCCGTTCCATTCCATTCCATTCCATTCCATTCCATTCCATTGAATTCCATACCATGGAATTCCATTCCATTCCATTCCATTCCATTGAATTCCATTCCAGTCCGTTCCATTCCGTTCCGTTCCGTTCCGTTCCGTTCCATTCCATTCCATTCCATTCCATGGAATTCCATTCCATTCCATTCCATTCCATTCCGTTCCATTCCATTCCGTTCCATTCCATTCCATTCCATTCCATTCCGTTCCGTTCCATTCCGTTCCATTCCGTTCCATTCCATTGAATTCCGTTCCATTGCATTGAATTCCGTTCCATTCCATTCCATTCCTTTCCGTTCCGTTCCGTTCCGTTCCGTTCCGTTCCGTTCTACTCGGGTTGATTCCATTCTATTCCATTCCATTCCATTCGATTCCATTCTATTCCATTCGATTCCATTCGATTCAATTCGATTCCATTCCATTCCATTGCATTCCATTCCATTCCATTGAATTCCATTCCATTCCATTGAATTCCATTCCTTTCCATTCCATTCCATTGAATTCCGTTCAATTCCATTCCATTCCATTCCATTCCATTCCATTCCATTCCATTCGAATTCCATTCCATTCCATTCCGTTCCATTCCATTCCATTCCATTCCGTTCCGTTCCATTCCGTTCCATTCCGTTCCATTCCATTGAATTCCGTTCCATTGCATTGAATTCCGTTCCATTCCATTCCATTCCTTTCCGTTCCGTTCCGTTCCGTTCCGTTCCGTTCCGTTCTACTCGGGTTGATTCCATTCTATTCCATTCCATTCCATTCGATTCCATTCTATTCCATTCGATTCCATTCGATTCAATTCGATTCCATTCCATTCCATTGCATTCCATTCCATTCCATTGAATTCCATTCCATTCCATTGAATTCCATTCCTTTCCATTCCATTCCATTGAATTCCGTTCAATTCCATTCCATTCCATTCCATTCCATTCCATTCCATTCCATTCGAATTCCATTCCATTCCATTCCGTTCCATTCCATTCCATTCCATTCCATTCCATTCCATTCTACTCGGGTTGATTCCATTCTATTCCATTCCATTCCATTCGATTCCATTCGATTACTTTCGATTCCATTCCATTCCATTCCATTCCATTGAATTCCGTTCCATTGAATTCCATTCCTTTACGTTCCGTTCCATTCCGTTCTGTTCCATTCTACTCGGGTTGATTCCATTCTATTCCTTTACATTCCATTCGATTCCATTTGATTCCATTCCATTCCATTCCATTTGAATTCCATTGCATTCCATTCCATTCCATTCCATTCCATTCCATTCCATTCCATCGAATTCCATTCCATTCGATTCCATTCCATTCCATTCCATTCCATTCCATTCCATTCTACTCGGGTTGATTCCATTCTATTCCATTCCATTCCATTTGATTCCATTCGATTCCATTCGATTCCATTCGATTCCATTCCATTCCATTCCATTCAATTGAATTCCATTCCATTCCGTTCCATTCCATTCCATTCCTTTCCATTCCATTCCGTTCCGTTCCATTCCTTTCCATTCCGTTCCTTTCCATTGAATTCCGTTCCATTGCATTGAATTCCGTTCCATTCCATTCCATTCCTTTCCGTTCCGTTCCATTCCGTTCCGTTCCGTTCCGTTCCGTTCTACTCGGGTTGATTCCATTCTATTCCATTCCATTCCATTCGATTCCATTCTATTCCATTCGATTCCATTCGATTCAATTCGATTCCATTCCATTCCATTCCATTCCATTGAATTCCATTCCATTCCATTCCATTCCATTCCATTGAATTCCATTCCATTCCATTCCATTCCATTGAATTCTGTTCCATTCAATTCCATTCCATTCCATTCCGTTCTACTCGGGTTGATTCCATTCTATTCCATTCCGTTCCGTTCCGTTCCGTTCCGTTCCGTTCCATTCCACTCGTGTTGATTCCATTCTATTCCATTCCATTCCATTCGATTCCATTCGATTCCAATCGATTCCATTCGATTCCATTCGATTCCATTCGATTGCATTCCATTCCATTGAATTCCATTCCATTCCATTCCATTCCATTGAATTCCGTTCCATTCCATTCAATTCCATTCCATTCCATTCCATTCCATTCCATTCCATTCCATTCCATTCCATTGAATTCCATTCCATTCCGTTCCGTTCCGTTCCGTTCCGTGCCGTTCCGTTCCATTCCATTCCATTCCATTCCATTGAATTCCGTTCCATTCCATTGAATTCCATTCCATTCCGTTCCATTCCATTGAATTCCGTTCCGTTCCGTTCCGTTCCATTCCATTCCATTCCGTTCCATTCCGTTCTACTCGGGTTGATTCCATTCTATTCCATTCCATTCCATTCGATTCCATTCCATTCCATTCCATTCCGTTCTACTCGGGTTCATTCCATTCCATTCCGTTCCGTTCCGTTCCGTTCCGTTCCATTCCATTCCGTTCCATTCCATTGAATTCCGTTCCATTCCATTGAATTCCATTCCATTCCATTCCATTCCATTCCATTAAATTCGATTCCATTCGATTCGATTCGATTCTATTCCATTCCATTCCATTCCATTCCATTCCATTCGATTCCATTCGATTCGATTCGATTCCATTCCATTCCATTCCATTCCATTCCATTCCATTCCATTCGATTCCATTCCATTCCATTTCACTCCATTCCGTTCCGTTCCGTTCCGTTCCGTTCCGTTCCGTTCTGTTCCGTTCTACTCGGGTTCGTTCCATTCCATTCCATTCCATTCCATTCCGTTCTACTCGGGTTTATCATTCCATTCCATTCCGTTGCGTTCCGTTCCTTTCCGTTCCATTCCATTCCATTCCATTCCATTCCATTCCATTCCATTCGGTTCCATTCGATTCCATTCCATTCCATTTCACTCCGTTCCGTTCCGTTCCGTTCCGTTCCATTCCGTTCAGTTCCGTTCTATTCGGGTTCGTTCCATTCCGTTCCATTCCATTCCATTCCGCTCTACTCGGGTTGATTCCATTCTATTCCAATCCATTCCATTCTATTCCATTCGATTCCATTCGATTCCATTCCATTCCATTCCATTCCATTCCATTCCATTCCATTCTATTCCATTGAATTCCATTCCGTTCCACGCCATTCCATTCCGTTCTGCTCGGGTTGATTTCATTCCATTCCATTCCTTTCAGTTCCGTTCCATTCCGTTCCGTTCCGTTGCGTTGCGTTCCATTCCGTTCCGTTCCGTTCCATTCCGTTCCGTTCCATTCCGTTCCATTCCATTCCATTCCATTCCATTCCATTCCATTCCGTTCTACTCGGGTTGATTCCATTCTATTCCATTACATTCCATTCGATTCCATTCAAGTCCATTCGATTCCATTCCATTCCATTCCATTCCATTCCATTCTATTCCATTGAATTCCATTCCATTCCTTCCATTCCGTTCCATTCCATTCCATTCCATTCCATTCCATTCCATTCCATTCCAATCGATTCCATTCGATTCCATTCGATTCCATTCGATTCCATTCCATTCCATTCCATTCCATTCCATTCCATTCTATTCCATTGAATTCCATTCCATTCCATTCCATTCCGTTCTACTCGGATTCATTCCATTCCATTCCGTTCCGTTCCGTTCCATTCCGTTCCATTCCTTTCTACTTGTGTTGATTCCATTCCATTCCATTCTATTCCATTGAATTCCATTCCATAGAATTCCATTCCATTCCATTCCATTCCATTCCATTTCATTGAATTCCATTCCATTCCATTCCATTCCATTCCATTCCATTCCATTCCATTCCATTCTATTCCATTCAATTGAATTCCTTTACATTCCATTCCATTCGATTCCACTCCATTCCATTGAATTCCATTCCATTCCATTCCATTCCATTCCATTCCATTGAATTCCATTGAATTCCATTCCATTGAATTCCATTCCATTCCATCGAATTCCATTCCATTCCATTCCATTCCATTCCTTTCCATTCCATTCCGTTCCATTCCATTCCTTTCCATTCCATTCCGTTCCGTTCCATTCCGTTCCATTCCGTTCCATTCCATTGAATTCCGTTCCATTGCATTGAATTCCGTTCCATTCCATTCCATTCCTTTCCGTTCCATTCCATTCCGTTCCGTTCCGTTCCGTTCCGTTCTACTCGGGTTGATTCCATTCTATTCCATTCCATTCCATTCGATTCCATTCTATTCCATTCGATTCCATTCGATTCAATTCGATTCCATTCCATTCCATTCCATTCCATTCCATTCCATTCCATTCCATTCCATTGAATTCCATTCCATTCCATTCCGTTCCATTCCATTCCGTTCCATTCCATTCCATTCCATTCCATTCCATTCCATTCCATTACTTTCCGTTCCATTCCGTTCCATTCCGTTCCATTCCATTGAATTCCGATCCATTGCATTGAATTCCGTTCCATTCCATTCCATTCCATTCCTTTCCGTTCCGTTCCGTTCCGTTCCGTTCCGTTCCGTTCTACTCGCATTGATTCCATTCTATTCCATTCCATTCCATTCCATTCCATTCCATTCCATTCCATTCGATTCCATTCGATTCCATTCCATTCCATTCCATTCCATTCCATTCCATTCCATTCCATTCCATTCCATTGAATTCCATTCCATTCCATTCCATTCCATTCCATTCCATTCCATTCCATTCCATTGAATTCCATTCCATTCCATTCCATTCCATTGAATTCTGTTGCATTCAATTCCATTCCATTCCATTCCGTTCTACTCGGGTTGATTCCATTCTATTCCATTCCGTTCCGTTCCGTTCCGTTCCGTTCCTTTCCGTTCCATTCCATTCCACTCGGGTTGGTTCCATTCTATTCCAATCCATTCCATTCGATTCCATTCGATTCCATTCGATTCCATTCGATTCCATTCGATTCCATTCGATTCCATTCCATTCCATTGAATTCCGTTCCATTCCATTCCATTCCATTGAATTAAGTTCCATTCCATTCAATTCCATTCCATTCCATTCCATTCCATTTGAATTCCATTCCATTCCATTCCGTTCCATTCCATTCCATTCCATTCCATTCCATTCCATTCCATTCTACTCGGGTTGATTCCATTCTATTCCATTCCATTCCATTCGATTCCATTCGATTCCATTTGATTCCATTCGATTCCATTCCATTCCATTCCATTCCATTCCATTCCATTCCATTCCATTCCATTCCATTGAATTCCATTCCATTCCATTGAATTCCATTCCGTTCCATTCCATTCCATTGAAGTCCGTTCCATTCCATTCCATTCCATTCCATTCCATTGAATTCCATACCATTGAATTCCATTCCATTCCATTCCATTGAATTCCATTCCATTCCGTTCTGTTCCATTCCATTCCATTCCATTCCATTCCATTCCATTCCATTGAATTCCATTCCATTCCATTGAATTCCATTCCGTTCCATTCCATTCCATTGAAGTCCGTTCCATTCCATTCCATTCCATTCCATTCCATTCCATTCCATTCCATTCCATTCCATTGAATTCCATTCCATTCCATTGAATTCCATTCCGTTCCATTCCATTCCATTGAAGTCCGTTCCATTCGATTCCATTCGATTCCATTCCATTCCATTCCATTCCATTCCATTCCATTCCATTCCATTGAATTCCATTCCATTCCATTGAATTCCATTCCGTTCCATTCCATTCCATTGAAGTCCGTTCCGTTCCATTCCATTCCATTCCATTCCATTGAATTCCGTTCCATTCCATTGAATTCCATTCCATTCCGTTCCATTCCATTGAATTCCGTTCCGTTCCGTTCCGTTCCGTTCCATTCCGTTCCATTCCGTTCCATTCCATTCTACTCGGGTTGATTCCATTCTATTCCATTCGATTCCATTCGATTCCATTCGATTCCATTCGATTCCATTCCATTCCATTGAATTCCATTGAATTCCATTCCATTCCATTCCATTCCATTCCATTCCATTGAATTCCATTGAATTCCATTCCATTGAATTCCATTCCATTCCATGGAATTCCTTTCCATTCCATTCCATTCCATTCCGTTCCATTCCATTCCGTTCCATTTCATTCCATTCCATTCCATTCCGTTCCGTTCCATTCCGTTCCATTCCGTTCCATTCCATTGAATTCCGTTCCATTGCATTGAATTCCGTTCCATTCCATTCCATTCCTTTCCGTTCCGTTCCGTTCCGTTCCGTTCCGTTCTACTCGGGTTGATTCCATTCTATTCCATTCCATTCCATTCGATTCCATTCTATTCCATTCGATTCCATTCCATTCCATTCCATTCCATTGAATTCCATTCCATTCCATTGAATTCCATTCCATTCCATTCCATTCCATTGAATTCCATTCCATTCCATTCCACTCGATTCCATTCCATTCCATGGAATTCCATTCCATTCCATTCCATTCCATTCCATTCCATTCCATTCCATTGAATTCCATTGAATTCCATTCCATTCCATTGAATTCCATTCCTTTCCATTCCATTCCATTGAATTCCGTTCAATTCCATTCCATTCCATTCCATTCCATTCCATTCCATTCCATTCGAATTCCATTCCATTCCATTCCATTCCATTCCATTCCATTCCATTCGAATTCCATTCCATTCCATTCCATTTAATTCCATTCCATTCCATTCCATCGAATTCCATTCAATTCCATTGAATTCCATTCCATTCCATTGAATTCCATTCCATTCCATTCCATTCCATTCCATTCCATTCCATTCCATCGAATTCCATTCCATTCCGTTCCATTCCATTCAATTCTATTCCATTCCATTCCATTCCATTCCATTCCATTCTACTCGGGTTGATTCCATTCTATTCCATTCCATTCCATTCCATTCCATTCGATTCCATTCGATTCCATTCCATTCCATTCCATTCCATTCCATTCCATTCCATTGAATTCCATTCCATTCCATTCCATTCCACTGAATTCCATTCCATTCCGTTCCGTTCCGTTCCGTTCCGTTCCGTTCCATTCCATTCCATTCCATTCCATTGAATTCCGTTCCATTCCATTGAATTCCATTCCATTCCGTTCCATTGCATTGAATTCCGTTCCGTTCCGTTCCTTTCCGTTCCGTTCCATTCAGTTCCATTCCGTTCCATTCCGTTCTACTCGGGTTGTTTCCATTCTATTCCATTCCATTCCATTCCATTGCATTCCATTCCATTCCATTCCATTCCATTCCATTGCATTCCATTCCATTCCATTCCATTCCATTCCATTCCATTTGAATTCCATTGCATTCCATTCCATTCCATTCCATTCCATTCCATTACATCGAATTCCATTCCATTCGATTCCATTCCATTCCATTCCATTCCATTCCATTCTACTCGGGTTGATTCCATTCTATTCCATTCCATTCCATTCGATTCCATTCCATTCCATTCCATTCCATTCGATTCCATTCCATTCCATTCAATTCAATTGAATTCCATTCCATTCCATTCCATTCCATTCCATTCCATTGAATTCCATTGAATTCCATTCCATTGAATTCCATTCCATTCCATTGAATTCCATTCCATTCCATTCCATTCCATTCCGTTCCATTCCATTCCGTTCCATTCCATTCCATTCCTTTCCATTCCATTCCGTTCCGTTCCATTCCTTTCCATTCCGTTCCATTCCATTGTATTCCGTTCCATTGCATTGAATTCCGTTCCATTCCATTCCATTCCATTCCTTTCCGTTCCATTCCGTTCCGTTCCGTTCCGTTCCGTTCTACTCGGGTTGATTCCATTCTATTCCATCCCATTCCATTCGATTCCATTCTATTCCATTCGATTCCATTCGATTCAATTCGATTCCATTCCATTCCATTCCATTCCATTCCATTCCATTCCATTGAATTCCATTCCACTCCATTCCGTTCCATTCCATTCCGTTCCATTCCATTCCATTCCATTCCATTCCATTCCATTCCATTACGTTCCGTTCCATTCCGTTCCATTCCGTTCCATTCCATTGAATTCCGATCCATTGCATTGAATTCCATTCCATTCCATTCCATTCCATTCCTTTCCGTTTCGTTCCGTTCCGTTCCGTTCCGTTCCGTTCTACTCGGATTGATTCCATTCTATTCCATTCCATTCCATTCGATTCCATTCGATTCCATTCGATTCCATTCGATTCCATTCCATTCCATTCCATTCCATTCCATTCCATTCCATTCCATTCCATTCCATTCCATTCCATTCCATTGAATTCCGTTCCATTCCATTCCATTCCATTGAATTCTGTTCCATTCAATTCCATTCCATTCCATTCCGTTCTACTCGGGTTGATTCCATTCTATTCCATTCCGTTCCGTTCCGTTCCGTTCCGTTCCTTTCCGTTCCATTCCATTCCACTCGGGTTGGTTCCATTCTATTCCATTCCATTGCATTCGATTCCATTCGATTCCATTCGATTCCATTCGATTCCATTCGATTCCATTCGATTCCATTCCTTTCCATTGAATTCCGTTCCATTCCATTCCATTCCATTGAATTCCGTTCCATTCCATTCAATTCCATTCCATTCCATTCCATTCCATTTGAATTCCATTCCATTCCATTCCGTTCCATTCCATTCCATTCCATTCCATTCCATTCCATTCCATTCCATTCCATTCCATTCTACTCGGGTTGATTCCATTCTATTCCATTCCATTCCATTCGATTCCATTCGATTCCATTCGATTCCATTCGATTCCATTCCATTCCATTCCATTCCATTCCATTCCATTCCATTCCATTGAATTCCATTCCATTGAATTCCATTCCATTCCATTGAATTCCATTCCATTCCATTCCATTCCATTGAAGTCCGTTCCATTCCATTCCATTCCATTCCATTCCATTCCATTGAATTCCATACCATTGAATTCCATTCCATTCCATTCCATTCCATTGAATTCCATTCCAGTCCGTTCCGTTCCGTTCCGTTCCGTTCCGTTCCGTTCCATTCCATTCCATTCCATTCCATGGAATTCCATTCCATTCCATTCCATTCCATTCCGTTCCATTCCATTCCGTTCCATTCCATTCCATTCCATTCCATTCCGTTCCGTTCCATTCCGTTCCATTCCGTTCCATTCCATTGAATTCCGTTCCATTGCATTGAATTCCGTTCCATTCCATTCCATTCCTTTCCGTTCCGTTGCGTTCCGTTCCGTTCCGTTCCGTTCTACTCGGGTTGATTCCATTCTATTCCATTCCATTCCATTCGATTCCATTCTATTCCATTCGATTCCATTCGATTCAATTCGATTCCATTCCATTCCATTGCATTCCATTCCATTCCATTGAATTCCATTCCATTCCATTGAATTCCATTCCATTCCATTCCATTCCATGGAATTCCATTCCATTCCATTCCATTCGATTCAATTCCATTCCATGGAATTCCATTCCATTCCATTCCATTCCATTCCATTGAATTCCATTGAATTCCATTCCATTCCATTGAATTCCATTCCTTTCCATTCCATTCCATTGAATTCCGTTCAATTCCATTCCATTCCATTCCATTCCATTCCATTCCATTCGAATTCCATTCCATTCCATTCCGTTCCATTCCATTCCATTCCATTCCATTCCATTCCATTCCATTCCATTCTACTCGGTTTGATTCCATTCTATTCCATTCCATTCCATTCGATTCCATTCGATTCCATTCGATTCCATTCGATTCCATTCCATTCCATTCCATTCAATTGAATTCCATTCCATTCCATTCCATTCCATTCCATTCCATTGAATTCCATTGAATTCCATTCCATTGAATTCCATTCCATTCCATTGAATTCCATTCCATTCCATTCCATTCCATTCCGTTCCATTCCATTCCGTTCCATTCCATTCCATTCCTTTCCATTCCATTCCGTTCCGTTCCATTCCTTTCCATTCCGTTCCATTCCATTGAATTCCGTTCAATTGCATTGAATTCCGTTCCATTCCATTCCATTCCTTTCCGTTCCGTTCCATTCCGTTCCGTTCCGTTCCGTTCCGTTCTACTCGGATTGATTCCATTCTATTCCATTCCATTCCATTCGATTCCATTCTATTCCATTCGATTCCATTCGATTCAATTCGATTCCATTCCATTCCATTCCATTCCATTCCATTGAATTCCATTCCATTCCATTCCATTCCATTCCATTGAATTCCATTCCATTCCATTCCATTCCATTGAATTCTGTTCCATTCAATTCCATTCCATTCCATTCCGTTCTACTCGGGTTGATTCCATTCTATTCCATTCCGCTCCGTTCCGTTCCGTTCCGTTCCGTTCCATTCCACTCGTGTTGATTCCATTCTATTCCATTCCATTCCATTCGATTCCATTCGATTCCAATCGATTCCATTCGATTCCATTCGATTCCATTCGATTGCATTCCATTCCATTGAATTCCATTCCATTCCATTCCATTCCATTGAATTCCGTTCCATTCCATTCAATTCCATTCCATTCCATTCCATTCCATTCCATTCCATTCCATTCCATTCCATTGAATTCCATTCCATTCCGTTCCGTTTCGTTCCGTTCCGTTCCGTTCCGTTCCATTCCATTACATTCCATTCCATTGAATTCCGTTCCATTCCATTGAATTCCATTCCATTCCGTTCCATTCCATTGAATTCCGTTCCGTTCCGTTCCGTTCCATTCCATTCCATTCCGTTCCATTCCGTTCTACTCGGGTTGATTCCATTCTATTCCATTCCATTCCATTCGATTCCATTCCATTCCATTCCATTCCGTTCTACTCGGGTTCATTCCATTCCATTCCGTTCCGTTCCGTTCCGTTCCGTTCCGTTCCATTCCATTCCGTTCCATTCCATTGAATTCCGTTCCATTCCATTGAATTCCATTCCATTCCATTCCATTCCATTCCATTAAATTCGATTCCATTCGATTCGATTCGATTCTATTCCATTCCATTCCATTCCATTCCATTCCATTCCATTCCATTCCATTCCATTCCATTCGATTCCATTCGATTCGATTCGATTCCATTCCATTCCATTCCATTCCATTCCATTCCATTCGATTCCATTCCATTCCATTTCACTCCATTCCGTTCCGTTCCGTTCCGTTCTGTTCCGTTCTACTCGGGTTCGTTCCATTCCATTCCATTCCATTCCATTCCGTTCTACTCGGGTTTATCATTCCATTCCATTCCGTTGCGTTCCGTTCCTTTCCGTTCCATTCCATTCCATTCCATTCCATTCCATTCCATTCGGTTCCATTCGATTCCATTCCATTCCATTTCACTCCGTTCCGTTCCGTTCCGTTCCGTTCCATTCCGTTCAGTTCCGTTCTATTCGGGTTCGTTCCATTCCGTTCCATTCCATTCCATTCCGCTCTACTCGGGTTGATTCCATTCTATTCCAATCCATTGCATTCTATTCCATTCGATTCCATTCGATTCCATTCCATTCCATTCCATTCCATTCCATTCCATTCCATTCTATTCCATTGAATTCCATTCCGTTCCACTCCATTCCATTCCGTTCTGCTCGGGTTGATTTCATTCCATTCCATTCCTTTCAGTTCCGTTCCATTCCGTTCCGTTCCGTTGCGTTGCGTTCCATTCCGTTCCGTTCCGTTCCATTCCGTTCCGTTCCATTCCGTTCCATTCCATTCCATTCCATTCCATTCCATTCCATTCCGTTCTACTCGGGTTGATTCCATTCTATTCCATAACATTCCATTCGATTCCATTCAAGTCCGTTCGATTCCATTCCATTCCATTCCATTCCATTCCATTCTATTCCATTGAATTCCATTCCATTCCTTCCATTCCGTTCCATTCCATTCCATTCCATTCCATTCCATTCCAATCGATTCCATTCCATTCCATTCCATTCCATTCCATTCCATTCCATTCCATTCCATTCCATTCTATTCCATTGAATTCCATTCCATTCCATTCCATTCCGTTCTACTCGGATTCATTCCATTCCATTCCGTTCCGTTCCGTTCCGTTCCGTTCCATTCCTTTCTACTTGTGTTGATTCCATTCCATTCCATTCTATTCCATTGAATTCCATTCCATAGAATTCCATTCCATTCCATTCCATTCCATTCCATTTCATTGAATTCCATTCCATTCCATTCCACTCCATTCCATTCCATTCCATTCTATTCCATTCAATTGAATTCCTTTCCATTCCATTCCATTCGATTCCACTCCATTCCATTGAATTCCATTCCATTCCATTCCATTCCATTGAATTCCATTGAATTCCATTCCATTCCATCGAATTCCATTCCATTCCATTCCATTCCATTCCTTTCCATTCCATTCCGTTCCATTCCATTCCATTCCTTTCCATTCCATTCCGTTCCGTTCCATTCCGTTCCATTCCGTTCCATTCCATTGAATTCCGTTCCATTGCATTGAATTCCGTTCCATTCCATTCCATTCCTTTCCGTTCCATTCCATTCCGTTCCGTTCCGTTCCGTTCCGTTCTACTCGGGTTGATTCCATTCTATTCCATTCCATTCCATTCGATTCCATTCTATTCCATTCGATTCCATTCGATTCAATTCGATTCCATTCCATTCCATTCCATTCCATTCCATTCCATTCCATTCCATTGAATTCCATTCCATTCCATTCCGTTCCATTCCATTCCGTTCCATTCCATTCCATTCCATTCCATTCCATTCCATTCCATTACTTTCCGTTCCATTCCGTTCCATTCCGTTCCATTCCATTGAATTCCGATCCATTGCATTGAATTCCGTTCCATTCCATTCCATTCCATTCCTTTCCGTTCCGTTCCGTTCCGTTCCGTTCCGTTCCGTTCTACTCGGATTGATTCCATTCTATTCCATTCCATTCCATTCCATTCCATTCGATTCCATTCGATTCCATTCGATTCCATTCCATTCCATTCCATTCCATTCCATTCCATTCCATTCCATTCCATTGAATTCCATTCCATTCCATTCCATTCCATTCCATTCCATTCCATTCCATTGAATTCCATTCCATTCCATTCCATTCCATTGAATTCTGTTCCATTCAATTCCATTCCATTCCATTCCGTTCTACTCGGGATGATTCCATTCTATTCCATTCCGTTCCGTTCCGTTCCGTTCCGTTCCTTTCCGTTCCATTCCATTCCACTCGGGTTGGTTCCATTCTATTCCAATCCATTCCATTCGATTCCATTCGATTCCATTCGATTCCATTCGATTCCATTCGATTCCATTCGATTCCATTCCATTCCATTGAATTCCGTTCCATTCCATTCCATTCCATTGAATTCCGTTCCATTCCATTCAATTCCATTCCATTCCATTCCATTCCATTTGAATTCCATTCCATTCCATTCCGTTCCATTCCATTACATTCCATTCCATTCCATTCCATTCCATTCTACTCGGGTTGATTCCATTCTATTCCATTCCATTCCATTCGATTCCATTCGATTCCATTCGATTCCATTCGATTCCATTCCATTCCATTCCATTCCATTCCATTCCATTCCATTCCATTCCATTCCATTGAATTCCATTCCATTCCATTGAATTCCATTCCGTTCCATTCCATTCCATTGAAGTCCGTTCCATTCCATTCCATTCCATTGAATTCCATACCATTGAATTCCATTCCATTCCATTCCATTCCATTGAATTCCATTCCATTCCGTTCTGTTCCATTCCATTCCATTCCATTCCATTCCATTCCATTCCATTGAATTCCATTCCATTCCATTGAATTCCATTCCGTTCCATTCCATTCCATTGAAGTCCGTTCCATTCCATTCCATTCCATTCCATTCCATTCCATTCCATTGAATTCCATTCCATTCCATTGAATTCCATTCCGTTCCATTCCATTCCATTGAAGTCCGTTCCATTCGATTCCATTCGATTCCATTCCATTCCATTCCATTCCATTCCATTCCATTCCATTCCATTCCATTGAATTCCATTCCATTCCATTGAATTCCATTCCGTTCCATTCCATTCCATTGAAGACCGTTCCGTTCCATTCCATTCCATTCCATTCCATTGAATTCCGTTCCATTCCATTGAATTCCATTCCATTCCGTTCCATTCCATTGAATTCCGTTCCGTTCCGTTCCGTTCCGTTCCATTCCGTTCCATTCCGTTCCATTCCATTCTACTCGGGTTAATTCCATTCTATTCCATTCGATTGCATTCGATTCCATTCGATTCCATTCGATTCCATTCCATTCCATTGAATTCCATTCCATTCCATTCCATTCCATTCCATTCCATTCCATTCCATTGAATTCCATTGAATTCCATTCCATTGAATTCCATTCCATTCCATGGAATTCCTTTCCATTCCATTCCATTCCATTCCGTTCCATTCCATTCCGTTCCATTCCATTCCATTCCATTCCATTCCATTCCATTCCATTCCATTCCATTCCATCGAATTCCATTCCATTCCGTTCCATTCCATTCAATTCTATTCCATTCCATTCCATTCCATTCCATTCCATTCTACTCGGGTTGATTCCATTCTATTCCATTCCATTCCATTCGATTCCATTCGATTCCATTCGATTCCATTCCATTCCATTCCATTCCATTCCATTCCATTCCATTGAATTCCATTCCATTCCATTCCATTCCACTGAATTCCATTCCATTCCGTTCCGTTCCGTTCCGTTCCGTTCCGTTCCATTTCATTCCATTCCATTCCATTGAATTCCGTTCCATTCCATTGAATTCCATTCCATTCCGTTCCATTGCATTGAATTCCGTTCCGTTCCGTTCCTTTCCGTTCCGTTCCATTCCGTTCCATTCCGTTCCATTCCGTTCTACTCGGGTTGTTTCCATTCTATTCCATTCCATTCCATTCCATTCCATTCCATTCCATTCCATTCCATTCCATTCCATTCCGTTCTACTCGGATTCATTCCATTCCATTCCGTTCCGTTCCGTTCCGTTCCGTTCCATTCCTTTCTACTTGTGTTGATTCCATTTCATTCCATTCTATTCCATTGAATTCCATTCAATAGAATTCCATTCCATTCCATTCCATTCCATTCCATTGAATTCCATTCCATTCCATTCCATTCCATTCCATTCCATTCCATTCCATTCAATTGAATTCCTTTCCATTCCTTTCCATTCGATTCCATTCCATTCCATTGAATTCCATTCCATTCCATTCCATTCCATTCCATTCCATTGAATTCCATTGAATTCCATTCCATTGAATTCCATTCCATTCCATTGAATTCCATTCCATTCCATTCCATTCCATTCCGTTCCATTCCATTCCGTTCCATTCCATTCCATTCCTTTCCATTCCATTCCGTTCCGTTCCATTCCTTTCCATTCCGTTCCATTCCATTGAATTCCGTTCCATTGCATTGAATTCCGTTCCATTCCATTCCATTCCTTTCCGTTCCGTTCCATTCCGTTCCGTTCCGTTCCGTTCCGTTCTACTCGGGTTGATTCCATTCTATTCCATTCCATTCCATTCGATTCCATTCTATTCCATTCGATTCCATTTGATTCAATTCGATTCCATTCCATTCCATTCCATTCCATTCCATTCCATTCCATTGAATTCCATTCCATTCCATTCCGTTCCATTCCATTCCGTTCCATTCCATTCCATTCCATTCCATTCCATTCCATTCCATTCCATTACTTTCCATTCCATTCCGTTCCATTCCGTTCCATTCCATTGAATTCCGATCCATTGCATTGAATTCCGTTCCATTCCATTCCATTCCATTCCTTTCCGTTCCGTTCCGTTCCGTTCCGTTCCGTTCCGTTCTACTCGGATTGATTCCATTCTATTCCATTCCATTCCATTCCATTCCATTCGATTCCATTCGATTCCATTCGATTCCATTCCATTCCATTCCATTCCATTCCATTCCATTCCATTGAATTCCATTCCATTCCATTCCATTCCATTCCATTCCATTCCATTCCATTCCATTGAATTCCATTCCATTCCATTCCATTCCATTGAATTCTGTTCCATTCAATTCCATTCCATTCCATTCCGTTCTACTCGGGTTGATTCCATTCTATTCCATTCCGTTCCCTTCCGTTCCGTTCCGTTCCTTTCCGTTCCATTACATTCCACACCACTCGGGTTGGTTCCATTCTATTCCAATCCATTCCATTCGATTCCATTCGATTCCATTCGATTCCATTCGATTCCATTCGATTCCATTCCATTCCATTGAATTCCGTTCCATTCCATTCAATTCCATTCCATTCCATTCCATTCCATTTGAATTCCATTCCATTCCATTCCGTTCCATTCCATTCCATTCCATTCCATTCCATTCCATTCCATTCTACTCGGGTTGATTCCATTCTATTCCATTCCATTCCATTCCATTCCATTGAATTCCATTCCATTCCATTCCACTCGATTCCATTCCATTCCATGGAATTCCATTCCATTCCATTCCATTCCATTCCATTCCATTCCATTCCATTCCATTGAATTCCATTGAATTCCATTCCATTCCATTGAATTCCATTCCTTTCCATTCCATTCCATTGAATTCCGTTCAATTCCATTCCATTCCATTCCATTCCATTTCATTCCATTCCATTCGAATTCCATTCCATTCCATTCCATTCCATTCCATTCCATTCCATCGAATTCCATTCCATTCCATTCCATTCCATTCCTTTCCATTCCATTCCGTTCCATTCCATTCCATTCCTTTCCATTCCATTCCGTTCCGTTCCATTCCGTTCCATTCCGTTCCATTCCATTGAATTCCGTTCCATTGCATTGAATTCCGTTCCATTCCATTCCATTCCTTTCCGTTCCATTCCATTCCGTTCCGTTCCGTTCCGTTCCGTTCTACTCGGGTTGATTCCATTCTATTCCATTCCATTCCATTCGATTCCATTCTATTCCATTCGATTCCATTCGATTCAATTCGATTCCATTCCATTCCATTCCATTCCATTCCATTCCATTCCATTCCATTGAATTCCATTCCATTCCATTCCGTTCCATTCCATTCCGTTCCATTCCATTCCATTCCATTCCATTCCATTCCATTCCATTACTTTCCGTTCCATTCCGTTCCATTCCGTTCCATTCCATTGAATTCCGATCCATTGCATTGAATTCCGTTCCATTCCATTCCATTCCATTCCTTTCCGTTCCGTTCCGTTCCGTTCCGTTCCGTTCCGTTCTACTCGGATTGATTCCATTCTATTCCATTCCATTCCATTCCATTCCATTCGATTCCATTCGATTCCATTCGATTCCATTCCATTCCATTCCATTCCATTCCATTCCATTCCATTCCATTCCATTCCATTCCATTGAATTCCATTCCATTCCATTCCATTCCATTCCATTCCATTCCATTGAATTCCATTCCATTCCATTCCATTCCATTGAATTCTGTTCCATTCAATTCCATTCCATTCCATTCCGTTCTACTCGGGATGATTCCATTCTATTCCATTCCGTTCCGTTCCGTTCCGTTCCGTTCCTTTCCGTTCCATTCCATTCCACTCGGGTTGGTTCCATTCTATTCCAATCCATTCCATTCGATTCCATTCGATTCCATTCGATTCCATTCGATTCCATTCGATTCCATTCGATTCCATTCCATTCCATTGAATTCCGTTCCATTCCATTCCATTCCATTGAATTCCGTTCCATTCCATTCAATTCCATTCCATTCCATTCCATTCCATTTGAATTCCATTCCATTCCATTCCGTTCCATTCCATTACATTCCATTCCATTCCATTCCATTCCATTCTACTCGGGTTGATTCCATTCTATTCCATTCCATTCCATTCGATTCCATTCGATTCCATTCGATTCCATTCGATTCCATTCCATTCCATTCCATTCCATTCCATTCCATTCCATTCCATTCCATTCCATTGAATTCCATTCCATTCCATTGAATTCCATTCCGTTCCATTCCATTCCATTGAAGTCCGTTCCATTCCATTCCATTCCATTCCATTCCATTGAATTCCATACCATTGAATTCCATTCCATTCCATTCCATTCCATTGAATTCCATTCCATTCCGTTCTGTTCCATTCCATTCCATTCCATTCCATTCCATTCCATTCCATTGAATTCCATTCCATTCCATTGAATTCCATTCCGTTCCATTCCATTCCATTGAAGTCCGTTCCATTCCATTCCATTCCATTCCATTCCATTCCATTCCATTGAATTCCATTCCATTCCATTGAATTCCATTCCGTTCCATTCCATTCCATTGAAGTCCGTTCCATTCGATTCCATTCGATTCCATTCCATTCCATTCCATTCCATTCCATTCCATTCCATTCCATTCCATTGAATTCCATTCCATTCCATTGAATTCCATTCCGTTCCATTCCATTCCATTGAAGACCGTTCCGTTCCATTCCATTCCATTCCATTCCATTGAATTCCGTTCCATTCCATTGAATTCCATTCCATTCCGTTCCATTCCATTGAATTCCGTTCCGTTCCGTTCCGTTCCGTTCCATTCCGTTCCATTCCGTTCCATTCCATTCTACTCGGGTTAATTCCATTCTATTCCATTCGATTGCATTCGATTCCATTCGATTCCATTCGATTCCATTCCATTCCATTGAATTCCATTCCATTCCATTCCATTCCATTCCATTCCATTCCATTCCATTGAATTCCATTGAATTCCATTCCATTGAATTCCATTCCATTCCATGGAATTCCTTTCCATTCCATTCCATTCCATTCCGTTCCATTCCATTCCGTTCCATTCCATTCCATTCCATTCCATTCCATTCCATTCCATTCCATTCCATTCCATCGAATTCCATTCCATTCCGTTCCATTCCATTCAATTCTATTCCATTCCATTCCATTCCATTCCATTCCATTCTACTCGGGTTGATTCCATTCTATTCCATTCCATTCCATTCGATTCCATTCGATTCCATTCGATTCCATTCCATTCCATTCCATTCCATTCCATTCCATTCCATTGAATTCCATTCCATTCCATTCCATTCCACTGAATTCCATTCCATTCCGTTCCGTTCCGTTCCGTTCCGTTCCGTTCCATTTCATTCCATTCCATTCCATTGAATTCCGTTCCATTCCATTGAATTCCATTCCATTCCGTTCCATTGCATTGAATTCCGTTCCGTTCCGTTCCTTTCCGTTCCGTTCCATTCCGTTCCATTCCGTTCCATTCCGTTCTACTCGGGTTGTTTCCATTCTATTCCATTCCATTCCATTCCATTCCATTCCATTCCATTCCATTCCATTCCATTCCATTCCATTCCGTTCTACTCGGATTCATTCCATTCCATTCCGTTCCGTTCCGTTCCGTTCCGTTCCATTCCTTTCTACTTGTGTTGATTCCATTTCATTCCATTCTATTCCATTGAATTCCATTCAATAGAATTCCATTCCATTCCATTCCATTCCATTCCATTGAATTCCATTCCATTCCATTCCATTCCATTCCATTCCATTCCATTCCATTCAATTGAATTCCTTTCCATTCCTTTCCATTCGATTCCATTCCATTCCATTGAATTCCATTCCATTCCATTCCATTCCATTCCATTCCATTGAATTCCATTGAATTCCATTCCATTGAATTCCATTCCATTCCATTGAATTCCATTCCATTCCATTCCATTCCATTCCGTTCCATTCCATTCCGTTCCATTCCATTCCATTCCTTTCCATTCCATTCCGTTCCGTTCCATTCCTTTCCATTCCGTTCCATTCCATTGAATTCCGTTCCATTGCATTGAATTCCGTTCCATTCCATTCCATTCCTTTCCGTTCCGTTCCATTCCGTTCCGTTCCGTTCCGTTCCGTTCTACTCGGGTTGATTCCATTCTATTCCATTCCATTCCATTCGATTCCATTCTATTCCATTCGATTCCATTTGATTCAATTCGATTCCATTCCATTCCATTCCATTCCATTCCATTCCATTCCATTGAATTCCATTCCATTCCATTCCGTTCCATTCCATTCCGTTCCATTCCATTCCATTCCATTCCATTCCATTCCATTCCATTCCATTACTTTCCATTCCATTCCGTTCCATTCCGTTCCATTCCATTGAATTCCGATCCATTGCATTGAATTCCGTTCCATTCCATTCCATTCCATTCCTTTCCGTTCCGTTCCGTTCCGTTCCGTTCCGTTCTACTCGGATTGATTCCATTCTATTCCATTCCATTCCATTCCATTCCATTCGATTCCATTCGATTCCATTCGATTCCATTCCATTCCATTCCATTCCATTCCATTCCATTCCATTCCATTGAATTCCATTCCATTCCATTCCATTCCATTCCATTCCATTCCATTCCATTCCATTGAATTCCATTCCATTCCATTCCATTCCATTGAATTCTGTTCCATTCAATTCCATTCCATTCCATTCCGTTCTACTCGGGTTGATTCCATTCTATTCCATTCCGTTCCCTTCCGTTCCGTTCCGTTCCTTTCCGTTCCATTACATTCCACACCACTCGGGTTGGTTCCATTCTATTCCAATCCATTCCATTCGATTCCATTCGATTCCATTCGATTCCATTCGATTCCATTCGATTCCATTCCATTCCATTGAATTCCGTTCCATTCCATTCAATTCCATTCCATTCCATTCCATTCCATTTGAATTCCATTCCATTCCATTCCGTTCCATTCCATTCCATTCCATTCCATTCCATTCCATTCCATTCTACTCGGGTTGATTCCATTCTATTCCATTCCATTCCATTCCATTCCATTGAATTCCATTCCATTCCATTCCACTCGATTCCATTCCATTCCATGGAATTCCATTCCATTCCATTCCATTCCATTCCATTCCATTCCATTCCATTCCATTGAATTCCATTGAATTCCATTCCATTCCATTGAATTCCATTCCTTTCCATTCCATTCCATTGAATTCCGTTCAATTCCATTCCATTCCATTCCATTCCATTTCATTCCATTCCATTCGAATTCCATTCCATTCCATTCCATTCCATTCCATTCCATTCCATTCGAATTCCATTCCATTCCATTCCATTTCATTCCATTCCATTCCAATCCATTCCATTCCATTCTACTCGGGTTGATTCCATTCTATTCCATTCCATTCCATTCGATTCCATTCGATTCCTTTCGATTCCATTCGATTCCATTCCATTCCATTCCATTCCATTGAATTCCATTCCATTCCATTCCATTCCATTGAATTCCATTCCATTCCATTCCATCGAATTCCATTCCATTCCATTGAATTCCATTCCATTCCATTCCATTCCATTGAATTCCATTCCATTCCATTCCATCGAATTCCATTCCATTCCATTGAATTCCATTCCATTCCATTCCATTCCATTCCATTCCATTCCATTCCATTCCATCGAATTCCATTCCATTCCATTCCAT
Source organism: Gorilla gorilla gorilla (assembly GCF_029281585.2). NCBI lineage: Eukaryota > Metazoa > Chordata > Mammalia > Primates > Hominidae > Gorilla > Gorilla gorilla. Next base: position 61,095,804 of record NC_073242.2, read on the forward strand.
TCCATTCCATTCCATTCCATTCCATTCCATTCCATTCCATTCCATTCCATTCCATTCTACTCTGGTTGATTCCATTCTATTACATTCCATTCCATTCGATTCCATTCTATTCCATTCGATTCCATTCGATTCAATTCGATTCCATTCCTTTCCATTCCATTCCATTGAATTCCGTTCAATTCCATTCCATTCCATTCCATTCCATTCCATTCCATTCCATTCGAATTCCATTCCATTCCATTCCATTCCATTCCATTCCATTCGAATTCCATTCCATTCCATTCCATTTCATTCCATTCCAATCCATTCCATCGAATTCCATTCCATTCCATTGAATTCCATTCCATTCCATTGAATTCCATTCCATTCCATTCCATTCCATTCCATTCCATTCCATTCCATTCCATCGAATTCCATTCCATTCCGTTCCATTCCATTCAATTCTATTCCATTCCATTCCATTCCATTCCATTCCATTCTACTCGGGTTGATTCCATTCTATTCCATTCCATTCCATTCGATTCCATTCGATTCCATTCGATTCCATTCCATTCCATTCCATTCCATTCCATTCCATTCCATTCCATTGAATTCCATTCCATTCCATTCCATTCCACTGAATTCCATTCCATTCCGTTCCGTTCCGTTCCGTTCCGTTCCGTTCCATTTCATTCCATTCCATTCCATTGAATTCCGTTCCATTCCATTGAATTCCATTCCATTCCGTTCCATTGCATTGAATTCCGTTCCGTTCCGTTCCTTTCCGTTCCGTTCCATTCCGTTCCATTCCGTTCCATTCCGTTCTACTCGGGTTGTTTCCATTCTATTCCATTCCATTCCATTCCATTCCATTCCATTCCATTCCATTCCATTCCATTCCATTCCATTCCGTTCTACTCGGATTCATTCCATTCCATTCCGTTCCGTTCCGTTCCGTTCCGTTCCATTCCTTTCTACTTGTGTTGATTCCATTCCATTCCATTCTATTCCATTGAATTCCATTCAATAGAATTCCATTCCATTCCATTCCATTCCATTCCATTGAATTCCATTCCATTCCATTCCATTCCATTCCATTCCATTCCATTCAATTGAATTCCTTTCCATTCCTTTCCATTCGATTCCATTCCATTCCATTGAATTCCATTCCATTCCATTCCATTCCATTCCATTCCATTGAATTCCATTGAATTCCATTCCATTGAATTCCATTCCATTCCATTGAATTCCATTCCATTCCATTCCATTCCATTCCGTTCCATTCCATTCCGTTCCATTCCATTCCATTCCTTTCCATTCCATTCCGTTCCGTTCCATTCCTTTCCATTCCGTTCCATTCCATTGAATTCCGTTCCATTGCATTGAATTCCGTTCCATTCCATTCCATTCCTTTCCGTTCCGTTCCATTCCGTTCCGTTCCGTTCCGTTCCGTTCTACTCGGGTTGATTCCATTCTATTCCATTCCATTCCATTCGATTCCATTCTATTCCATTCGATTCCATTCGATTCAATTCGATTCCATTCCATTCCATTCCATTCCATTCCATTCCATTCCATTCCATTGAATTCCATTCCATTCCATTCCGTTCCATTCCATTCCGTTCCATTCCATTCCATTCCATTCCATTCCATTCCATTACTTTCCATTCCATTCCGTTCCATTCCGTTCCATTCCATTGAATTCCGATCCATTGCATTGAATTCCGTTCCATTCCATTCCATTCCATTCCTTTCCGTTCCGTTCCGTTCCGTTCCGTTCCGTTCCGTTCTACTCGGATTGATTCCATTCTATTCCATTCCATTCCATTCCATTCCATTCGATTCCATTCGATTCCATTCGATTCCATTCCATTCCATTCCATTCCATTCCATTCCATTCCATTCCATTGAATTCCATTCCATTCCATTCCATTCCATTCCATTCCATTCCATTCCATTCCATTCCATTGAATTCCATTCCATTCCATTCCATTCCATTGAATTCTGTTCCATTCAATTCCATTCCATTCCATTCCGTTCTACTCGGGTTGATTCCATTCTATTCCATTCCGTTCCCTTCCGTTCCGTTCCGTTCCTTTCCGTTCCATTACATTCCACTCCACTCGGGTTGGTTCCATTCTATTCCAATCCATTCCATTCGATTCCATTCGATTCCATTCGATTCCATTCGATTCCATTCGATTCCATTCCATTCCATTGAATTCCATTCCATTCCATTCCATTCCATTGAATTCCGTTCCATTCCATTCAATTCCATTCCATTCCATTCCATTCCATTTGAATTCCATTCCATTCCATTCCGTTCCATTCCATTCCATTCCATTCCATTCCATTCCATTCCATTCTACTCGGGTTGATTCCATTCTATTCCATTCCATTCCATTCGATTCCATTCGATTCCATTCGATTCCATTCGATTCCATTCCATTCCATTCCATTCCATTCCATTCCATTCCATTGAATTCCATTCCATTCCATTGAATTCCATTCCGTTCCATTCCATTCCATTGAAGTCCGTTCCATTCCATTCCATTCCATTCCATTCCATTGAATTCCATACCATTGAATTCCATTCCATTCCATTCCATTCCATTGAATTCCATTCCATTCCGTTCTGTTCCATTCCATTCCATTCCATTCCATTCCATTCCATTCCATTGAATTCCATTCCATTCCATTGAATTCCATTCCGTTCCATTCCATTCCATTGAAGTCCGTTCCATTCCATTCCATTCCATTCCATTCCATTCCATTCCATTCCATTCCATTGAATTCCATTCCATTCCATTGAATTCCATTCCGTTCCATTCCATTCCATTGAAGTCCGTTCCATTCGATTCCATTCGATTCCATTCCATTCCATTCCATTCCATTCCATTCCATTCCATTCCATTCCATTGAATTCCATTCCATTCCATTGAATTCCATTCCGTTCCATTCCATTCCATTGAAGACCGTTCCGTTCCATTCCATTCCATTCCATTCCATTGAATTCCGTTCCATTCCATTGAATTCCATTCCATTCCGTTCCATTCCATTGAATTCCGTTCCGTTCCGTTCCGTTCCGTTCCATTCCGTTCCATTCCGTTCCTTTCCATTCTACTCGGGTTGATACCATTCTATTCCATTCGATTGCATTCGATTCCATTCGATTCCATTCGATTCCATTCCATTCCATTGAATTCCATTCCATTCCATTCCATTCCATTCCATTCCATTGAATTCCATTGAATTCCATTCCATTGAATTCCATTCCATTCCATGGATTTCCTTTCCATTCCATTCCATTCCATTCCGTTCCATTCCATTCCGTTCCATTCCATTCCATTCCATTCCATTCCATTCCGTTCCGTTCCATTCCGTTCCATTCCGTTCCATTCCATTGAATTCCGTTCCATTGCATTGAATTCCGTTCCATTCCATTCCATTCCTTTCCGTTCCGTTCCGTTCCGTTCCGTTCCGTTCTACTCGGGTTGATTCCATTCTATTCCATTCCATTCCATTCGATTCCATTCTATTCCATTCGATTCCATTCGATTCAATTCGATTCCATTCCATTCCATTCCGTTCCATTGAATTCCATTCCATTCCATTGAATTCCATTCCATTGAATTCCATTCCATTGAATTCCATTCCATTCCATTCCACTCGATTCCATTCCATTCCATGGAATTCCATTCCATTCCATTCCATTCCATTCCATTCCATTCCATTCCATTCCATTGAATTCCATTGAATTCCATTCCATTCCATTGAATTCCATTCCTTTCCATTCCATTCCATTGAATTCCGTTCAATTCCATTCCATTCCATTCCATTCCATTTGAATTCCATTCCATTCCATTCCATTCCATTCCATTCGAATTCCATTCCATTCCATTCCATTTCATTCCATTCCATTCCATTCCATTCCATTCCATTCTACTCGGGTTGATTCCATTCTATTCCATTCCATTCCATTCGATTCCATTCGATTCCATTCGATTCCATTCCATTCCATTCGATTCCATTCCATTCCATTGAATTCCATTCCATTCCATTCCATTCCATTGAATTCCATTCCATTCCATTCCATCGAATTCCATTCCATTCCATTGAATTCCATTCCATTCCATTCCATTCCTTTCCATTCCATTCCATTCCATTCCATCGAATTCCATTCCATTCCATTCCATTCCATTCCATTCCATTCCATTCCATTCCATTCCATTCCATTCCATTCCATTCTACTCGGGTTGATTCCATTCTATTACATTCCATTCCATTCGATTCCATTCTATTCCATTCGATTCCATTCGATTCAATTCGATTCCATTCCATTCCATTCCATTCCATTGAATTCCATTCCATTCCATTGAATTCCATTCCATTCCATTCCATTCCATTGAATTCCATTCCATTCCATTCCACTCGATTCCATTCCATTCCATGGAATTCCATTCCATTCCATTCCATTCCATTCCATTCCATTCCATTCCATTGAATTCCATTGAATTCCATTCCATTCCATTGAATTCCATTCCTTTCCATTCCATTCCATTGAATTCCGTTCAATTCCATTCCATTCCATTCCATTCCATTCCATTCCATTCCATTCGAATTCCATTCCATTCCATTCCATTTCATTCCATTCCATTCCATTCCATCGAATTCCATTCCATTCCATTGAATTCCATTCCATTCCATTGAATTCCATTCCATTCCATTCCATTCCATTCCATTCCATTCCATTCCATTCCATCGAATTCCATTCCATTCCGTTCCATTCCATTCAATTCTATTCCATTCCATTCCATTCCATTCCATTCCATTCTACTCGGGTTGATTCCATTCTATTCCATTCCATTCCATTCGATTCCATTCGATTCCATTCGATTCCATTCCATTCCATTCCATTCCATTCCATTCCATTCCATTGAATTCCATTCCATTCCATTCCATTCCACTGAATTCCATTCCATTCCGTTCCGTTCCGTTCCGTTCCGTTCCGTTCCATTCCATTCCATTCCATTCCATTGAATTCCGTTCCATTCCATTGAATTCCATTCCATTCCGTTCCATTGCATTGAATTCCGTTCCGTTCCGTTCCTTTCCGTTCCGTTCCATTCCGTTCCATTCCGTTCCATTCCGTTCTACTCGGGTTGTTTCCTTTCTATTCCATTCCATTCCATTCCATTCCATTCCATTCCATTCCATTCCGTTCTACTCGGATTCATTCCATTCCATTCCGTTCCGTTCCGTTCCGTTCCGTTCCATTCCTTTCTACTTGTGTTGATTCCATTCCATTCCATTCTATTCCATTGAATTCCATTCAATAGAATTCCATTCCATTCCATTCCATTGAATTCCATTCCATTCCATTCCATTCCATTCCATTCCATTCCATTCCATTCCATTCCATTCAATTGAATTCCTTTCCATTCCTTTCCATTCGATTCCATTCCATTCCATTGAATTCCATTCCATTCCATTCCATTCCATTCCATTCCATTGAATTCCATTCCATTGAATTCCATTCCATTCCATTGAATTCCATTCCAATCCATTCCATTCCATTCCGTTCCATTCCATTCCATTCCATTCCATTCCATTCCTTTCCATTCCATTCCGTTCCGTTCCATTCCTTTCCATTCCGTTCCATTCCATTGAATTCCGTTCCATTGCATTGAATTCCGTTCCATTCCATTCCATTCCTTTCCGTTCCGTTCCATTCCGTTCCGTTCCGTTCCGTTCCGTTCTACTCGGGTTGATTCCATTCTATTCCATTCCATTCCATTCGATTCCATTCTATTCCATTCGATTCCATTCGATTCAATTCGATTCCATTCCATTCCATTCCATTCCATTCCATTCCATTCCATTGAATTCCATTCCATTCCATTCCGTTCCATTCCATTCCGTTCCATTCCATTCCATTCCATTCCATTCCATTCCATTCCATTACGTTCCGTTCCATTCCGTTCCATTCCATTCCATTCCATTGAATTCCGATCCATTGCATTGAATTCCGTTCCATTCCATTCCATTCCATTCCTTTCCGTTCCGTTCCGTTCCGTTCCGTTCCATTCCGTTCCGTTCTACTCGGATTGATTCCATTCTATTCCATTCCATTCCATTCGATTCCATTCGATTCCATTCGATTCCATTCGATTCCATTCCATTCCATTCCATTCCATTCCATTCCATTCCATTCCATTGAATTCCATTCCATTCCATTCCATTCCATTCCATTCCATTCCATTCCATTGAATTCTGTTCCATTCAATTCCATTCCATTCCATTCCGTTCTACTCGGGTTGATTCCATTCTATTCCATTCCGTTCCGTTCCGTTCCGTTCCGTTCCTTTCCGTTCCATTCCATTCCACTCGGGTTGGTTCCATTCCATTCCATTCCATTCCATTCCATTCCATTCCATTCCATTCCATTCCATTCCATTCCATTCTACTCGGGTTGATTCCATTCTATTACATTCCATTCCATTCGATTCCATTCGATTCCATTCGATTCCGTTAGATTCCATTCCATTCCATTCCATTCAATTGAATTCCATTCCATTCCATTCCATTCCATTCCATTTGAATTCCATTGCATTCCATTCCATTCCATCGAATTCCATTCCATTCGATTCCATTCCATTCCATTCCATTCCATTCCATTTCATTCTACTCGGGTTGATTCCATTCTATTCCATTCCATTCCTTTCGATTCCATTCGATTCCATTCGATTCCATTCGATTCCATTCCATTCCATTCCATTCAATTGAATTCCATTCCATTCCATTCCATTCCATTCCATTCCATTCCATTCCATTCCATTCCATTCCGTTCTGCTCGGGTTGATTCCATTCTATTCCATTCCATTCCATTCGATTCCATTCGATTCCATTCGATTCCATTCCATTTTTCCATTCCATTGAATTCCATTCCATTCCATTCCATTCCATTCCATTCCATTCCATTCCATTCCATTCCGTTCCATTCCATTCCGTTCCTTTCCTTTCCATTCCGTTCCATTCCATTCCGTTCCGTTCCATTCCGTTGCATTCCGTTCCATTCCATTGAATTCCGTTCCATTGCATTGAATTCCGTTCCATTCCATTGCATTCCTTTCCGTTCCGTTCCGTTCCATTCCGTTCCGTTCCGTTCTTCTCGGGTTGATTCCATTCTATTCCATTCCATTCCATTCGATTCCATTCTATTCCATTCGATTCCATTCCATTCCATTCCATTCCATTGAATTCCATTCCATTCCATTCCATTGAATTCCATTCCATTCCATTCCATTCCATTCCATTCCATTCCATTGAATTCCATTCCATTCCATTGAATTCCATTCCATTCCATTCCATTCGATTCCATTCCATTCCCTTGAATTCCATTCCATTCCATTCCATTCCATTCCATTCCATTGAATTCCATTCCTTTCCATTCCATTCCATGGAATTCCATTCCATTCCATTGAATTCCATTCCATTCCATTCCGTTCCATTCCATTATGTTCCATTCCATTCCATTCCATTCCATTCAATTCCGTTCCGTTCCATTCCGTTCCATTCCGTTCCATTCCATTGAATTCCGATCCATTGCATTGAATTCCGTTCCATTCCATTCCATTCCTTTCCGTTCCGTTCCGTTCCGTTCTACTCGGGTTGATTCCATTCTATTCCATTCCATTCCATTCGATTCCATTCGATTCCATTCGATTCCATTCCATTCCATTCGATTCCATTCGATTCCATTCGATTCCATTCCATTCCATTCCATTCCATTCCATTCCATTCCATTGAATTCCTTTCCATTCCATTGAATTCCATTCCATTCCATTCCATTCGATTCCATTCGATTCCATTGAATTCCATTGAATTCCATTCCATTACATTCCATTCCATTCAATTGAATTCCATTCCATTCCATTGAATTCCATTCCATTCCATTCCATTCCATTGAATTCCGTTCCATTCCATTCCATTCCATTCCATTCCATTCCATTGAATTCCATTCCATTGAATTCCATTCCATTCCATTCCATTCCATTGAATTCCGTTCCATTCCATTCCATTCCATTCCATTCCATTCCATTCCATTGAATTCCATTCCATTGAATTCCATTCCATTCCATTCCATTGAATTCCATTCCATTCCGTTCCGTTCCGTTCCGTTCCGTTCCGTTCCTCTCCATTCCATTCCATTCCATTCCATTGAATTCCGTTCCATTCCATTGAATTCCATTCCATTCCGTTCCATTCCATTGAATTCTGTTCCGTTCTGTTCCGTTCCGTTCCGTTCCATTCCGTTCCATTCCGTTCCTTTCCGTTCTACTCGGGTTGATTCCATTCTATTCCATTCCATTCCATTCGATTCCATTCGATTCCATTCGATTCCATTCCATTCCATTCCATTCCATTCCATTCCATTCCATTCCATTCCATTCCATTCCATTGAATTCCATTCCATTCCATTCCATTCCATTGAATTCCGTTCCATTCCATTCCATTCCATTCCATTCCATTCCATTGAATTCCATTCCATTGAATTCCATTCCATTCCATTCCATTCCATTGAATTCCATTCCATTCCATTCCATCGAATTCCATTCCATTCCATTGAATTCCATTCCATTCCATTCCATTCCATCGAATTCCATTCCATTCCATTCCATTCCATTCCATTCCATTCCATTCCATTCCATTCCATCGAATTCCATTCCATTCCATTCCATTCCATTCCATTCCATTCCATTCCATTCCATTCCATTCCATTCTACTCGGGTTGATTCCATTCTATTACATTCCATTCCATTCGATTCCATTCGATTCCATTCGATTCCATTTATTCCATTCCATTCCATTCCATTCAATTGAATTCCATTCCATTCCATTCCATTCCATTCCATTTGAATTCCATTGCATTCCATTCCATTCCATTCCATTCCATTCCATTCCATTCCATCGAATTCCATTCCATTCGATTCCATTCTATTCCATTCCATTCCATTTCATTCTACTCGGGTTGATTCCATTCTATTCCATTCCATTCCTTTCGATTCCATTCGATTCCATTCGATTCCATTCGATTCCATTCCATTCCATTCCATACAATTGAATTCCATTCCATTCCATTCCATTCCATTCCATTCCATTCCATTCCATTCCATTCCATTGAATTCCGTTCCATTCCATTCAATTCCATTCCATTCCATTCCATTCCATTCCATTTGAATTCCATTCCATTCCATTCCATTCCATTCCATTCCATTCCATTCCATTCCATTCCATTCTACTCGGGTTGATTCCATTCTATTACATTCCATTCCATTAGATTCCATTCTATTCCATTCGATTCCATTCGATTCAATTCGATTCCATTCCATTCCATTCCATTCCATTGAATTCCATTGCATTCCATTCCATTAGATTCCATTCTATTCCATTCGATTCCATTCGATTCAATTCGATTCCATTCCATTCCATTCCATTCCATTGAATTCCATTGCATTCCATTGAATTCCATTCCATTCCATTCCATTCCATTGAATTCCATTCCATTCCATTCCACTCGATTCCATTCCATTCCATGGAATTCCATTCCATTCCATTCCATTCCATTCCATTCCATTCCATTCCATTGAATTCCATTGAATTCCATTCCATTCCATTGAATTCCATTCCTTTCCATTCCATTCCATTGAATTCCGTTCAATTCCATTCCATTCCATTCCATTCCATTCCATTCCATTCCATTCCATTCGAATTCCATTCCATTCCATTCCATTCCATTCCATTCCATTCGAATTCCATTCCATTCCATTCCATTTCATTCCATTCCATTCCATTCCATCGAATTCCATTCCATTCCATTGAATTCCATTCCATTCCATTGAATTCCATTCCATTCCATTCCATTCCATTCCATTCCATTCCATCGAATTCCATTCCATTCCGTTCCATTCCATTCAATTCTATTCCATTCCATTCCATTCCATTCCATTCCATTCTACTCGGGTTGATTCCATTCTATTCCATTCCATTCCATTCGATTCCATTCGATTCCATTCGATTCCATTCCATTCCATTCCATTCCATTCCATTCCATTCCATTGAATTCCATTCCATTCCATTCCATTCCACTGAATTCCATTCCATTCCGTTCCGTTCCGTTCCGTTCCGTTCCGTTCCATTCCATTCCATTCCATTCCATTGAATTCCGTTCCATTCCATTGAATTCCATTCCATTCCGTTCCATTGCATTGAATTCCGTTCCGTTCCGTTCCTTTCCGTTCCGTTCCATTCCGTTCCATTCCGTTCCATTCCGTTCTACTCGGGTTGTTTCCATTCTATTCCATTCCATTCCATTCCATTCCATTCCATTCCATTCCATTCCATTCCATTCCATTCCGTTCTACTCGGATTCATTCCATTCCATTCCGTTCCGTTCCGTTCCGTTCCGTTCCATTCCTTTCTACTTGTGTTGATTCCATTCCATTCCATTCTATTCCATTGAATTCCATTCAATAGAATTCCATTCCATTCCATTCCATTCCATTCCATTGAATTACATTCCATTCCATTCCATTCCATTCCATTCCATTCCATTCCATTCCATTCAATTGAATTCCTTTCCATTCCTTTCCATTCGATTCCATTCCATTCCATTGAATTCCATTCCATTCCATTCCATTCCATTCCATTCCATTGAATTCCATTGAATTCCATTCCATTGAATTCCATTCCATTCCATTGAATTCCATTCCATTCCATTCCATTCCATTCCGTTCCATTCCATTCCGTTCCATTCCATTCCATTGCTTTCCACTCCATTCCATTCCGTTCCATTCCTTTCCATTCCGTTCCATTCCATTGAATTCCGTTCCATTGCATTGAATTCCGTTCCATTCCATTCCATTCCTTTCCGTTCCGTTCCATTCCGTTCCGTTCCGTTCCGTTCCGTTCTACTCGGGTTGATTCCATTCTATTCAATTCCATTCCATTCGATTCCAGTCTATTCCATTCGATTCCATTCGATTCAATTCGATTCCATTCCATTCCATTCCATTCCATTCCATTCCATTCCATTCCATTGAATTCCATTCCATTCCATTCCGTTCCATTCCATTCCGTTCCATTCCATTCCATTCCATTCCATTCCATTCCATTACGTTCCGTTCCATTCCGTTCCATTCCGTTCCATTCCATTGAATTCCGATCCATTGCATTGAATTCCGTTCCATTCCATTCCATTCCATTCCTTTCCGTTCCGTTCCGTTCCGTTCCGTTCCATTCCGTTCCGTTCTACTCGGATTGATTCCATTCTATTCCATTCCATTCCATTCGATTCCATTCGATTCCATTCGATTCCATTCGATTCCATTCCATTCCATTCCATTCCATTCCATTCCATTCCATTGAATTCCATTCCATTCCATTCCATTCCATTCCATTCCATTCCATTCCATTGAATTCTGTTCCATTCAATTCCATTCCATTCCATTCCGTTCTACTCGGGTTGATTCCATTCTATTCCATTCCGTTCCGTTCCGTTCCGTTCCGTTCCTTTCCGTTCCATTCCATTCCACTCGGGTTGGTTCCATTCCATTCCATTCCATTCCATTCCATTCCATTCCATTCCATTCCATTCCATTCTACTCGGGTTGATTCCATTCTATTACATTCCATTCCATTCGATTCCATTCGATTCCATTCGATTCCATTCGATTCCATTCCATTCCATTCCATTCAATTGAATTCCATTCCATTCCATTCCATTCCATTCCATTTGAATTCCATTGCATTCCATTCCATTCCATTCCATTCCATTCCATCGAATTCCATTCCATTCGATTCCATTCCATTCCATTCCATTCCATTCCATTCCATTCCATTCCATTCCATTCCATTCCATTCCATTCCATTCCATTCCATTCCATTCCGTTCTGCTCGGGTTGATTCCATTCTATTCCATTCCATTCCATTCGATTCCATTCGATTCCATTCGATTCCATTCCATTTTTCCATTCCATTGAATTCCATTCCATTGAATTCCATTCCATTCCATTCCATTCCATTCCATTCCATTCCATTCCATTCCATTCCGTTCCATTCCATTCCGTTCCTTTCCTTTCCATTGCGTTCCATTCCATTCCGTTCCGTTCCATTCCGTTGCATTCCGTTCCATTCCATTGAATTCCGTTCCATTGCATTGAATTCCGTTCCATTCCATTGCATTCCTTTCCGTTCCGTTCCGTTCCATTCCGTTCCGTTCCGTTCTTCTCGGGTTGATTCCATTCTATTCCATTCCATTCCATTCGATTCCATTCGATTCCATTCGATTCCATTCGATTCCATTCGATTCCATTCCATTCCATTCCATTCCATTGAATTCCATTCCATTCCATTCCATTGAATTCCATTCCATTCCATTCCATTCCATTCCATTCCATTCCATTCCATTCCATTGAATTCCATTCCATTCCATTGAATTCCATTCCATTCCATTCCATTCGATTCCATTCCATTCCCCTGAATTCCATTCCATTCCATTCCATTCCATTCCATTCCATTCCATTCCATTCCATTCCATTGAATTCCATTCCATTGAATTCCATTCCATTCCATTGAATTCCATTCCAATCCATTCCATTCCATTGAATTCCGTTCCATTCCATTCCATTCCATTCCATTCCGTTCCATTCCATTTGAATTCCATTCCATTCCATTCCATTCCATTCTACTCGGGTTGATTCCATTCTATTCCATTCCATTACATTCGATTCCATTCGATTCCATTCGATTCCATTCGAGTCCATTCCATTCCATTCAATTCCATTGAATTCCATTCCATTCCATTCCATTCCATTCCATTCCATTCCATTGAATTCCATTCCTTTCCATTCCATTCCATGGAATTCCATTCCATTCCATTGAATTCCATTCCATTCCATTCCGTTCCATTCCATTATGTTCCATTCCATTCCATTCCATTCCATTCAAATCCGTTCCGTTCCATTCCGTTCCATTCCGTTCCATTCCATTGAATTCCGATTCATTGCATTGAATTCCGTTCCATTCCATTCCATTCCTTTCCGTTCCGTTCCGTTCCGTTCTACTCGGGTTGATTCCATTCTATTCCATTCCATTCCATTCGATTCCATTCGATTCCATTCGATTCCATTCCATTCCATTCGATTCCATTCGATTCCATTCCATTCCATTCCATTCCATTCCATTCCATTCCATTCCATTCCATTGAATTCCTTTCCATTCCATTGAATTCCATTCCATTCCTTTCCATTCGATTCCATTCGATTTCGTTGAATTCCATTCCATTCCATTCCATTCCATTCCATTCCATTCAATTGAATTCCATTCCATTCCATTGAATTCCATTCCATTCCATTCCATTCCATTGAATTCCGTTCCATTCCATTCCATTCCATTCCATTCCATTCCATTGAATTCCATTCCATTGAATTCCATTCCATTCCATTCCATTCCATTGAATTCCGTTCCATTCCATTCCATTCCATTCCATTCCATTCCATTGAATTCCATTCCATTGAATTCCATTCCATTCCATTCCATTCCATTGAATTCCATTCCATTCCGTTCTGTTCCGTTCCGTTCCGTTCCGTTCCTCTCCATTCCATTCCATTCCATTCCATTGAATTCCGTTCCATTCCATTGAATTCCATTCCATTCCGTTCCATTCCATTGAATTCTGTTCCGTTCTGTTCCGTTCCGTTCCGTTCCATTCCGTTCCATTCCGTTCCTTTCCGTTCTACTCGGGTTGATTCCATTCTATTCCATTCCATTCCATTCGATTCCATTCGATTCCATTCGATTCCATTCCATTCCATTCCATTCCATTCCATTCCATTCCATTGAATTCCATTCCATTCCATTGAATTCCATTCCATTCCATTCCATTCCATTGAATTCCGTTCCATTCCATTCCATTCCATTCCATTCCATTCCATTGAATTCCATTCCATTCCATTCCATTCCATTGAATTCCATTCCATTCCATTCCATCGAATTCCATTCCATTCCATGGAATTCCATTCCATTCCATTCCATTCCATTCCATTCCATTCCATTCCATTCCATCGAATTCCATTCCATTCCATTCCATTCCATTCCATTCCATTCCATTCCATTCCATTCCATTCCATTCTACTCGGGTTGATTCCATTCTATTACATTCCATTCCATTCGATTCCATTCGATTCCATTCGATTCCATTCGATTCCATTCCATTCCATTCCATTCAATTGAATTCCATTCCATTCCATTCCATTCCATTCCATTTGAATTCCATTGCATTCCATTCCATTCCATTCCACTCCATTCCATTCCATTCCATTCCATCGAATTCCATTCCATTCGATTCCATTCCATTCCATTCCATTCCATTTCATTCTACTCGGGTTGATTCCATTCTATTCCATTCCATTCCTTTCGATTCCATTCGATTCCATTCGATTCCATTCGATTCAATTCCATTCCATTCCATAGAATTGAATTCCATTCCATTCCATTCCATTCCATTCCATTCCATTCCATTCCATTCCATTCCATTCCATTCCATTGAATTCCGTTCCATTCCATTCAATTCCATTCCATTCCATTCCATTCCATTCCATTTGAATTCCATTCCATTCCATTCCATTCCATTCCATTCCATTCCATTCCATTCTACTCGGGTTGATTCCATTCTATTACATTCCATTCCATTCGATTCCATTCTATTCCATTCGATTCCATTCGATTCAATTCGATTCCATTCCATTCCATTCCATTCCATTGAATTCCATTCCATTCCATTGAATTCCATTCCATTCCATTCCATTCCATTGAATTCCATTCCATTCCATTCCACTCGATTCCATTCCATTCCATGGAATTCCATTCCATTCCATTCCATTCCTTTCCATTCCATTCCATTCCATTGAATTCCATTGAATTCCATTCCATTCCATTGAATTCCATTCCTTTCCATTCCATTCCATTGAATTCCGTTCAATTCCATTCCATTCCATTCCATTCCATTCCATTCCATTCCATTCGAATTCCATTCCATTCCATTCCATTCCATTCCATTCCATTCGAATTCCATTCCATTCCATTCCATTTCATTCCATTCCATTCCATTCCATCGAATTCCATTCCATTCCATTGAATTCCATTCCATTCCATTCCATTCCATTCCATTCCATTCCATTCCATTCCATTCCACTCTACTCGGGTTGATTCCATTCTATTCCATTCCATTCCATTCGATTCCATTCGATTCCATTCGATTCCATTCCATTCCATTCCATTCCATTCCATTCCATTCCATTGAATTCCATTCCATTCCATTCCATTCCACTGAATTCCATTCCATTCCCTTCCGTTCCGTTCCGTTCCGTTCCGTTCCATTCCATTCCATTCCATTGAATTCCGTTCCATTCCATTGAATTCCATTCCATTCCGTTCCATTGCATTGAATTCCGTTCCGTTCCGTTCCTTTCCGTTCCGTTCCATTCCGTTCCATTCCGTTCCATTCCGTTCTACTCGGGTTGTTTCCATTCTATTCCATTCCATTCCATTCCATTCCATTCCATTCCATTCCATTCCATTCCATTCCATTCCGTTCTACTCGGATTCATTCCATTCCATTCCGTTCCGTTCCGTTCCGTTCCGTTCCATTCCTTTCTACTTGTGTTGATTCCATTCCATTCCATTCTATTCCATTGAATTCCATTCAATAGAATTCCATTCCATTCCATTCCATTCCATTCCATGGAATTACATTCCATTCCATTCCATTCCATTCCATTCCATTCCATTCCATTCCATTCCATTCATTTGAATTCCTTTCCATTCCATTCCATTCGATTCCATTCCATTCCATTGAATTCCATTCCATTCCATTCCATTCCATTCCATTCCATTGAATTCCATTGAATTCCATTCCATTGAATTCCATTCCATTCCATTGAATTCCATTCCATTCCATTCCATTCCATTCCGTTCCATTCCATTCCGTTCCATTCCATTCCATTCCTTTCCATTCCATTCCGTTCCGTTCCATTCCTTTCCATTCCGTTCCATTCCATTGAATTCCGTTCCATTGCATTGAATTCCGTTCCATTCCATTCCATTCCTTTCCGTTCCGTTCCATTCCGTTCCGTTCCGTTCCGTTCCGTTCTACTCGGGTTGATTCCATTCTATTCCATTCCATTCCATTCGATTCCATTCTATTCCATTCGATTCCATTCGATTCAATTCGATTCCTTTCCATTCCATTCCATTCCATTCCATTCCATTCCATTCCATTGAATTCCATTCCATTCCATTCCGTTCCATTCCATTCCGTTCCATTCCATTCCATTCCAATCCATTCCATTCCATTCCATTCCATTACGTTCCGTTCCATTCCGTTCCATTCCGTTCCATTCCATTGAATTCCGATCCATTGCATTGAATTCCGTTCCATTCCATTCCATTCCATTCCTTTCTGTTCCGTTCCGTTCCGTTCCGTTCCATTCCGTTCCTTTCTACTCGGATTGATTCCATTCTATTCCATTCCATTCCATTCGATTCCATTCGATTCCATTCGATTCCATTCGATTCCATTCCATTCCATTCCATTCCATTCCATTCCATTCCATTGAATTCCATTCCATTCCATTCCATTCCATTCCATTCCATTCCATTCCATTGAATTCTGTTCCATTCAATTCCATTCCATTCCATTCCGTTCTACTCGGGTTGATTCCATTCTATTCCATTCCGTTCCGTTCCGTTCCGTTCCGTTCCTTTCCGTTCCATTCCATTCCACTCGGGTTGGTTCCATTCCATTCCATTCCATTCCATTCCATTCCATTCCATTCTACTCGGGTTGATTCCATTCTATTACATTCCATTCCATTCGATTCCATTCGATTCCATTCGATTCCATTCGATTCCATTCCATTCCATTCCATTCAATTGAATTCCATTCCATTCCATTCCATTCCATTTGAATTCCATTGCATTCCATTCCATTCCATTCCATTCCATCGAATTCCATTCCATTCGATTCCATTCCATTCCATTCCATTCCATTCCATTCCATTTCATTCTACTCGGGTTGATTCCATTCTATTCCATTCCATTCCTTTCGATTCCATTCGATTGCATTCGATTCCATTCGATTCCATTCCATTCCTTTCCATACAATTGAATTCCATTCCATTCCATTCCATTCCATTCCATTCCATTCCATTCCATTCCATTCCATTCCATTCCATTGAATTCCGTTCCATTCCATTCAATTCCATTCCATTCCATTCCATTCCATTCCATTTGAATTCCATTAAATTCCATTCCATTCCATTCCATTCCATTCCATTCCATTCCATTCCATTCTACTCGGGTTGATTCCATTCTATTACATTCCATTCCATTAGATTCCATTCTATTCCATTCGATTCCATTCGATTCAATTCGATTCCATTCCATTCCATTCCATTCCATTGAATTCCATTCCATTCCATTGAATTCCATTCCATTCCATTCCATTCCATTGAATTCCATTCCATTCCATTCCACTCGATTCCATTCCATTCCATGGAATTCCATTCCATTCCATTCCATTCCATTCCATTCCATTCCATTCCATTGAATTCCATTGAATTCCATTCCATTCCATTGAATTCCATTCCTTTCCATTCCATTCCATTGAATTCCGTTCAATTCCATTCCATTCCATTCCATTCCATTCCATTCCATTCCATTCGAATTCCATTCCATTCCATTCCATTCCATTCCATTCCATTCCTTTCGAATTCCATTCCATTCCATTCCATTTCATTCCATTCCATTCCATTCCATCGAATTCCATTCCATTCCATTGAATTCCATTCCATTCCATTGAATTCCATTCCATTCCATTCCATTCCATTCCATTCCATTCCATTCCATCGAATTCCATTCCATTCCGTTCCATTCCATTCAATTCTATTCCATTCCATTCCATTCCATTCCATTCCATTCTACTCGGGTTGATTCCATTCTATTCCATTCCATTCCATTCGATTCCATTCGATTCCATTCGATTCCATTCCATTCCATTCCATTCCATTCCATTCCATTCCATTGAATTCCATTCCATTCCATTCCATTCCACTGAATTCCATTCCATTCCGTTCCGTTCCATTCCATTCCATTCCATTGAATTCCGTTCCATTCCATTGAATTCCATTCCATTCCGTTCCATTGCATTGAATTCCGTTCCGTTCCGTTCCTTTCCGTTCCGTTCCATTCCGTTCCATTCCGTTCCATTCCGTTCTACTCGGGTTGTTTCCATTCTATTCCATTCCATTCCATTCCATTCCATTCCATTCCATTCCATTCCATTCCATTCCATTCCGTTCTACTCGGATTCATTCCATTCCATTCCGTTCCGTTCCGTTCCGTTCCGTTCCATTCCTTTCTACTTGTGTTGATTCCATTCCATTCCATTCTATTCCATTGAATTCCATTCAATAGAATTCCATTCCATTCCATTCCATTCCATTCCATTGAATTCCATTGAATTCCATTCCATTGAATTCCATTCCATTCCATTGAATTCCATTCCATTCCATTCCATTCCATTCCGTTCCATTCCATTCCGTTCCATTCCATTCCATTCCTTTCCACTCCATTCCGTTCCGTTCCATTCCTTTCCATTCCGTTCCATTCCATTGAATTCCGTTCCATTGCATTGAATTCCGTTCCATTCCATTCCATTCCTTTCCGTTCCGTTCCATTCCGTTCCGTTCCGTTCCGTTCCGTTCTACTCGGGTTGATTCCATTCTATTCCATTCCATTCCATTCGATTCCAGTCTATTCCATTCGATTCCATTCGATTCAATTCGATTCCATTCCATTGCATTCCATTCCATTCCATTCCATTCCATTCCATTGAATTCCATTCCATTCCATTCCGTTCCATTCCATTGCGTTCCATTCCATTCCATTCCATTCCATTCCATTCCATTACGTTCCGTTCCATTCCGTTCCATTCCGTTCCATTCCATTGAATTCCGATCCATTGCATTGAATTCCGTTCCATTCCATTCCATTCCATTCCTTTCCGTTCCGTTCCGTTCCGTTCCGTTCCATTCCGTTCCGTTCTACTCGGATTGATTCCATTCTATTCCATTCCATTCCATTCGATTCCATTCGATTCCATTCGATTCCATTCGATTCCATTCCATTCCATTCCATTCCATTCCATTCCATTCCATTGAATTCCATTCCATTCCATTCCATTCCATTCCATTCCATTCCATTCCATTCCATTGAATTCTGTTCCATTCAATTCCATTCCATTCCATTCCGTTCTACTCGGGTTGATTCCATTCTATTCCATTCCGTTCCGTTCCGTTCCGTTCCGTTCCTTTCCGTTCCATTCCATTCCACTCGGGTTGGTTCCATTCCATTCCATTCCATTCCATTCCATTCCATTCCATTCTACTCGGGTTGATTCCATTCTATTACATTCCATTCCATTCGATTCCATTCGATTCCATTCGATTCCATTCGATTCCATTCCATTCCATTCCATTCAATTGAATTCCATTCCATTCCATTCCATTCCATTTGAATTCCATTGCATTCCATTCCATTCCATTCCATTCCATCGAATTCCATTCCATTCGATTCCATTCCATTCCATTCCATTCCATTCCATTCCATTTCATTCTACTCGGGTTGATTCCATTCTATTCCATTCCATTCCTTTCGATTCCATTCGATTGCATTCGATTCCATTCGATTCCATTCCATTCCTTTCCATACAATTGAATTCCATTCCATTCCATTCCATTCCATTCCATTCCATTCCATTCCATTCCATTCCATTCCATTCCATTGAATTCCGTTCCATTCCATTCAATTCCATTCCATTCCATTCCATTCCATTCCATTTGAATTCCATTAAATTCCATTCCATTCCATTCCATTCCATTCCATTCCATTCCATTCCATTCTACTCGGGTTGATTCCATTCTATTACATTCCATTCCATTAGATTCCATTCTATTCCATTCGATTCCATTCGATTCAATTCGATTCCATTCCATTCCATTCCATTCCATTGAATTCCATTCCATTCCATTGAATTCCATTCCATTCCATTCCATTCCATTGAATTCCATTCCATTCCATTCCACTCGATTCCATTCCATTCCATGGAATTCCATTCCATTCCATTCCATTCCATTCCATTCCATTCCATTCCATTGAATTCCATTGAATTCCATTCCATTCCATTGAATTCCATTCCTTTCCATTCCATTCCATTGAATTCCGTTCAATTCCATTCCATTCCATTCCATTCCATTCCATTCCATTCCATTCGAATTCCATTCCATTCCATTCCATTCCATTCCATTCCATTCCTTTCGAATTCCATTCCATTCCATTCCATTTCATTCCATTCCATTCCATTCCATCGAATTCCATTCCATTCCATTGAATTCCATTCCATTCCATTGAATTCCATTCCATTCCATTCCATTCCATTCCATTCCATTCCATTCCATCGAATTCCATTCCATTCCGTTCCATTCCATTCAATTCTATTCCATTCCATTCCATTCCATTCCATTCCATTCTACTCGGGTTGATTCCATTCTATTCCATTCCATTCCATTCGATTCCATTCGATTCCATTCGATTCCATTCCATTCCATTCCATTCCATTCCATTCCATTCCATTGAATTCCATTCCATTCCATTCCATTCCACTGAATTCCATTCCATTCCGTTCCATTGCATTGAATTCCGTTCCGTTCCGTTCCTTTCCGTTCCGTTCCATTCCGTTCCATTCCGTTCCATTCCGTTCTACTCGGGTTGTTTCCATTCTATTCCATTCCATTCCATTCCATTCCATTCCATTCCATTCCATTCCATTCCATTCCATTCCGTTCTACTCGGATTCATTCCATTCCATTCCGTTCCGTTCCGTTCCGTTCCGTTCCATTCCTTTCTACTTGTGTTGATTCCATTCCATTCCATTCTATTCCATTGAATTCCATTCAATAGAATTCCATTCCATTCCATTCCATTCCATTCCATTGAATTACATTCCATTCCATTCCATTCCATTCCATTCCATTCCATTCCATTCCATTCCATTCCATTCAATTGAATTCCTTTCCATTCCTTTCCATTCGATTCCATTCCATTCCATTGAATTCCATTCCATTCCATTCCATTCCATTCCATTCCATTGAATTCCATTGAATTCCATTCCATTGAATTCCATTCCATTCCATTGAATTCCATTCCATTCCATTCCATTCCATTCCGTTCCATTCCATTCCGTTCCATTCCATTCCATTCCTTTCCACTCCATTCCGTTCCGTTCCATTCCTTTCCATTCCGTTCCATTCCATTGAATTCCGTTCCATTGCATTGAATTCCGTTCCATTCCATTCCATTCCTTTCCGTTCCGTTCCATTCCGTTCCGTTCCGTTCCGTTCCGTTCTACTCGGGTTGATTCCATTCTATTCCATTCCATTCCATTCGATTCCAGTCTATTCCATTCGATTCCATTCGATTCAATTCGATTCCATTCCATTGCATTCCATTCCATTCCATTCCATTCCATTCCATTGAATTCCATTCCATTCCATTCCGTTCCATTCCATTGCGTTCCATTCCATTCCATTCCATTCCATTCCATTCCATTACGTTCCGTTCCATTCCGTTCCATTCCGTTCCATTCCATTGAATTCCGATCCATTGCATTGAATTCCGTTCCATTCCATTCCATTCCATTCCTTTCCGTTCCGTTCCGTTCCGTTCCGTTCCATTCCGTTCCGTTCTACTCGGATTGATTCCATTCTATTCCATTCCATTCCATTCGATTCCATTCGATTCCATTCGATTCCATTCGATTCCATTCCATTCCATTCCATTCCATTCCATTCCATTCCATTGAATTCCATTCCATTCCATTCCATTCCATTCCATTCCATTCCATTCCATTCCATTGAATTCTGTTCCATTCAATTCCATTCCATTCCATTCCGTTCTACTCGGGTTGATTCCATTCTATTCCATTCCGTTCCGTTCCGTTCCGTTCCGTTCCTTTCCGTTCCATTCCATTCCACTCGGGTTGGTTCCATTCCATTCCATTCCATTCCATTCCATTCCATTCCATTCCATTCCATTCCATTCCATTCTACTCGGGTTGATTCCATTCTATTCCATTCGATTCCATTCGATTCCATTCGATTCCATTCGATTCCATTCGATTCCATTCCATTCCATTCCATTCAATTGAATTCCATTCCATTCCATTCCATTCCATTCCATTTGAATTCCATTGCATTCCATTCCATTCCATTCCATTCCATTCCATCGAATTCCATTCCATTCGATTCCATTCCATTCCATTCCATTCCATTCCATTCCATTTCATTCTACTCGGGTTGATTCCATTCTATTCCATTCCATTCCTTTCGATTCCATTCGATTCCATTCGATACCATTCGATTCCATTCCATTCCATTCCATTCAATTGAATTCCATTCCATTCCATTCCATTCCATTCCATTCCATTCCATTCCATTCCATTCCATTCCATTCCATTCCATTCCGTTCTGCTCGGGTTGATTCCATTCTATTCCATTCCATTCCATTCGATTCCATTCGATTCCATTCGATTCCATTCCATTTTTCCATTCCATTGAATTCCATTCCATTCCATTCCATTCCATTCCATTCCATTCCATTCCATTCCATTCCATTCCATTCCGTTCCATTCCATTCCGTTCCTTTCCTTTCCATTGCGTTCCATTCCATTCCGTTCCGTTCCATTCCGTTGCATTCCGTTCCATTCCATTGAATTCCGTTCCATTGCATTGAATTCCGTTCCATTCCATTGCATTCCTTTCCGTTCCGTTCCGTTCCATTCCGTTCCGTTCCGTTCTTCTCGGGTTGATTCCATTCTATTCCATTCCATTCCATTCGATTCCATTCGATTCCATTCGATTCCATTCGATTCCATTCGATTCCATTCCATTCCATTCCATTCCATTGAATTCCATTCCATTCCATTCCATTGAATTCCATTCCATTCCATTCCATTCCATTCCATTCCATTCCATTGAATTCCATTCCATTCCATTGAATTCCATTCCATTCCATTCCATTCGATTCCATTCCATTCCCCTGAATTCCATTCCATTCCATTCCATTCCATTCCATTCCATTCCATTCCATTCCATTGAATTCCATTCCATTGAATTCCATTCCATTCCATTGAATTCCATTCCAATCCATTCCATTCCATTGAATTCCGTTCCATTCCATTCCATTCCATTCCATTCCGTTCCATTCCATTTGAATTCCATTCCATTCCATTCCATTCCATTCTACTCGTTTTGATTCCATTCTATTCCATTCCATTCCATTCGATTCCATTCGATTCCATTCGATTCCATTCGAGTCCATTCCATTCCATTCAATTCCATTGAATTCCATTCCATTCCATTCCATTCCATTACATTCCATTCCATTGAATTCCATTCCTTTCCATTCCATTCCATGGAATTCCATTCCATTCCATTGAATTCCATTCCATTCCATTCCGTTCCATTCCATTATGTTCCATTCCATTCCATTCCATTCCATTCAAATCCGTTCCGTTCCATTCCGTTCCATTCCGTTCCATTCCATTGAATTCCGATCCATTGCATTGAATTCCGTTCCATTCCATTCCATTCCTTTCCGTTCCGTTCCGTTCCGTTCTACTCGGGTTGATTCCATTCTATTCCATTCCATTCCATTCGATTCCATTCGATTCCATTCGATTCCATTCCATTCCATTCGATTCCATTCGATTCCATTCCATTCCATTCCATTCCATTCCATTCCATTCCATTCCATTCCATTGAATTCCTTTCCATTCCATTGAATTCCATTCCATTCCTTTCCATTCGATTCCATTCGATTTCGTTGAATTCCATTCCATTCCATTCCATTCCATTCCATTCCATTCAATTGAATTCCATTCCATTCCATTGAATTCCATTCCATTCCATTCCATTCCATTGAATTCCGTTCCATTCCATTCCATTCCATTCCATTCCATTCCATTGAATTCCATTCCATTGAATTCCATTCCATTCCATTCCATTCCATTGAATTCCGTTCCATTCCATTCCATTCCATTCCATTCCATTCCATTGAATTCCATTCCATTGAATTCCATTCCATTCCATTCCATTCCATTGAATTCCATTCCATTCCGTTCCGTTCCGTTCCGTTCCGTTCCTCTCCATTCCATTCCATTCCATTCCATTGAATTCCGTTCCATTCCATTGAATTCCATTCCATTCCGTTCCATTCCATTGAATTCTGTTCCGTTCTGTTCCGTTCCGTTCCGTTCCATTCCGTTCCATTCCGTTCCTTTCCATACTACTCGGGTTGATTCCATTCTATTCCATTCCATTCCATTCGATTCCATTCGATTCCATTCGATTCCATTCCATTCCATTCCATTCCATTCCATTCCATTCCATTGAATTCCATTCCATTCCATTGAATTCCATTCCATTCCATTCCATTCCATTGAATTCCGTTCCATTCCATTCCATTCCATTCCATTCCATTCCATTGAATTCCATTCCATTCCATTCCATTCCATTGAATTCCATTCCATTCCATTCCATCGAATTCCATTCCATTCCATTGAATTCCATTCCATTCCATTCCATTCCATTCCATTCCATTCCATTCCATTCCATCGAATTCCATTCCATTCCATTCCATTCCATTCCATTCCATTCCATTCCATTCCATCGAATTCCATTCCATTCCATTCCATTCCATTCCATTCCATTCCATTCCATTCCATTCTACTCGGGTTGATTCCATTCTATTACATTCCATTCCATTCGATTCCATTCGATTCCATTCGATTCCATTCGATTCCATTCCATTCCATTCCATTCAATTGAATTCCATTCCATTCCATTCCATTCCATTTGAATTCCATTGCATTCCATTCCATTCCATTCCATTCCATTCCATTCCATTCCATTCCATTCCATCGAATTCCATTCCATTCGATTCCATTCCATTCCATTCCATTCCATTTCATTCTACTCGGGTTGATTCCATTCTATTCCATTCCATTCCTTTCGATTCCATTCGATTCCATTCGATTCCATTCCATTCCATTCCATTCCATTCCATACAATTGAATTCCATTCCATTCCATTCCATTCCATTCCATTCCATTCCATTCCATTCCATTCCATTCCATTCCATTGAATTCCGTTCCATTCCATTCAATTCCATTCCATTCCATTCCATTCCATTCCATTTGAATTCCATTCCATTCCATTCCATTCCATTCCATTCCATTCCATTCCATTCCATTCTACTCGGGTTGATTCCATTCTATTACATTCCATTCCATTCGATTCCATTCTATTCCATTCGATTCCATTCGATTCAATTCGATTCCATTCCATTCCATTCCATTCCATTGAATTCCATTCCATTCCATTGAATTCCATTCCATTCCATTCCATTCCATTGAATTCCATTCCATTCCATTCCACTCGATTCCATTCCATTCCATGGAATTCCATTCCATTCCATTCCATTCCTTTCCATTCCATTCCATTCCATTGAATTCCATTGAATTCCATTCCATTCCATTGAATTCCATTCCTTTCCATTCCATTCCATTGAATTCCGTTCAATTCCATTCCATTCCATTCCATTCCATTCCATTCCATTCCATTCGAATTCCATTCCATTCCATTCCATTCCATTCCATTCCATTCCATTCGAATTCCATTCCATTCCATTCCATTTCATTCCATTCCATTCCATTCCATCGAATTCCATTCCATTCCATTGAATTCCATTCCATTCCATTCCATTCCATTCCATTCCATTCCATTCCATTCCATTCTACTCGGGTTGATTCCATTCTATTCCATTCCATTCCATTCGATTCCATTCGATTCCATTCGATTCCATTCCATTCCATTCCATTCCATTCCATTCCATTCCATTGAATTCCATTCCATTCCATTCCATTCCACTGAATTCCATTCCATTCCGTTCCGTTCCGTTCCGTTCCGTTCCGTTCCATTCCATTCCATTCCATTCCATTGAATTCCGTTCCATTCCATTGAATTCCATTCCATTCCGTTCCATTGCATTTAATTCCGTTCCGTTCCGTTCCTTTCCGTTCCGTTCCATTCCGTTCCATTCCGTTCCATTCCGTTCTACTCGGGTGGTTTCCATTCTATTCCATTCCATTCCATTCCATTCCATTCCATTCCATTCCATTCCATTCCATTCCATTCCGTTCTACTCGGATTCATTCCATTCCATTCCGTTCCGTTCCGTTCCGTTCCGTTCCATTCCTTTCTACTTGTGTTGATTCCATTCCATTCCATTCTATTCCATTGAATTCCATTCAATAGAATTCCATTCCATTCCATTCCATTCCATTCCATTGAATTCCATTCCATTCCATTCCATTCCATTCCATTCCATTCCATTCCATTCCATTCCATTCAATTGAATTCCTTTCCATTCCATTCCATTCGATTCCATTCCATTCCATTGAATTCCATTCCATTCCATTCCATTCCATTCCATTCCATTGAATTCCATTGAATTCCATTCCATTGAATTCCATTCCATTCCATTGAATTCCATTCCATTCCATTCCATTCCATTCCGTTCCATTCCATTCCGTTCCATTCCATTCCATTCCTTTCCATTCCATTCCGTTCCGTTCCATTCCTTTCCATTCCGTTCCATTCCATTGAATTCCGTTCCATTGCATTGAATTCCGTTCCATTCCATTCCATTCCTTTCCGTTCCGTTCCATTCCGTTCCGTTCCGTTCCGTTCCGTTCTACTCGGGTTGATTCCATTCTATTCCATTCCATTCCATTCGATTCCATTCTATTCCATTCGATTCCATTCGATTCAATTCGATTCCTTTCCATTCCATTCCATTCCATTCCATTCCATTCCATTGAATTCCATTCCATTCCATTCCGTTCCATTCCATTCCGTTCCATTCCATTCCATTCCAATCCATTCCATTCCATTCCATTCCATTACGTTCCGTTCCATTCCGTTCCATTCCGTTCCATTCCATTGAATTCCGATCCATTGCATTGAATTCCGTTCCATTCCATTCCATTCCATTCCTTTCTGTTCCGTTCCGTTCCGTTCCGTTCCATTCCGTTCCTTTCTACTCGGATTGATTCCATTCTATTCCATTCCATTCCATTCGATTCCATTCGATTCCATTCGATTCCATTCGATTCCATTCCATTCCATTCCATTCCATTCCATTCCATTCCATTCCATTGAATTCCATTCCATTCCATTCCATTCCATTCCATTCCATTCCATTCCATTGAATTCTGTTCCATTCAATTCCATTCCATTCCATTCCGTTCTACTCGGGTTGATTCCATTCTATTCCATTCCGTTCCGTTCCGTTCCGTTCCGTTCCTTTCCGTTCCATTCCATTCCACTCGGGTTGGTTCCATTCCATTCCATTCCATTCCATTCCATTCCATTCCATTCCATTCCATTCCATTCTACTCGGGTTGATTCCATTCTATTACATTCCATTCCATTCGATTCCATTCGATTCCATTTGATTCCATTCGATTCCATTCCATTCCATTCCATTCAATTGAATTCCATTCCATTCCATTCCATTCCATTTGAATTCCATTGCATTCCATTCCATTCCATTCCATTCCATTCCATCGAATTCCATTCCATTCGATTCCATTCCATTCCATTCCATTCCATTCCATTTCATTCTACTCGGGTTGATTCCATTCTATTCCATTCCATTCCTTTCGATTCCATTCGATTCCATTCGATTCCATTCGATTCCATTCCATTCCATTCCATTCAATTGAATTCCATTCCATTCCATTCCATTCCATTCCATTCCATTCCATTCCATTCCATTCCATTCCACTCCATTCCGTTCTGCTCGGGTTGATTCCATTCTATTCCATTCCATTCCATTCGATTCCATTCGATTCCATTCGATTCCATTCCATTTTTCCATTCCATTGAATTCCATTCCATTCCATTCCATTCCATTCCATTCCATTCCATTCCGTTCCATTCCTTTCCGTTCCTTTCCTTTCCATTCCGTTCCATTCCATTCCGTTCCGTTCCATTCCGTTGCATTCCGTTCCATTCCATTGAATTCCGTTCCATTGCATTGAATTCCGTTCCATTCCATTGCATTCCTTTCCGTTCCGTTCCGTTCCATTCCGTTCCGTTCCGTTCTTCTCGGGTTGATTCCATTCTATTCCATTCCATTCCATTCGATTCCATTCGATTCCATTCGATTCCATTCGATTCCATTCGATTCCATTCCATTCCATTCCATTCCATTGAATTCCATTCCATTCCATTCCATTGAATTCCATTCCATTCCATTCCATTCCATTCCATTCCATTCCATTGAATTCCATTCCATTCCATTGAATTCCATTCCATTCCATTCCATTCGATTCCATTCCATTCCCTTGAATTCCATTCCATTCCATTCCATTCCATTCCATTCCATTCCATTCCATTGAATTCCATTCCATTGAATTCCATTCCATTCCATTGAATTCCATTCCAATCCATTCCATTCCGTTGAATTCCGTTCCATTCCATTCCATTCCATTCCATTCCGTTCCATTCCATTTGAATTCCATTCCATTCCATTCCATTCCATTCTACTCGGGTTGATTCCATTCTATTCCATTCCATTCCATTCGATTCCATTCGATTCCATTCGATTCCATTCGAGTCCATTCCATTCCATTCAATTCCATTGAATTCCATTCCATTCCATTCCATTCCATTCCATTCCATTCCATTGAATTCCATTCCTTTCCATTCCATTCCATGGAATTCCATTCCATTCCATTGAATTCCATTCCATTCCATTCCGTTCCATTCCATTATGTTCCATTCCATTCCATTCCATTCCATTCAATTCCGTTCCGTTCCATTCCGTTCCATTCCGTTCCATTCCATTGAATTCCGATCCATTGCATTGAATTCCGTTCCATTCCATTCCATTCCTTTCCGTTCCGTTCCGTTCCGTTCTACTCGGGTTGATTCCATTCTATTCCATTCCATTCCATTCGATTCCATTCGATTCCATTCGATTCCATTCCATTCCATTCGATTCCATTCGATTCCATTCCATTCCATTCCATTCCATTCCATTCCATTCCATTCCATTGAATTCCTTTCCATTCCATTGAATTCCATTCCATTCCATTCCATTCGATTCCATTCGATTCCATTGAATTCCATTCCATTCCATTCCATTCCATTCCATTCAATTGAATTCCATTCCATTCCATTGAATTCCATTCCATTCCATTCCATTCCATTGAATTCCGTTCCATTCCATTCCATTCCATTCCATTCCATTCCATTGAATTCCATTCCATTGAATTCCATTCCATTCCATTCCATTCCATTGAATTCCTTTCCATTCCATTCCATTCCATTCCATTCCATTCCATTCCATTGAATTCCATTCCATTGAATTCCATTCCATTCCATTCCATTCCATTGAATTCCATTCCATTCCGTTCCGTTCCGTTCCGTTCCGTTCCGTTCCTCTCCATTCCATTCCATTCCATTCCATTGAATTCCGTTCCATTCCATTGAATTCCATTCCATTCCGTTCCATTCCATTGAATTCTGTTCCGTTCTGTTCCGTTCCGTTCCGTTCCATTCCGTTCCATTCCGTTCCTTTCCGTTCTACTCGGGTTGATTCCATTCTATTCCATTCCATTCCATTCGATTCCATTCGATTCCATTCGATTCGATTCCATTCCATTCCATTAAATTCCATTCCATTCCATTCCATTGAATTCCATTCCATTCCATTGAATTCCATTCCATTCCATTCCATTCCATTGAATTCCGTTCCATTCCATTCCTTTCCATTCCATTCCATTCCATTGAATTCCATTCCATTGAATTCCTTTCCATTCCATTCCATTCCATTGAATTCCATTCCATTCCATTCCATCGAATTCCATTCCATTCCATTGAATTCCATTCCATTCCATTCCATTCCATTCCATTCCATTCCATCGAATGCCATTCCATTCCATTCCATTCCATTCCATTCCATTCCATTCCATTCCATCGAATTCCATTCCATTCCATTCCATTCCATTCCATTCCATTCCATTCCATTCCATTCCATTCTACTCGGGTTGATTCCATTCTATTACATTCCATTCCATTCGATTCCATTCGATTCCATTCGATTCCATTCGATTCCATTCCATTCCATTCCATTCAATTGAATTCCATTCCATTCCATTCCATTCCATTCCATTTGAATTCCATTGCATTCCATTCCATTCCATTCCATTCCATTCCATTCCATCGAATTCCATTCCATTCGATTCCATTCCATTCCATTCCATTCCATTTCATTCTACTCGGGTTGATTCCATTCTATTCCATTCCATTCCTTTCGATTCCATTCGATTCCATTCGATTCCATTCGATTCAATTCCATTCCATTCCATACAATTGAATTCCATTCCATTCCATTCCATTCCATTCCATTCCATTCCATTCCATTCCATTCCATTCCGTTCTGCTCGGGTTGATTCCATTCTATTCCATTCCATTCCATTCGATTCCATTCGATTCCATTCGATTCCATTCCATTCCATTCCATTCCATTGAATTCCATTCCATTCCATTCCATTCCATTCCATTCCATTCCATTCCATTCCATTCCGTTCCATTCCATTCCGTTCCTTTCCTTTCCATTCCGTTCCATTCCATTCCGTTCCGTTCCATTCCGTTGCATTCCGTTCCATTCCATTGAATTCCGTTCCATTGCATTGAATTCCGTTCCATTCCATTGCATTCCTTTCCGTTCCGTTCCGTTCCATTCCGTTCCGTTCCGTTCTTCTCGGGTTGATTCCATTCTATTCCATTCCATTCCATTCGATTCCATTCGATTCCATTCGATTCCATTCGATTCCATTCGATTCCATTCCATTCCATTCCATTCCATTCCATTCCATTCCATTCCATTGAATTCCATTCCATTCCATTCCATTCCATTCCATTCCATTCCATTGAATTCCATTCCATTCCATTGAATTCCATTCCATTCCATTCCATTCGATTCCATTCCATTCCCTTGAATTCCATTCCATTCCATTCCATTCCATTCCATTCCATTCCATTCCATTCCATTGAATTCCATTCCATTGAATTCCATTCCATTCCATTGAATTCCATTCCAATCCATTCCATTCCATTGAATTCCGTTCCTTTCCATTCCATTCCATTCCATTCCGTTCCATTCCATTTGAATTCCATTCCATTCCATTCCATTCCATTCTACTCGGGTTGATTCCATTCTATTCCATTCCATTCCATTCGATTCCATTCGATTCCATTCGATTCCATTCGAGTCCATTCCATTCCATTCAATTCCATTGAATTCCATTCCATTCCATTCCATTCCATTCCATTCCATTCCATTGAATTCCATTCCTTTCCATTCCATTCCATGGAATTCCATTCCATTCCATTGAATTCCATTCCATTCCATTCCGTTCCATTCCATTATGTTCCATTCCATTCCATTCCATTCCATTCAATTCCGTTCCGTTCCATTCCGTTCCATTCCGTTCCATTCCATTGAATTCCGATCCATTGCATTGAATTCCGTTCCATTCCATTCCATTCCTTTCCGTTCCGTTCCGTTCCGTTCTACTCGGGTTGATTCCATTCTATTCCATTCCATTCCATTCGATTCCTTTCGATTCCATTCGATTCCATTCCATTCCATTCGATTCCATTCGATTCCATTCCATTCCATTCCATTCCATTCCATTCCATTCCATTCCATTCCATTCCATTCCATTGAATTCCTTTCCAATCCATTGAATTCCATTCCATTCCATTCCATTCGATTCCATTCGATTCCATTGAATTCCATTCCATTCCATTCCTTTCCATTCCATTCCATTCCATTCCATTCCATTTAATTCCATTGAATTCCATTCCAATGAATTCCATTCCATTTAATTCCATTCCATTCCATTCCATTCCATTCCATTGAATTAATTTCCATTCCATTCCATTCCATTCCATTCCATTCTATTCCATCGAATTCCATTCCATTCCATTCCATTCCATTCCATTCCATTCCATTCCATTCCATTCCATTCTACTCGGGTTGATTCCATTCTATTCCATTCCATTCCATTCGATTCCATTCGATTCCATTCCATTCCATTCCATTCCATTCAATTGAATTCCATTCCCTTCCATTCCATTCCATTCCATTCCATTCCATTCCGTTCCATTCCATTCCATCGAATTCCATTCCATTCCATTCCATTCCATTCCATTGAATTCCATTCCATTCCGTTCCGTTCCGTTCCGTTCCGTTCCGTTCCGTTCCGTTCCGTTCCATTCCATTCCATTCCATTCCATTGAATTCCGTTCCATTCCATTGAATTCCATTCCATTCCGTTCCATTCCATTGAATTCTGTTCCGTTCCGTTCCGTTCCGTTCCATTCCGTTCCATTCCGTTCCTTTCCGTTCTACTCGGGTTGATTCCATTCTATTCCATTCCATTCCATTCGATTCCATTCGATTCCATTCGAATCCATTCGATTCCATTCGATTCCATTCGATTCCATTCCATTCCATTGAATTCCATTCCATTCCATTCCATTCCATGGAATTCGGTTCCATTCCATTCCATTCCATTCCATTCCATTCCTTTCCGTTCCATTCCGTTCCGTTCCGTTCCGTTCCCTTCCGTTCTACTCGGGTTGATTCCATTCTATTTCATTCCATTCCATTCGATTCCATTCTATTCCATTCGATTCCATTCGATTCAATTCGATTCCATTCCATTCCATTCCATTCCATTCCATTCCATTCCATTGAATTCCATTCCATTCCATTCCGTTCCATTCCATTCCGTTCCATTCCATTCCATTCCATTCCATTCCATTCCATTACATTCCCTTCCATTCCTTTCCATTCCGTTCCATTCCATTGAATTCCGACCCATTGCATTGAATTCCGTTCCATTCTATTCCATTCCTTTCCGTTCCGTTCCGTTCCGTTCCGTTCCGTTCCGTTCTACTCGGATTGATTCCATTCTATTCCATTCCATTCCATTCGATTCCATTCGATTCCATTCGATTCCATTCGACTCCATTCCATTCCATTCCATTCCATTCCATTCCATTCCATTCCATTCCATTCCATAGAACTCCATTCCATTCCATTCCATTCCATTCCATTCCATTCCATTGAATTCCATTCCATTCCATTCCATTCCATTGAATTCTGTTCCATTCCATTCCATTCCATTCCATTCCGTTCTACTCGGGTTGATTCCATTCTATTCCATTCCGTTCCGTTCCGTTCCATTCCGTTCCATTCCACTCGGGTTGATTCCATTCTATTCCATTCCATTCCATTCGATTCCATTCGATTCCATTCGGTTCCATTCGATTCCATTCGATTCGATTCCATTCCATTCCATTCCATTGAATTCCATTCCATTCCATTCCATTCCATTCCATTGAATTCCGTTCCATTCCATTCAATTCCATTCCATTCCATTCCTTTTGAATTCCATTCCATTCCATTCCATTCCATTCCATTCCATTCCATTCCATTCCATTCCATTCCATTCAATTCCATTCCATTCCATTCAATTCCATTCCATTCTACTCGGGTTGATTCCATTCTATTCCATTCCATTCCATTCGATTCCATTCGATTCCATTCCTTTCCATTCGATTCCATTCCATTCCATTCCATTCCATTCCATTCCATTCCATTCCATTCCATTCCATTCCATGGAATTCCATTCCATTCCCTTGAATTCCATTCCATTCCATTCCATTCCATTCCATTCCATTCCATTGAATTCCATTCCATTGAATTCCATTCCATTCCATTGAATTCCATTCCAATCCATTCCATTCCATTGAATTCCGTTCCATTCCATTCCATTCCATTCCATTCCATTCCATTCCATTCCATTCCATTCTACTCGGGTTGATTCCATTCTATTACTTTCCATTCCATTCCATTCTACTCGGGTTGATTCCATTCGATTCCATTCCATTCCATTCAATTCCATTGAATTCCATTCCATTCCATTCCATTCCATTCCATTGAATTCCATTCCTTTCCATTCCATTCCATGGAATTCCATTCCATTCCATTGAATTCCATTCCATTCCATTCCGTTCCATTCCATTATGTTCCATTCCATTCCATTCCATTCCATTCAATTCCGTTCCGTTCCATTCCGTTCCATTCCGTTCCATTCCATTGAATTCCGATCCATTGCATTGAATTCCGTTCCATTCCATTCCATTCCTTTCGATCCGTTCGGTTCCGTTCTACTCGGGTTGATTCCATTCTATTCCATTCCATTCCATTCGATTCCATTCGATTCCATTCGATTCCATTCGATTCCATTCCATTCCATTCCATTCCATTCCATTCCATTCCATTCCATTGAATTCCATTCCGTTCCATTCCATTCCATTCCATTCCATTGAATTCCGTTCCATTCCATTGAATTCCATTCCATTCCGTTCCATTCCATTGAATTCTGTTCCGTTCCGTTCCGTTCCATTCCATTCCGTTCCATTCCGTTCCTTTCCGTTCTACTCGGGTTGATTCCATTCTATTCCATTCCATTCCATTCGATTCCATTCGATTCCATTCGATTCCATTCGATTCCATTCCATTCCATTCCATTCCATTCCATTCCATTCAATTGAATTCCATTCAATTCCATTGAATTCCATTCCATTCCATTCCATTCCATTGAATTCCGTTCCATTCCATTCCATTCCATTCCATTCCATTCCATTCCATTTCATTGAATTCCATTCCATTGAATTCCATTCCATTCCATTCCATTCCATTGAATTCCATTCCATTCCATTCCATCGAATTCCATTCCATTCCATTGAATTCCATTCCATTCCATTCCATTCCATTCCATTCCATTCCATTCCATCGAATTCCATTCCATTCCATTCCATTCCATTCTACTCGGGTTGATTCCATTCTATTCCATTCCATTCCATTCTATTCCATTCGATTCCATTCGATTCCATTCGAGTCCATTCCATTCCATTCAATTCCATTGAATTCCATTCCATTCCATTCCATTCCATTCCATTGAATTCCATTCCTTTCCATTCCATTCCATGGAATTCCATTCCATTCCATTGAATTCCATTCCATTCCATTCCGTTCCATTCCATTATGTTCCATTCCATTCCATTCCATTCCATTCAATTCCGTTCCGTTCCATTCCGTTCCATTCCGTTCCATTCCATTGAATTCCGATCCATTGCATTGAATTCCGTTCCATTCCATTCCATTCCTTTCCGTTCCGTTCCGTTCCGTTCTACTCGGGTTGATTCCATTCTATTCCATTCCATTCCATTCGATTCCTTTCGATTCCATTCGATTCCATTCCATTCCATTCGATTCCATTCGATTCCATTCCATTCCATTCCATTCCATTCCATTCCATTCCATTCCATTCCATTCCATTCCATTCCATTGAATTCCTTTCCATTCCATTGAATTCCATTCCATTCCATTCCATTCGATTCCATTCGATTCCATTGAATTCCATTCCATTCCATTCCTTTCCATTCCATTCCATTCCATTCCATTCCATTCCATTCGATTCCATTCGATTCCATTCGATTCCATTCCATTCCATTGAATTCCATTCCATTCCATTCCATTCCATTCCATTGAATTAATTTCCATTCCATTCCATTCCATTCCATTCCATTCTATTCCATCGAATTCCATTCCATTCCATTCCATTCCATTCCATTCCATTCCATTCCATTCCATTCCATTCCATTCCATTCTACTCGGGTTGATTCCATTCTATTCCATTCCATTCCATTCGATTCCATTCGATTCCATTCGATTCCATTCGATTCCATTCCATTCCATTCCATTCCATTCCATTCCATTCCATTCCATTGAATTCCATTCCATTCCATTCCATTCCATTCCATTCCATTCCATTCCATTGAATTCTGTTCCATTCAATTCCATTCCATTCCATTCCGTTCTACTCGGGTTGATTCCATTCTATTCCATTCCGTTCCGTTCCGTTCCGTTCCGTTCCTTTCCGTTCCATTCCATTCCACTCGGGTTGGTTCCATTCCATTCCATTCCATTCCATTCCATTCCATTCCATTCTACTCGGGTTGATTCCATTCTATTACATTCCATTCCATTCGATTCCATTCGATTCCATTCGATTCCATTCGATTCCATTCCATTCCATTCCATTCAATTGAATTCCATTCCATTCCATTCCATTCCATTTGAATTCCATTGCATTCCATTCCATTCCATTCCATTCCATCGAATTCCATTCCATTCGATTCCATTCCATTCCATTCCATTCCATTCCATTCCATTTCATTCTACTCGGGTTGATTCCATTCTATTCCATTCCATTCCTTTCGATTCCATTCGATTGCATTCGATTCCATTCGATTCCATTCCATTCCTTTCCATACAATTGAATTCCATTCCATTCCATTCCATTCCATTCCATTCCATTCCATTCCATTCCATTCCATTCCATTCCATTGAATTCCGTTCCATTCCATTCAATTCCATTCCATTCCATTCCATTCCATTCCATTTGAATTCCATTAAATTCCATTCCATTCCATTCCATTCCATTCCATTCCATTCCATTCCATTCTACTCGGGTTGATTCCATTCTATTACATTCCATTCCATTAGATTCCATTCTATTCCATTCGATTCCATTCGATTCAATTCGATTCCATTCCATTCCATTCCATTCCATTGAATTCCATTCCATTCCATTGAATTCCATTCCATTCCATTCCATTCCATTGAATTCCATTCCATTCCATTCCACTCGATTCCATTCCATTCCATGGAATTCCATTCCATTCCATTCCATTCCATTCCATTCCATTCCATTCGATTGAATTCCATTGAATTCCATTCCATTCCATTGAATTCCATTCCTTTCCATTCCATTCCATTGAATTCCGTTCAATTCCATTCCATTCCATTCCATTCCATTCCATTCCATTCCATTCGAATTCCATTCCATTCCATTCCATTCCATTCCATTCCATTCCTTTCGAATTCCATTCCATTCCATTCCATTTCATTCCATTCCATTCCATTCCATCGAATTCCATTCCATTCCATTGAATTCCATTCCATTCCATTGAATTCCATTCCATTCCATTCCATTCCATTCCATTCCATTCCATTCCATCGAATTCCATTCCATTCCGTTCCATTCCATTCAATTCTATTCCATTCCATTCCATTCCATTCCATTCCATTCTACTCGGGTTGATTCCATTCTATTCCATTCCATTCCATTCGATTCCATTCGATTCCATTCGATTCCATTCCATTCCATTCCATTCCATTCCATTCCATTCCATTGAATTCCATTCCATTCCATTCCATTCCACTGAATTCCATTCCATTCCGTTCCGTTCCGTTCCGTTCCGTTCCGTTCCATTCCATTCCATTCCATTGAATTCCGTTCCATTCCATTGAATTCCATTCCATTCCGTTCCATTGCATTGAATTCCGTTCCGTTCCGTTCCTTTCCGTTCCGTTCCATTCCGTTCCATTCCGTTCCATTCCGTTCTACTCGGGTTGTTTCCATTCTATTCCATTCCATTCCATTCCATTCCATTCCATTCCATTCCATTCCATTCCATTCCATTCCGTTCTACTCGGATTCATTCCATTCCATTCCGTTCCGTTCCGTTCCGTTCCGTTCCATTCCTTTCTACTTGTGTTGATTCCATTCCATTCCATTCTATTCCATTGAATTCCATTCAATAGAATTCCATTCCATTCCATTCCATTCCATTCCATTGAATTACATTCCATTCCATTCCATTCCATTCCATTCCATTCCATTCCATTCCATTCCATTCCATTCAATTGAATTCCTTTCCATTCCTTTCCATTCGATTCCATTCCATTCCATTGAATTCCATTCCATTCCATTCCATTCCATTCCATTCCATTGAATTCCATTGAATTCCATTCCATTGAATTCCATTCCATTCCATTGAATTCCATTCCATTCCATTCCATTCCATTCCGTTCCATTCCATTCCGTTCCATTCCATTCCATTCCTTTCCACTCCATTCCGTTCCGTTCCATTCCTTTCCATTCCGTTCCATTCCATTGAATTCCGTTCCATTGCATTGAATTCCGTTCCATTCCATTCCATTCCTTTCCGTTCCGTTCCATTCCGTTCCGTTCCGTTCCGTTCCGTTCTACTCGGGTTGATTCCATTCTATTCCATTCCATTCCATTCGATTCCAGTCTATTCCATTCGATTCCATTCGATTCAATTCGATTCCATTCCATTGCATTCCATTCCATTCCATTCCATTCCATTCCATTGAATTCCATTCCATTCCATTCCGTTCCATTCCATTGCGTTCCATTCCATTCCATTCCATTCCATTCCATTCCATTACGTTCCGTTCCATTCCGTTCCATTCCGTTCCATTCCATTGAATTCCGATCCATTGCATTGAATTCCGTTCCATTCCATTCCATTCCATTCCTTTCCGTTCCGTTCCGTTCCGTTCCGTTCCATTCCGTTCCGTTCTACTCGGATTGATTCCATTCTATTCCATTCCATTCCATTCGATTCCATTCGATTCCATTCGATTCCATTCGATTCCATTCCATTCCATTCCATTCCATTCCATTCCATTCCATTGAATTCCATTCCATTCCATTCCATTCCATTCCATTCCATTCCATTCCATTGAATTCTGTTCCATTCAATTCCATTCCATTCCATTCCGTTCTACTCGGGTTGATTCCATTCTATTCCATTCCGTTCCGTTCCGTTCCGTTCCGTTCCTTTCCGTTCCATTCCATTCCACTCGGGTTGGTTCCATTCCATTCCATTCCATTCCATTCCATTCCATTCCATTCCATTCCATTCCATTCCATTCTACTCGGGTTGATTCCATTCTATTCCATTCGATTCCATTCGATTCCATTCGATTCCATTCGATTCCATTCGATTCCATTCCATTCCATTCCATTCAATTGAATTCCATTCCATTCCATTCCATTCCATTCCATTTGAATTCCATTGCATTCCATTCCATTCCATTCCATTCCATTCCATCGAATTCCATTCCATTCGATTCCATTCCATTCCATTCCATTCCATTCCATTCCATTTCATTCTACTCGGGTTGATTCCATTCTATTCCATTCCATTCCTTTCGATTCCATTCGATTCCATTCGATACCATTCGATTCCATTCCATTCCATTCCATTCAATTGAATTCCATTCCATTCCATTCCATTCCATTCCATTCCATTCCATTCCATTCCATTCCATTCCATTCCATTCCGTTCTGCTCGGGTTGATTCCATTCTATTCCATTCCATTCCATTCGATTCCATTCGATTCCATTCGATTCCATTCCATTTTTCCATTCCATTGAATTCCATTCCATTCCATTCCATTCCATTCCATTCCATTCCATTCCATTCCATTCCATTCCATTCCGTTCCATTCCATTCCGTTCCTTTCCTTTCCATTGCGTTCCATTCCATTCCGTTCCGTTCCATTCCGTTGCATTCCGTTCCATTCCATTGAATTCCGTTCCATTGCATTGAATTCCGTTCCATTCCATTGCATTCCTTTCCGTTCCGTTCCGTTCCATTCCGTTCCGTTCCGTTCTTCTCGGGTTGATTCCATTCTATTCCATTCCATTCCATTCGATTCCATTCGATTCCATTCGATTCCATTCGATTCCATTCGATTCCATTCCATTCCATTCCATTCCATTGAATTCCATTCCATTCCATTCCATTGAATTCCATTCCATTCCATTCCATTCCATTCCATTCCATTCCATTGAATTCCATTCCATTCCATTGAATTCCATTCCATTCCATTCCATTCGATTCCATTCCATTCCCCTGAATTCCATTCCACTCCATTCCATTCCATTCCATTCCATTCCATTCCATTCCATTGAATTCCATTCCATTGAATTCCATTCCATTCCATTGAATTCCATTCCAATCCATTCCATTCCATTGAATTCCGTTCCATTCCATTCCATTCCATTCCATTCCGTTCCATTCCATTTGAATTCCATTCCATTCCATTCCATTCCATTCTACTCGTTTTGATTCCATTCTATTCCATTCCATTCCATTCGATTCCATTCGATTCCATTCGATTCCATTCGAGTCCATTCCATTCCATTCAATTCCATTGAATTCCATTCCATTCCATTCCATTCCATTACATTCCATTCCATTGAATTCCATTCCTTTCCATTCCATTCCATGGAATTCCATTCCATTCCATTGAATTCCATTCCATTCCATTCCGTTCCATTCCATTATGTTCCATTCCATTCCATTCCATTCCATTCAAATCCGTTCCGTTCCATTCCGTTCCATTCCGTTCCATTCCATTGAATTCCGATCCATTGCATTGAATTCCGTTCCATTCCATTCCATTCCTTTCCGTTCCGTTCCGTTCCGTTCTACTCGGGTTGATTCCATTCTATTCCATTCCATTCCATTCGATTCCATTCGATTCCATTCGATTCCATTCCATTCCATTCGATTCCATTCGATTCCATTCCATTCCATTCCATTCCATTCCATTCCATTCCATTCCATTCCATTGAATTCCTTTCCATTCCATTGAATTCCATTCCATTCCTTTCCATTCGATTCCATTCGATTTCGTTGAATTCCATTCCATTCCATTCCATTCCATTCCATTCCATTCAATTGAATTCCATTCCATTCCATTGAATTCCATTCCATTCCATTCCATTCCATTGAATTCCGTTCCATTCCATTCCATTCCATTCCATTCCATTCCATTGAATTCCATTCCATTGAATTCCATTCCATTCCATTCCATTCCATTGAATTCCGTTCCATTCCATTCCATTCCATTCCATTCCATTCCATTGAATTCCATTCCATTGAATTCCATTCCATTCCATTCCATTCCATTGAATTCCATTCCATTCCGTTCCGTTCCGTTCCGTTCCGTTCCTCTCCATTCCATTCCATTCCATTCCATTGAATTCCGTTCCATTCCATTGAATTCCATTCCATTCCGTTCCATTCCATTGAATTCTGTTCCGTTCTGTTCCGTTCCGTTCCGTTCCATTCCGTTCCATTCCGTTCCTTTCCATACTACTCGGGTTGATTCCATTCTATTCCATTCCATTCCATTCGATTCCATTCGATTCCATTCGATTCCATTCCATTCCATTCCATTCCATTCCATTCCATTCCATTGAATTCCATTCCATTCCATTGAATTCCATTCCATTCCATTCCATTCCATTGAATTCCGTTCCATTCCATTCCATTCCATTCCATTCCATTCCATTGAATTCCATTCCATTCCATTCCATTCCATTGAATTCCATTCCATTCCATTCCATCGAATTCCATTCCATTCCATTGAATTCCATTCCATTCCATTCCATTCCATTCCATTCCATTCCATTCCATTCCATTCCATCGAATTCCATTCCATTCCATTCCATTCCATTCCATTCCATTCCATTCCATTCCATCGAATTCCATTCCATTCCATTCCATTCCATTCCATTCCATTCCATTCCATTCCATTCTACTCGGGTTGATTCCATTCTATTACATTCCATTCCATTCGATTCCATTCGATTCCATTCGATTCCATTCGATTCCATTCCATTCCATTCCATTCAATTGAATTCCATTCCATTCCATTCCATTCCATTTGAATTCCATTGCATTCCATTCCATTCCATTCCATTCCATTCCATTCCATTCCATTCCATCGAATTCCATTCCATTCGATTCCATTCCATTCCATTCCATTCCATTTCATTCTACTCGGGTTGATTCCATTCTATTCCATTCCATTCCTTTCGATTCCATTCGATTCCATTCGATTCCATTCCATTCCATTCCATTCCATTCCATACAATTGAATTCCATTCCATTCCATTCCATTCCATTCCATTCCATTCCATTCCATTCCATTCCATTCCATTCCATTGAATTCCGTTCCATTCCATTCAATTCCATTCCATTCCATTCCATTCCATTCCATTTGAATTCCATTCCATTCCATTCCATTCCATTCCATTCCATTCCATTCCATTCCATTCTACTCGGGTTGATTCCATTCTATTACATTCCATTCCATTCGATTCCATTCTATTCCATTCGATTCCATTCGATTCAATTCGATTCCATTCCATTCCATTCCATTCCATTGAATTCCATTCCATTCCATTGAATTCCATTCCATTCCATTCCATTCCATTGAATTCCATTCCATTCCATTCCACTCGATTCCATTCCATTCCATGGAATTCCATTCCATTCCATTCCATTCCTTTCCATTCCATTCCATTCCATTGAATTCCATTGAATTCCATTCCATTCCATTGAATTCCATTCCTTTCCATTCCATTCCATTGAATTCCGTTCAATTCCATTCCATTCCATTCCATTCCATTCCATTCCATTCCATTCGAATTCCATTCCATTCCATTCCATTCCATTCCATTCCATTCCATTCGAATTCCATTCCATTCCATTCCATTTCATTCCATTCCATTCCATTCCATCGAATTCCATTCCATTCCATTGAATTCCATTCCATTCCAT
The DNA here is from genome assembly GCF_029281585.2 of Gorilla gorilla gorilla. Classification (NCBI taxonomy): domain Eukaryota; kingdom Metazoa; phylum Chordata; class Mammalia; order Primates; family Hominidae; genus Gorilla; species Gorilla gorilla. The sequence continues at coordinate 61,138,628 of NC_073242.2, forward strand.
TCCATTCCATTCCATTCCATTCCATTCCATTCCATTCTACTCGGGTTGATTCCATTCTATTCCATTCCATTCCATTCGATTCCATTCGATTCCATTCGATTCCATTCCATTCCATTCCATTCCATTCCATTCCATTCCATTGAATTCCATTCCATTCCATTCCATTCCACTGAATTCCATTCCATTCCGTTCCGTTCCGTTCCGTTCCGTTCCGTTCCATTCCATTCCATTCCATTCCATTGAATTCCGTTCCATTCCATTGAATTCCATTCCATTCCGTTCCATTGCATTGAATTCCGTTCCGTTCCGTTCCTTTCCGTTCCGTTCCATTCCGTTCCATTCCGTTCCATTCCGTTCTACTCGGGTGGTTTCCATTCTATTCCATTCCATTCCATTCCATTCCATTCCATTCCATTCCATTCCATTCCATTCCGTTCTACTCGGATTCATTCCATTCCATTCCGTTCCGTTCCGTTCCGTTCCGTTCCATTCCTTTCTACTTGTGTTGATTCCATTCCATTCCATTCTATTCCATTGAATTCCATTCAATAGAATTCCATTCCATTCCATTCCATTCCATTCCATTGAATTCCATTCCATTCCATTCCATTCCATTCCATTCCATTCCATTCCATTCCATTCCATTCAATTGAATTCCTTTCCATTCCATTCCATTCGATTCCATTCCATTCCATTGAATTCCATTCCATTCCATTCCATTCCATTCCATTCCATTGAATTCCATTGAATTCCATTCCATTGAATTCCATTCCATTCCATTGAATTCCATTCCATTCCATTCCATTCCATTCCGTTCCATTCCATTCCGTTCCATTCCATTCCATTCCTTTCCATTCCATTCCGTTCCGTTCCATTCCTTTCCATTCCGTTCCATTCCATTGAATTCCGTTCCATTGCATTGAATTCCGTTCCATTCCATTCCATTCCTTTCCGTTCCGTTCCATTCCGTTCCGTTCCGTTCCGTTCCGTTCTACTCGGGTTGATTCCATTCTATTCCATTCCATTCCATTCGATTCCATTCTATTCCATTCGATTCCATTCGATTCAATTCGATTCCTTTCCATTCCATTCCATTCCATTCCATTCCATTCCATTGAATTCCATTCCATTCCATTCCGTTCCATTCCATTCCGTTCCATTCCATTCCATTCCAATCCATTCCATTCCATTCCATTCCATTACGTTCCGTTCCATTCCGTTCCATTCCGCTCCATTCCATTGAATTCCGATCCATTGCATTGAATTCCGTTCCATTCCATTCCATTCCATTCCTTTCTGTTCCGTTCCGTTCCGTTCCGTTCCATTCCGTTCCTTTCTACTCGGATTGATTCCATTCTATTCCATTCCATTCCATTCGATTCCATTCGATTCCATTCGATTCCATTCGATTCCATTCCATTCCATTCCATTCCATTCCATTCCATTCCATTCCATTGAATTCCATTCCATTCCATTCCATTCCATTCCATTCCATTCCATTCCATTGAATTCTGTTCCATTCAATTCCATTCCATTCCATTCCGTTCTACTCGGGTTGATTCCATTCTATTCCATTCCGTTCCGTTCCGTTCCGTTCCGTTCCTTTCCGTTCCATTCCATTCCACTCGGGTTGGTTCCATTCCATTCCATTCCATTCCATTCCATTCCATTCCATTCCATTCCATTCCATTCTACTCGGGTTGATTCCATTCTATTACATTCCATTCCATTCGATTCCATTCGATTCCATTTGATTCCATTCGATTCCATTCCATTCCATTCCATTCAATTGAATTCCATTCCATTCCATTCCATTCCATTTGAATTCCATTGCATTCCATTCCATTCCATTCCATTCCATTCCATCGAATTCCATTCCATTCGATTCCATTCCATTCCATTCCATTCCATTCCATTTCATTCTACTCGGGTTGATTCCATTCTATTCCATTCCATTCCTTTCGATTCCATTCGATTCCATTCGATTCCATTCGATTCCATTCCATTCCATTCCATTCAATTGAATTCCATTCCATTCCATTCCATTCCATTCCATTCCATTCCATTCCATTCCATTCCATTCCACTCCATTCCGTTCTGCTCGGGTTGATTCCATTCTATTCCATTCCATTCCATTCGATTCCATTCGATTCCATTCGATTCCATTCCATTTTTCCATTCCATTGAATTCCATTCCATTCCATTCCATTCCATTCCATTCCATTCCATTCCGTTCCATTCCATTCCGTTCCTTTCCTTTCCATTCCGTTCCATTCCATTCCGTTCCGTTCCATTCCGTTGCATTCCGTTCCATTCCATTGAATTCCGTTCCATTGCATTGAATTCCGTTCCATTCCATTGCATTCCTTTCCGTTCCGTTCCGTTCCATTCCGTTCCGTTCCGTTCTTCTCGGGTTGATTCCATTCTATTCCATTCCATTCCATTCGATTCCATTCGATTCCATTCGATTCCATTCGATTCCATTCGATTCCATTCCATTCCATTCCATTCCATTGAATTCCATTCCATTCCATTCCATTGAATTCCATTCCATTCCATTCCATTCCATTCCATTCCATTCCATTGAATTCCATTCCATTCCATTGAATTCCATTCCATTCCATTCCATTCGATTCCATTCCATTCCCTTGAATTCCATTCCATTCCATTCCATTCCATTCCATTCCATTCCATTCCATTGAATTCCATTCCATTGAATTCCATTCCATTCCATTGAATTCCATTCCAATCCATTCCATTCCGTTGAATTCCGTTCCATTCCATTCCATTCCATTCCATTCCGTTCCATTCCATTTGAATTCCATTCCATTCCATTCCATTCCATTCTACTCGGGTTGATTCCATTCTATTCCATTCCATTCCATTCGATTCCATTCGATTCCATTCGATTCCATTCGAGTCCATTCCATTCCATTCAATTCCATTGAATTCCATTCCATTCCATTCCATTCCATTCCATTCCATTCCATTGAATTCCATTCCTTTCCATTCCATTCCATGGAATTCCATTCCATTCCATTGAATTCCATTCCATTCCATTCCGTTCCATTCCATTATGTTCCATTCCATTCCATTCCATTCCATTCAATTCCGTTCCGTTCCATTCCGTTCCATTCCGTTCCATTCCATTGAATTCCGATCCATTGCATTGAATTCCGTTCCATTCCATTCCATTCCTTTCCGTTCCGTTCCGTTCCGTTCTACTCGGGTTGATTCCATTCTATTCCATTCCATTCCATTCGATTCCATTCGATTCCATTCGATTCCATTCCATTCCATTCGATTCCATTCGATTCCATTCCATTCCATTCCATTCCATTCCATTCCATTCCATTCCATTCCATTGAATTCCTTTCCATTCCATTGAATTCCATTCCATTCCATTCCATTCGATTCCATTCGATTCCATTGAATTCCATTCCATTCCATTCCATTCCATTCCATTCAATTGAATTCCATTCCATTCCATTGAATTCCATTCCATTCCATTCCATTCCATTGAATTCCGTTCCATTCCATTCCATTCCATTCCATTCCATTCCATTGAATTCCATTCCATTGAATTCCATTCCATTCCATTCCATTCCATTGAATTCCTTTCCATTCCATTCCATTCCATTCCATTCCATTCCATTGAATTCCATTCCATTGAATTCCATTCCATTCCATTCCATTCCATTGAATTCCATTCCATTCCGTTCCGTTCCGTTCCGTTCCGTTCCGTTCCTCTCCATTCCATTCCATTCCATTCCATTGAATTCCGTTCCATTCCATTGAATTCCATTCCATTCCGTTCCATTCCATTGAATTCTGTTCCGTTCTGTTCCGTTCCGTTCCGTTCCATTCCGTTCCATTCCGTTCCTTTCCGTTCTACTCGGGTTGATTCCATTCTATTCCATTCCATTCCATTCGATTCCATTCGATTCCATTCGATTCGATTCCATTCCATTCCATTAAATTCCATTCCATTCCATTCCATTGAATTCCATTCCATTCCATTGAATTCCATTCCATTCCATTCCATTCCATTGAATTCCGTTCCATTCCATTCCTTTCCATTCCATTCCATTCCATTGAATTCCATTCCATTGAATTCCTTTCCATTCCATTCCATTCCATTGAATTCCATTCCATTCCATTCCATCGAATTCCATTCCATTCCATTGAATTCCATTCCATTCCATTCCATTCCATTCCATTCCATTCCATCGAATTCCATTCCATTCCATTCCATTCCATTCCATTCCATTCCATTCCATTCCATCGAATTCCATTCCATTCCATTCCATTCCATTCCATTCCATTCCATTCCATTCCATTCCATTCTACTCGGGTTGATTCCATTCTATTACATTCCATTCCATTCGATTCCATTCGATTCCATTCGATTCCATTCGATTCCATTCCATTCCATTCCATTCAATTGAATTCCATTCCATTCCATTCCATTCCATTCCATTTGAATTCCATTGCATTCCATTCCATTCCATTCCATTCCATTCCATTCCATCGAATTCCATTCCATTCGATTCCATTCCATTCCATTCCATTCCATTTCATTCTACTCGGGTTGATTCCATTCTATTCCATTCCATTCCTTTCGATTCCATTCGATTCCATTCGATTCCATTCGATTCAATTCCATTCCATTCCATACAATTGAATTCCATTCCATTCCATTCCATTCCATTCCATTCCATTCCATTCCATTCCATTCCATTCCATTCCGTTCTGCTCGGGTTGATTCCATTCTATTCCATTCCATTCCATTCGATTCCATTCGATTCCATTCGATTCCATTCCATTCCATTCCATTCCATTGAATTCCATTCCATTCCATTCCATTCCATTCCATTCCATTCCATTCCATTCCATTCCATTCCGTTCCATTCCATTCCGTTCCTTTCCTTTCCATTCCGTTCCATTCCATTCCGTTCCGTTCCATTCCGTTGCATTCCGTTCCATTCCATTGAATTCCGTTCCATTGCATTGAATTCCGTTCCATTCCATTGCATTCCTTTCCGTTCCGTTCCGTTCCATTCCGTTCCGTTCCGTTCTTCTCGGGTTGATTCCATTCTATTCCATTCCATTCCATTCGATTCCATTCGATTCCATTCGATTCCATTCGATTCCATTCGATTCCATTCCATTCCATTCCATTCCATTCCATTCCATTCCATTCCATTGAATTCCATTCCATTCCATTCCATTCCATTCCATTCCATTCCATTGAATTCCATTCCATTCCATTGAATTCCATTCCATTCCATTCCATTCGATTCCATTCCATTCCCTTGAATTCCATTCCATTCCATTCCATTCCATTCCATTCCATTCCATTCCATTCCATTGAATTCCATTCCATTGAATTCCATTCCATTCCATTGAATTCCATTCCAATCCATTCCATTCCATTGAATTCCGTTCCTTTCCATTCCATTCCATTCCATTCCGTTCCATTCCATTTGAATTCCATTCCATTCCATTCCATTCCATTCTACTCGGGTTGATTCCATTCTATTCCATTCCATTCCATTCGATTCCATTCGATTCCATTCGATTCCATTCGAGTCCATTCCATTCCATTCAATTCCATTGAATTCCATTCCATTCCATTCCATTCCATTCCATTGAATTCCATTCCTTTCCATTCCATTCCATGGAATTCCATTCCATTCCATTGAATTCCATTCCATTCCATTCCGTTCCATTCCATTATGTTCCATTCCATTCCATTCCATTCCATTCAATTCCGTTCCGTTCCATTCCGTTCCATTCCGTTCCATTCCATTGAATTCCGATCCATTGCATTGAATTCCGTTCCATTCCATTCCATTCCTTTCCGTTCCGTTCCGTTCCGTTCTACTCGGGTTGATTCCATTCTATTCCATTCCATTCCATTCGATTCCTTTCGATTCCATTCGATTCCATTCCATTCCATTCGATTCCATTCGATTCCATTCCATTCCATTCCATTCCATTCCATTCCATTCCATTCCATTCCATTGAATTCCTTTCCAATCCATTGAATTCCATTCCATTCCATTCCATTCGATTCCATTCGATTCCATTGAATTCCATTCCATTCCATTCCTTTCCATTCCATTCCATTCCATTCCATTCCATTCCATTTAATTCCATTGAATTCCATTCCAATGAATTCCATTCCATTTAATTCCATTCCATTCCATTCCATTCCATTCCATTGAATTAATTTCCATTCCATTCCATTCCATTCCATTCCATTCTATTCCATCGAATTCCATTCCATTCCATTCCATTCCATTCCATTCCATTCCATTCCATTCCATTCCATTCTACTCGGGTTGATTCCATTCTATTCCATTCCATTCCATTCGATTCCATTCGATTCCATTCCATTCCATTCCATTCCATTCAATTGAATTCCATTCCCTTCCATTCCATTCCATTCCATTCCATTCCATTCCGTTCCATTCCATTCCATCGAATTCCATTCCATTCCATTCCATTCCATTCCATTGAATTCCATTCCATTCCGTTCCGTTCCGTTCCGTTCCGTTCCGTTCCGTTCCGTTCCGTTCCATTCCATTCCATTCCATTCCATTGAATTCCGTTCCATTCCATTGAATTCCATTCCATTCCGTTCCATTCCATTGAATTCTGTTCCGTTCCGTTCCGTTCCGTTCCATTCCGTTCCATTCCGTTCCTTTCCGTTCTACTCGGGTTGATTCCATTCTATTCCATTCCATTCCATTCGATTCCATTCGATTCCATTCGAATCCATTCGATTCCATTCGATTCCATTCGATTCCATTCCATTCCATTGAATTCCATTCCATTCCATTCCATTCCATGGAATTCGGTTCCATTCCATTCCATTCCATTCCATTCCATTCCTTTCCGTTCCATTCCGTTCCGTTCCGTTCCGTTCCCTTCCGTTCTACTCGGGTTGATTCCATTCTATTCCATTCCATTCCATTCGATTCCATTCTATTCCATTCGATTCCATTCGATTCAATTCGATTCCATTCCATTCCATTCCATTCCATTCCATTCCATTCCATTGAATTCCATTCCATTCCATTCCGTTCCATTCCATTCCGTTCCATTCCATTCCATTCCATTCCATTCCATTCCATTACATTCCCTTCCATTCCTTTCCATTCCGTTCCATTCCATTGAATTCCGACCCATTGCATTGAATTCCGTTCCATTCTATTCCATTCCTTTCCGTTCCGTTCCGTTCCGTTCCGTTCCGTTCCGTTCTACTCGGATTGATTCCATTCTATTCCATTCCATTCCATTCGATTCCATTCGATTCCATTCGATTCCATTCGACTCCATTCCATTCCATTCCATTCCATTCCATTCCATTCCATTCCATTCCATTCCATAGAACTCCATTCCATTCCATTCCATTCCATTCCATTCCATTCCATTGAATTCCATTCCATTCCATTCCATTCCATTGAATTCTGTTCCATTCCATTCCATTCCATTCCATTCCGTTCTACTCGGGTTGATTCCATTCTATTCCATTCCGTTCCGTTCCGTTCCATTCCGTTCCATTCCACTCGGGTTGATTCCATTCTATTCCATTCCATTCCATTCGATTCCATTCGATTCCATTCGGTTCCATTCGATTCCATTCGATTCGATTCCATTCCATTCCATTCCATTGAATTCCATTCCATTCCATTCCATTCCATTCCATTGAATTCCGTTCCATTCCATTCAATTCCATTCCATTCCATTCCTTTTGAATTCCATTCCATTCCATTCCATTCCATTCCATTCCATTCCATTCCATTCCATTCCATTCCATTCAATTCCATTCCATTCCATTCAATTCCATTCCATTCTACTCGGGTTGATTCCATTCTATTCCATTCCATTCCATTCGATTCCATTCGATTCCATTCCTTTCCATTCGATTCCATTCCATTCCATTCCATTCCATTCCATTCCATTCCATTCCATTCCATTCCATGGAATTCCATTCCATTCCATTCCATGGAATTCCATTCCATTCCCTTGAATTCCATTCCATTCCATTCCATTCCATTCCATTCCATTCCATTGAATTCCATTCCATTGAATTCCATTCCATTCCATTGAATTCCATTCCAATCCATTCCATTCCATTGAATTCCGTTCCATTCCATTCCATTCCATTCCATTCCATTCCATTCCATTCCATTCCATTCTACTCGGGTTGATTCCATTCTATTACTTTCCATTCCATTCCATTCTACTCGGGTTGATTCCATTCGATTCCATTCCATTCCATTCAATTCCATTGAATTCCATTCCATTCCATTCCATTCCATTCCATTGAATTCCATTCCTTTCCATTCCATTCCATGGAATTCCATTCCATTCCATTGAATTCCATTCCATTCCATTCCGTTCCATTCCATTATGTTCCATTCCATTCCATTCCATTCCATTCAATTCCGTTCCGTTCCATTCCGTTCCATTCCGTTCCATTCCATTGAATTCCGATCCATTGCATTGAATTCCGTTCCATTCCATTCCATTCCTTTCGATCCGTTCGGTTCCGTTCTACTCGGGTTGATTCCATTCTATTCCATTCCATTCCATTCGATTCCATTCGATTCCATTCGATTCCATTCGATTCCATTCCATTCCATTCCATTCCATTCCATTCCATTCCATTCCATTGAATTCCATTCCGTTCCATTCCATTCCATTCCATTCCATTGAATTCCGTTCCATTCCATTGAATTCCATTCCATTCCGTTCCATTCCATTGAATTCTGTTCCGTTCCGTTCCGTTCCATTCCATTCCGTTCCATTCCGTTCCTTTCCGTTCTACTCGGGTTGATTCCATTCTATTCCATTCCATTCCATTCGATTCCATTCGATTCCATTCGATTCCATTCGATTCCATTCCATTCCATTCCATTCCATTCCATTCCATTCAATTGAATTCCATTCAATTCCATTGAATTCCATTCCATTCCATTCCATTCCATTGAATTCCGTTCCATTCCATTCCATTCCATTCCATTCCATTCCATTCCATTTCATTGAATTCCATTCCATTGAATTCCATTCCATTCCATTCCATTCCATTGAATTCCATTCCATTCCATTCCATCGAATTCCATTCCATTCCATTGAATTCCATTCCATTCCATTCCATTCCATTCCATTCCATTCCATTCCATCGAATTCCATTCCATTCCATTCCATTCCATTCTACTCGGGTTGATTCCATTCTATTCCATTCCATTCCATTCTATTCCATTCGATTCCATTCGATTCCATTCGAGTCCATTCCATTCCATTCAATTCCATTGAATTCCATTCCATTCCATTCCATTCCATTCCATTGAATTCCATTCCTTTCCATTCCATTCCATGGAATTCCATTCCATTCCATTGAATTCCATTCCATTCCATTCCGTTCCATTCCATTATGTTCCATTCCATTCCATTCCATTCCATTCAATTCCGTTCCGTTCCATTCCGTTCCATTCCGTTCCATTCCATTGAATTCCGATCCATTGCATTGAATTCCGTTCCATTCCATTCCATTCCTTTCCGTTCCGTTCCGTTCCGTTCTACTCGGGTTGATTCCATTCTATTCCATTCCATTCCATTCGATTCCTTTCGATTCCATTCGATTCCATTCCATTCCATTCGATTCCATTCGATTCCATTCCATTCCATTCCATTCCATTCCATTCCATTCCATTCCATTCCATTCCATTCCATTCCATTCCATTGAATTCCTTTCCATTCCATTGAATTCCATTCCATTCCATTCCATTCGATTCCATTCGATTCCATTGAATTCCATTCCATTCCATTCCTTTCCATTCCATTCCATTCCATTCCATTCCATTCCATTCGATTCCATTCGATTCCATTCGATTCCATTCCATTCCATTGAATTCCATTCCATTCCATTCCATTCCATTCCATTGAATTAATTTCCATTCCATTCCATTCCATTCCATTCCATTCTATTCCATCGAATTCCATTCCATTCCATTCCATTCCATTCCATTCCATTCCATTCCATTCCATTCCATTCCATTCCATTCTACTCGGGTTGATTCCATTCTATTCCATTCCATTCCATTCGATTCCATTCGATTCCATTCCATTCCATTCCATTCCATTCAATTGAATTCCATTCCCTTCCATTCCATTCCATTCCATTCCATTCCATTCCATTGAATTCCATTCCATTCCGTTCCGTTCCGTTCCGTTCCGTTTCGTTCCGTTCCGTTCCGTTCCGTTCCATTCCATTCCATTCCATTCCATCGAATTCCATTCCATTCCATTGAATTCCATTCCATTCCATTCCATTCCATTCCATTCCATTCCATTCCATTCCATCGAATTCCATTCCATTCCATTCCATTCCATTCCATTCCATTCCATTCCATTCCATTCCATCGAATTCCATTCCATTCCATTCCATTCCATTCCATTCCATTCCATTCCATTCCATTCTACTCGGGTTGATTCCATTCTATTACATTCCATTCCATTCGATTCCATTCGATTCCATTCGATTCCATTCGATTCCATTCCATTCCATTCCATTCAATTGCATTCCATTCCATTCCATTCCATTCCATTCCATTTGAATTCCATTGCATTCCATTCCATTCCATTCCATTCCATTCCATTCCATTCCATTCCATCGAATTCCATTCCATTCGATTCCATTCCATTCCATTCCATTCCATTTCATTCTACTCGGGTTGATTCCATTCTATTCCATTCCATTCCTTTCGATTCCATTCGATTCCATTCGATTCCATTCGATTCCATTCCATTCCATTCCATACAATTGAATTCCATTCCATTCCATTCCATTCCATTCCATTCCATTCCATTCCATTCCATTCCATTGAATTCCGTTCCATTCCATTCAATTCCATTCCATTCCATTCCATTCCATTCCATTTGAATTCCATTCCATTCCATTCCATTCCATTCCATTCCATTCCATTCCATTCCATTCTACTCGGGTTGATTCCATTCTATTACATTCCATTCCATTCGATTCCATTCTATTCCATTCGATTCCATTCGATTCAATTCGATTCCATTCCATTCCATTCCATTCCATTGAATTCCATTCCATTCCATTGAATTCCATTCCATTCCATTCCATTCCATTGAATTCCATTCCATTCCATTCCACTCGATTCCACTCCATTCCATGGAATTCCATTCCATTCCATTCCATTCCTTTCCATTCCATTCCATTCCATTGAATTCCATTGAATTCCATTCCATTCCATTGAATTCCATTCCTTTCCATTCCATTCCATTGAATTCCGTTCAATTCCATTCCATTCCATTCCATTCCATTCCATTCCATTCGAATTCCATTCCATTCCATTCCATTCCATTCCATTCAATTCGAATTCCATTCCATTCCATTCCATTTCATTCCATTCCATTCCATTCCATCGAATTCCATTCCATTCCATTGAATTCCATTCCATTCCATTCCATTCCATTCCATTCCATTCCATTCCATTCCATTCTACTCGGGTTGATTCCATTCTATTCCATTCCATTCCATTCGATTCCATTCGATTCCATTCGATTCCATTCCATTCCATTCCATTCCATTCCATTCCATTCCATTGAATTCCATTCCATTCCATTCCATTCCACTGAATTCCATTCCATTCCGTTCCGTTCCGTTCCGTTCCGTTCCGTTCCATTCCATTCCATTCCATTCCATTGAATTCCGTTCCATTCCATTGAATTCCATTCCATTCCGTTCCATTGCATTGAATTCCGTTCCGTTCCGTTCCTTTCCGTTCCGTTCCATTCCGTTCCATTCCGTTCCATTCCGTTCTACTCGGGTTGTTTCCATTCTATTCCATTCCATTCCATTCCATTCCATTCCATTCCATTCCATTCCATTCCATTCCATTCCGTTCTACTCGGATTCATTCCATTCCATTCCGTTCCGTTCCGTTCCGTTCCGTTCCATTCCTTTCTACTTGTGTTGATTCCATTCCATTCCATTCTATTCCATTGAATTCCATTCAATAGAATTCCATTCCATTCCATTCCATTCCATTCCATTGAATTACATTCCATTCCATTCCATTCCATTCCATTCCATTCCATTCCATTCCATTCCATTCAATTGAATTCCTTTCCATTCCATTCCATTCGATTCCATTCCATTCCATTGAATTCCATTCCATTCCATTCCATTCCATTCCATTCCATTGAATTCCATTGAATTCCATTCCATTGAATTCCATTCCATTCCATTGAATTCCATTCCATTCCATTCCATTCCATTCCGTTCCATTCCATTCCGTTCCATTCCATTCCATTCCTTTCCATTCCATTCCGTTCCGTTCCATTCCTTTCCATTCCGTTCCATTCCATTGAATTCCGTTCCATTGCATTGAATTCCGTTCCATTCCATTCCATTCCTTTCCGTTCCGTTCCATTCCGTTCCGTTCCGTTCCGTTCCGTTCTACTCGGGTTGATTCCATTCTATTCCATTCCATTCCATTCGATTCCATTCTATTCCATTCGATTCCATTCGATTCAATTCGATTCCTTTCCATTCCATTCCATTCCATTCCATTCCATTCCATTGAATTCCATTCCATTCCATTCCGTTCCATTCCATTCCATTCCAATCCATTCCATTCCATTCCATTCCATTACGTTCCGTTCCATTCCGTTCCATTCCGTTCCATTCCGTTCCATTCCATTGAATTCCGATCCATTGCATTGAATTCCGTTCCATTCCATTCCATTCCATTCCTTTCTGTTCCGTTCCGTTCCGTTCCGTTCCATTCCGTTCCTTTCTACTCGGATTGATTCCATTCTATTCCATTCCATTCCATTCGATTCCATTCGATTCCATTCGATTCCATTCCATTCCATTCCATTCCATTCCATTCCATTCCATTCCATTCCATTGAATTCCATTCCATTCCATTCCATTCCATTCCATTCCATTCCATTCCATTGAATTCTGTTCCATTCAATTCCATTCCATTCCATTCCGTTCTACTCGGGTTGATTCCATTCTATTCCATTCCGTTCCGTTCCGTTCCGTTCCGTTCCTTTCCGTTCCATTCCATTCCACTCGGGTTGGTTCCATTCCATTCCATTCCATTCCATTCCATTCCATTCCATTCCATTCCATTCCATTCTACTCGGGTTGATTCCATTCTATTACATTCCATTCCATTCGATTCCATTCGATTCCATTCGATTCCATTCGATTCCATTCCATTCCATTCCATTCAATTGAATTCCATTCCATTCCATTCCATTCCATTTGAATTCCATTGCATTCCATTCCATTCCATTCCATTCCATTCCATCGAATTCCATTCCATTCGATTCCATTCCATTCCATTCCATTCCATTCCATTTCATTCTACTCGGGTTGATTCCATTCTATTCCATTCCATTCCTTTCGATTCCATTCGATTCCATTCGATTCCATTCGATTCCATTCCATTCCATTCCATTCAATTGAATTCCATTCCATTCCATTCCATTCCATTCCATTCCATTCCATTCCATTCCATTCCATTCCATTCCATTCCGTTCTGCTCGGGTTGATTCCATTCTATTCCATTCCATTCCATTCGATTCCATTCGATTCCATTCGATTCCATTCCATTTTTCCATTCCATTGAATTCCATTCCATTCCATTCCATTCCATTCCATTCCATTCCATTCCGTTCCATTCCATTCCGTTCCTTTCCTTTCCATTCCGTTCCATTCCATTCCGTTCCGTTCCATTCCGTTGCATTCCGTTCCATTCCATTGAATTCCGTTCCATTGCATTGAATTCCGTTCCATTCCATTGCATTCCTTTCCGTTCCGTTCCGTTCCATTCCGTTCCGTTCCGTTCTTCTCGGGTTGATTCCATTCTATTCCATTCCATTCCATTCGATTCCATTCGATTCCATTCGATTCCATTCGATTCCATTCCATTCCATTCCATTCCATTGAATTCCATTCCATTCCATTCCATTGAATTCCATTCCATTCCATTCCATTCCATTCCATTCCATTCCATTGAATTCCATTCCATTCCATTGAATTCCATTCCATTCCATTCCATTCGATTCCATTCCATTCCCTTGAATTCCATTCCATTCCATTCCATTCCATTCCATTCCATTCCATTCCATTCCATTGAATTCCATTCCATTGAATTCCATTCCATTCCATTGAATTCCATTCCAATCCATTCCATTCCGTTGAATTCCGTTCCATTCCATTCCATTCCATTCCATTCCGTTCCATTCCATTTGAATTCCATTCCATTCCATTCCATTCCATTCTACTCGGGTTGATTCCATTCTATTCCATTCCATTCCATTCGATTCCATTCGATTCCATTCGATTCCATTCGAGTCCATTCCATTCCATTCAATTCCATTGAATTCCATTCCATTCCATTCCATTCCATTCCATTCCATTCCATTGAATTCCATTCCTTTCCATTCCATTCCATGGAATTCCATTCCATTCCATTGAATTCCATTCCATTCCATTCCGTTCCATTCCATTATGTTCCATTCCATTCCATTCCATTCCATTCAATTCCGTTCCGTTCCATTCCGTTCCATTCCGTTCCATTCCATTGAATTCCGATCCATTGCATTGAATTCCGTTCCATTCCATTCCATTCCTTTCCGTTCCGTTCCGTTCCGTTCTACTCGGGTTGATTCCATTCTATTCCATTCCATTCCATTCGATTCCATTCGATTCCATTCGATTCCATTCCATTCCATTCGATTCCATTCGATTCCATTCCATTCCATTCCATTCCATTCCATTCCATTCCATTCCATTCCATTGAATTCCTTTCCATTCCATTGAATTCCATTCCATTCCATTCCATTCGATTCCATTCGATTCCATTGAATTCCATTCCATTCCATTCCATTCCATTCCATTCAATTGAATTCCATTCCATTCCATTGAATTCCATTCCATTCCATTCCATTCCATTGAATTCCGTTCCATTCCATTCCATTCCATTCCATTCCATTCCATTGAATTCCATTCCATTGAATTCCATTCCATTCCATTCCATTCCATTGAATTCCTTTCCATTCCATTCCATTCCATTCCATTCCATTCCATTGAATTCCATTCCATTGAATTCCATTCCATTCCATTCCATTCCATTGAATTCCATTCCATTCCGTTCCGTTCCGTTCCGTTCCGTTCCGTTCCTCTCCATTCCATTCCATTCCATTCCATTGAATTCCGTTCCATTCCATTGAATTCCATTCCATTCCGTTCCATTCCATTGAATTCTGTTCCGTTCTGTTCCGTTCCGTTCCGTTCCATTCCGTTCCATTCCGTTCCTTTCCGTTCTACTCGGGTTGATTCCATTCTATTCCATTCCATTCCATTCGATTCCATTCGATTCCATTCGATTCGATTCCATTCCATTCCATTAAATTCCATTCCATTCCATTCCATTGAATTCCATTCCATTCCATTGAATTCCATTCCATTCCATTCCATTCCATTGAATTCCGTTCCATTCCATTCCTTTCCATTCCATTCCATTCCATTGAATTCCATTCCATTGAATTCCTTTCCATTCCATTCCATTCCATTGAATTCCATTCCATTCCATTCCATCGAATTCCATTCCATTCCATTGAATTCCATTCCATTCCATTCCATTCCATTCCATTCCATTCCATCGAATTCCATTCCATTCCATTCCATTCCATTCCATTCCATTCCATTCCATTCCATCGAATTCCATTCCATTCCATTCCATTCCATTCCATTCCATTCCATTCCATTCCATTCCATTCTACTCGGGTTGATTCCATTCTATTACATTCCATTCCATTCGATTCCATTCGATTCCATTCGATTCCATTCGATTCCATTCCATTCCATTCCATTCAATTGAATTCCATTCCATTCCATTCCATTCCATTCCATTTGAATTCCATTGCATTCCATTCCATTCCATTCCATTCCATTCCATTCCATCGAATTCCATTCCATTCGATTCCATTCCATTCCATTCCATTCCATTTCATTCTACTCGGGTTGATTCCATTCTATTCCATTCCATTCCTTTCGATTCCATTCGATTCCATTCGATTCCATTCGATTCAATTCCATTCCATTCCATACAATTGAATTCCATTCCATTCCATTCCATTCCATTCCATTCCATTCCATTCCATTCCATTCCATTCCATTCCATTCCATTCCGTTCTGCTCGGGTTGATTCCATTCTATTCCATTCCATTCCATTCGATTCCATTCGATTCCATTCGATTCCATTCCATTCCATTCCATTCCATTGAATTCCATTCCATTCCATTCCATTCCATTCCATTCCATTCCATTCCATTCCATTCCGTTCCATTCCATTCCGTTCCTTTCCTTTCCATTCCGTTCCATTCCATTCCGTTCCGTTCCATTCCGTTGCATTCCGTTCCATTCCATTGAATTCCGTTCCATTGCATTGAATTCCGTTCCATTCCATTGCATTCCTTTCCGTTCCGTTCCGTTCCATTCCGTTCCGTTCCGTTCTTCTCGGGTTGATTCCATTCTATTCCATTCCATTCCATTCGATTCCATTCGATTCCATTCGATTCCATTCGATTCCATTCGATTCCATTCCATTCCATTCCATTCCATTGAATTCCATTCCATTCCATTCCATTGAATTCCATTCCATTCCATTCCATTCCATTCCATTCCATTCCATTGAATTCCATTCCATTCCATTGAATTCCATTCCATTCCATTCCATTCGATTCCATTCCATTCCCTTGAATTCCATTCCATTCCATTCCATTCCATTCCATTCCATTCCATTCCATTCCATTGAATTCCATTCCATTGAATTCCATTCCATTCCATTGAATTCCATTCCAATCCATTCCATTCCATTGAATTCCGTTCCTTTCCATTCCATTCCATTCCATTCCGTTCCATTCCATTTGAATTCCATTCCATTCCATTCCATTCCATTCTACTCGGGTTGATTCCATTCTATTCCATTCCATTCCATTCGATTCCATTCGATTCCATTCGATTCCATTCGAGTCCATTCCATTCCATTCAATTCCATTGAATTCCATTCCATTCCATTCCATTCCATTCCATTCCATTCCATTGAATTCCATTCCTTTCCATTCCATTCCATGGAATTCCATTCCATTCCATTGAATTCCATTCCATTCCATTCCGTTCCATTCCATTATGTTCCATTCCATTCCATTCCATTCCATTCAATTCCGTTCCGTTCCATTCCGTTCCATTCCGTTCCATTCCATTGAATTCCGATCCATTGCATTGAATTCCGTTCCATTCCATTCCATTCCTTTCCGTTCCGTTCCGTTCCGTTCTACTCGGGTTGATTCCATTCTATTCCATTCCATTCCATTCGATTCCTTTCGATTCCATTCGATTCCATTCGATTCCATTCGATTCCATTCGATTCCATTCCATTCCATTCCATTCCATTCCATTCCATTCCATTCCATTCCATTCCATTGAATTCCTTTCCATTCCATTGAATTCCATTCCATTCCATTCCATTCGATTCCATTCGATTCCATTGAATTCCATTCCATTCCATTCCTTTCCATTCCATTCCATTCCATTCCATTCCATTCCATTTAATTCCATTGAATTCCATTCCAATGAATTCCATTCCATTTAATTCCATTCCATTCCATTCCATTCCATTCCATTGAATTAATTTCCATTCCATTCCATTCCATTCCATTCCATTCCATTCTATTCCATCGAATTCCATTCCATTCCATTCCATTCCATTCCATTCCATTCCATTCCATTCCATTCCATTCTACTCGGGTTGATTCCATTCTATTCCATTCCATTCCATTCGATTCCATTCGATTCCATTCCATTCCATTCCATTCCATTCAATTGAATTCCATTCCCTTCCATTCCATTCCATTCCATTCCATTCCATTCCGTTCCATTCCATTCCATCGAATTCCATTCCATTCCATTCCATTCCATTCCATTGAATTCCATTCCATTCCGTTCCGTTCCGTTCCGTTCCGTTTCGTTCCGTTCCGTTCCGTTCCGTTCCATTCCATTCCATTCCATTCCATTGAATTCCGTTCCATTCCATTGAATTCCATTCCATTCCGTTCCATTCCATTGAATTCTGTTCCGTTCCGTTCCGTTCCGTTCCATTCCGTTCCATTCCGTTCCTTTCCGTTCTACTCGGGTTGATTCCATTCTATTCCATTCCATTCCATTCGATTCCATTCGATTCCATTCGAATCCATTCGATTCCATTCGATTCCATTCGATTCCATTCCATTCCATTGAATTCCATTCCATTCCATTCCATTCCATGGAATTCGGTTCCATTCCATTCCATTCCATTCCATTCCATTCCTTTCCGTTCCATTCCGTTCCGTTCCGTTCCGTTCCCTTCCGTTCTACTCGGGTTGATTCCATTCTATTCCATTCCATTCCATTCGATTCCATTCTATTCCATTCGATTCCATTCGATTCAATTCGATTCCATTCCATTCCATTCCATTCCATTCCATTCCATTCCATTGAATTCCATTCCATTCCATTCCGTTCCATTCCATTCCGTTCCATTCCATTCCATTCCATTCCATTCCATTCCATTACATTCCCTTCCATTCCTTTCCATTCCGTTCCATTCCATTGAATTCCGACCCATTGCATTGAATTCCGTTCCATTCTATTCCATTCCTTTCCGTTCCGTTCCGTTCCGTTCCGTTCCGTTCCGTTCTACTCGGATTGATTCCATTCTATTCCATTCCATTCCATTCGATTCCATTCGATTCCATTCGATTCCATTCGACTCCATTCCATTCCATTCCATTCCATTCCATTCCATTCCATTCCATTCCATAGAACTCCATTCCATTCCATTCCATTCCATTCCATTCCATTCCATTCCATTCCATTGAATTCCATTCCATTCCATTCCATTCCATTGAATTCTGTTCCATTCCATTCCATTCCATTCCATTCCGTTCTACTCGGGTTGATTCCATTCTATTCCATTCCGTTCCGTTCCGTTCCATTCCGTTCCATTCCACTCGGGTTGATTCCATTCTATTCCATTCCATTCCATTCGATTCCATTCGATTCCATTCGGTTCCATTCGATTCCATTCGATTCGATTCCATTCCATTCCATTCCATTGAATTCCATTCCATTCCATTCCATTCCATTGAATTCCGTTCCATTCCATTCAATTCCATTCCATTCCATTCCTTTTGAATTCCATTCCATTCCATTCCATTCCATTCCATTCCATTCCATTCCATTCCATTCAATTCCATTCCATTCCATTCAATTCCATTCCATTCTACTCGGGTTGATTCCATTCTATTCCATTCCATTCCATTCGATTCCATTCGATTCCATTCCTTTCCATTCGATTCCATTCCATTCCATTCCATTCCATTCCATTCCATTCCATTCCATTCCATTCCATGGAATTCCATTCCATTCCCTTGAATTCCATTCCATTCCATTCCATTCCATTCCATTCCATTCCATTGAATTCCATTCCATTCCATTCCATTCCATTCCATTGAATTCCATTCCAATCCATTCCATTCCATTGAATTCCGTTCCATTCCATTCCATTCCATTCCATTCCATTCCATTCCATTCTACTCGGGTTGATTCCATTCTATTACTTTCCATTCCATTCCATTCTACTCGGGTTGATTCCATTCGATTCCATTCCATTCCATTCAATTCCATTGAATTCCATTCCATTCCATTCCATTCCATTCCATTGAATTCCATTCCTTTCCATTCCATTCCATGGAATTCCATTCCATTCCATTGAATTCCATTCCATTCCATTCCGTTCCATTCCATTATGTTCCATTCCATTCCATTCCATTCCATTCAATTCCGTTCCGTTCCATTCCGTTCCATTCCGTTCCATTCCATTGAATTCCGATCCATTGCATTGAATTCCGTTCCATTCCATTCCATTCCTTTCGATCCGTTCGGTTCCGTTCTACTCGGGTTGATTCCATTCTATTCCATTCCATTCCATTCGATTCCATTCGATTCCATTCGATTCCATTCGATTCCATTCCATTCCATTCCATTCCATTCCATTCCATTCCATTCCATTGAATTCCATTCCGTTCCATTCCATTCCATTCCATTCCATTGAATTCCGTTCCATTCCATTGAATTCCATTCCATTCCGTTCCATTCCATTGAATTCTGTTCCGTTCCGTTCCGTTCCGTTCCATTCCGTTCCATTCCGTTCCTTTCCGTTCTACTCGGGTTGATTCCATTCTATTCCATTCCATTCCATTCGATTCCATTCGATTCCATTCGATTCCATTCGATTCCATTCCATTCCATTCCATTCCATTCCATTCCATTCAATTGAATTCCATTCAATTCCATTGAATTCCATTCCATTCCATTCCATTCCATTGAATTCCGTTCCATTCCATTCCATTCCATTCCATTCCATTCCATTCCATTTCATTGAATTCCATTCCATTGAATTCCATTCCATTCCATTCCATTCCATTGAATTCCATTCCATTCCATTCCATCGAATTCCATTCCATTCCATTGAATTCCATTCCATTCCATTCCATTCCATTCCATTCCATTCCATTCCATTCCATCGAATTCCATTCCATTCCATTCCATTCCATTCTACTCGGGTTGATTCCATTCTATTCCATTCCATTCCATTCGATTCCATTCGATTCCATTCGATTCCATTCGAGTCCATTCCATTCCATTCAATTCCATTGAATTCCATTCCATTCCATTCCATTCCATTCCATTCCATTGAATTCCATTCCTTTCCATTCCATTCCATGGAATTCCATTCCATTCCATTGAATTCCATTCCATTCCATTCCGTTCCATTCCATTATGTTCCATTCCATTCCATTCCATTCCATTCAATTCCGTTCCGTTCCATTCCGTTCCATTCCGTTCCATTCCATTGAATTCCGATCCATTGCATTGAATTCCGTTCCATTCCATTCCATTCCTTTCCGTTCCGTTCCGTTCCGTTCTACTCGGGTTGATTCCATTCTATTCCATTCCATTCCATTCGATTCCTTTCGATTCCATTCGATTCCATTCCATTCCATTCGATTCCATTCGATTCCATTCCATTCCATTCCATTCCATTCCATTCCATTCCATTCCATTCCATTGAATTCCTTTCCATTCCATTGAATTCCATTCCATTCCATTCCATTCGATTCCATTCGATTCCATTGAATTCCATTCCATTCCATTCCTTTCCATTCCATTCCATTCCATTCCATTCCATTCGATTCCATTCGATTCCATTCGATTCCATTCCATTCCATTGAATTCCATTCCATTCCATTCCATTCCATTCCATTGAATTAATTTCCATTCCATTCCATTCCATTCCATTCCATTCTATTCCATCGAATTCCATTCCATTCCATTCCATTCCATTCCATTCCATTCCATTCCATTCCATTCCATTCCATTCCATTCCATTCTACTCGGGTTGATTCCATTCTATTCCATTCCATTCCATTCGATTCCATTCGATTCCATTCCATTCCATTCCATTCCATTCAATTGAATTCCATTCCCTTCCATTCCATTCCATTCCATTCCATTCCATTCCATTGAATTCCATTCCATTCCGTTCCGTTCCGTTCCGTTCCGTTTCGTTCCGTTCCGTTCCGTTCCATTCCATTCCATTCCATTCCATTGAATTCCATTCCATTCCATTGAATTCCATTCCATTCCGTTCCATTCCATTGAATTCTGTTCCGTTCCGTTCCGTTCCGTTCCATTCCGTTCCATTCCGTTCCTTTCCGTTCTACTCGGGTTGATTCCATTCTATTCCATTCCATTCCATTCGATTCCATTCGATTCCATTCGAATCCATTCGATTCCATTCGATTCCATTCGATTCCATTCCATTCCATTGAATTCCATTCCATTCCATTCCATTCCATGGAATTCGGTTCCATTCCATTCCATTCCATTCCATTCCATTCCTTTCCGTTCCATTCCGTTCCGTTCCGTACCATTCCATTGAATTCCGATCCATTGCATTGAATTCCGTTCCATTCCATTCCATTCCTTTCCGTTCCGTTCCGTTCCGTTCTACTCGGGTTGATTCCATTCTATTCCATTCCATTCCATTCGATTCCATTCGATTCCATTCGATTCCATTCCATTCCATTCGATTCCATTCGATTCCATTCCATTCCATTCCATTCCATTCCATTCCATTCTATTCCATTGAATTCCTTTCCATTCCATTGAATTCCATTCCATTCCATTCCATTCGATTCCATTCGATTCCATTGAATTCCATTCCATGCCATTCCTTTCCATTCCATTCCATTCCATTCCATTCCATTCCATTCCATTCCATTTAATTCCATTCCATTCCATTCCATTCCATTGAATTAATTTCCATTCCATTCCATTCCATTCCATTCCATTCTATTCCATCGAATTCCATTCCATTCCATTCCATTCCATTCCATTCCATTCCATTCCATTCCATTCCATTCCATTCCATTCCATTCTACTCGGGTTGATTCCATTCTATTCCATTCCATTCCATTCCATTCCTTTCCGTTCCATTCCTTTCCGTTCCGTTCCGTTCCGTTCCGTTCTACTCGGGTTGATTCCATTCTATTCCATTCCATTCCATTCGATTCCATTCTATTCCATTCGATTCCATTCGATTCAATTCGATTCGATTCCATTCCATTCCATTCCATTCCATTCCATTGAATTCCATTCCATTCCATTCCGTTCCATTCCATTCCGTTCCATTCCATTCCATTCCATTCCATTCCATTCCATTACATTCCCTTCCATTCCTTTCCATTCCGTTCCATTCCATTGAATTCCGACCCATTGCATTGAATTCCGTTCCATTCCATTCCATTCCTTTCCGTTCCGTTCCGTTCCGTTCCGTTCCGTTCTACTCGGATTGATTCCATTCTATTCCATTCCATTCCATTCGATTCCATTCGATTCCATTCGATTCCATTCGACTCCATTCCATTCCATTCCATTCCATTCCATTCCATTCCATTCCATTCCATAGAACTCCATTCCATTCCATTCCATTCCATTCCATTCCATTCCATTCCATTGAATTCCATTCCATTCCATTCCATTCCATTGAATTCTGTTCCATTCCATTCCATTCCATTCCATTCCGTTCTACTCGGGTTGATTCCATTCTATTCCATTCCGTTCCGTTCCGTTCCATTCCGTTCCATTCCACTCGGGTTGATTCCATTCTATTCCATTCCATTCCATTCGATTCCATTCGATTCCATTCGGTTCCATTCGATTCCATTCGATTCGATTCCATTCCATTCCATTCCATTGAATTCCATTCCATTCCATTCCATTCCATTGAATTCCGTTCCATTCCATTCAATTCCATTCCATTCCATTCCATTCCATTCGATTCCATTGAATTCCATTCCATGCCATTCCTTTCCATTCCATTCCATTCCATTCCATTCCATTCCATTCCATTCCATTGAATTCCATTCCATTGAATTCCATTCCATTCCGTTCCATTCCATTGAATTCCATTCCATTCCATTCCATCGAATTCCATTCCATTCCATTGAATTCCATTCCATTCCATTCCATTCCATTCCATTCCATTCCATTCCATTCCATCGAATTCCATTCCACTCCATTCCATTCCATTCCATTCCATTCCATTCCATTCCATTCCATCGAATTCCATTCCATTCCATTCCATTCCATTCCATTGCATTCCATTCCATTCTCCTCGGGTTGATTCCATTCTATTACATTCCATTCCATTCGATTCCATTCGATTCCATTCGATTCCATTCGATTCCATTCCATTCCATTCCATTCAATTGAATTCCATTCCATTCCATTCCATTCCATTCCATTCCATTCCATTCCATCGAATTCCATTCCATTCCATTCCATTCCATTCCATTCCATTCCATTGAATTCCATTCCATTCCATTCCATTCCATTGAATACCATTCCATTGAATTCCATTCCATTCCATTGAATTCCTTTCCAATCCATTCCATTCCATAGAATTCCGTTCCATTCCATTCCATTCCATTCCATTCCGTTCCATTCCATTTGAATTCCATTCCATTCCATTCCATTCCATTCCATTCTACTCGGGTTGATTCCATTCTATTCCATTCCATTCCATACGATTCCATTCCATTCCATTCGATTCCATTCGAGTCCATTCCATTCCATTCAATTCCATTGAATTCCATTCCATTCCATTCCATTCCATTCCATTCCATTCCATTGAATTCCATTCCTTTCCATTCCATTCCATGGAATTCCATTCCATTCCATTGAATTCCATTCCATTCCATTCCGTTCCATTCCATTATGTTCCATTCCATTCCATTCCATTCCATTCAATTCCGTTCCGTTCCATTCCGTTCCATTCCGTTCCATTCCATTGAATTCCGATCCATTGCATTGAATTCCGTTCCATTCCATTCCATTCCTTTCCGTTCCGTTCCGTTCCGTTCTACTCGGGTTGATTCCATTCTATTCCATTCCATTCCATTCGATTCCATTCGATTCCATTCGATTCCATTCCATTCCATTCGATTCCATTCGATTCCATTCCACTCCATTCCATTCCATTCCATTCCATTCCATTCTATTCCATTGAATTCCTTTCCATTCCATTGAATTCCATTCCATTCCATTCCATTCCATTCGATTCCATTGAATTCCATTCCATGCCATTCCTTTCCATTCCATTCCATTCCATTCCATTCCATTCCATTCCATTCCATTCCATTCCATTCCATTCCATTGAATTCCATTCCATTGAATTCCATTCCATTCCGTTCCATTCCATTGAATTCCATTCCATTCCATTCCATCGAATTCCATTCCATTCCATTGAATTCCATTCCATTCCATTCCATTCCATTCCATTCCATTCCATTCCATTCCATCGAATTCCATTCCACTCCATTCCATTCCATTCCATTCCATTCCATTCCATTCCATTCCATCGAATTCCATTCCATTCCATTCCATTCCATTCCATTGCATTCCATTCCATTCTCCTCGGGTTGATTCCATTCTATTACATTCCATTCCATTCGATTCCATTCGATTCCATTCGATTCCATTCGATTCCATTCCATTCCATTCCATTCAATTGAATTCCATTCCATTCCATTCCATTCCATTCCATTCCATTCCATTCCATCGAATTCCATTCCATTCCATTCCATTCCATTCCATTCCATTCCATTCCATTGAATTCCATTCCATTCCATTCCATTCCATTGAATACCATTCCATTGAATTCCATTCCATTCCATTGAATTCCTTTCCAATCCATTCCATTCCATAGAATTCCGTTCCATTCCATTCCATTCCATTCCATTCCGTTCCATTCCATTTGAATTCCATTCCATTCCATTCCATTCCATTCCATTCTACTCGGGTTGATTCCATTCTATTCCATTCCATTCCATACGATTCCATTCCATTCCATTCGATTCCATTCGAGTCCATTCCATTCCATTCAATTCCATTGAATTCCATTCCATTCCATTCCATTCCATTCCATTCCATTCCATTGAATTCCATTCCTTTCCATTCCATTCCATGGAATTCCATTCCATTCCATTGAATTCCATTCCATTCCATTCCGTTCCATTCCATTATGTTCCATTCCATTCCATTCCATTCCATTCAATTCCGTTCCGTTCCATTCCGTTCCATTCCGTTCCATTCCATTGAATTCCGATCCATTGCATTGAATTCCGTTCCATTCCATTCCATTCCTTTCCGTTCCGTTCCGTTCCGTTCTACTCGGGTTGATTCCATTCTATTCCATTCCATTCCATTCGATTCCATTCGATTCCATTCGATTCCATTCCATTCCATTCGATTCCATTCGATTCCATTCCACTCCATTCCATTCCATTCCATTCCATTCCATTCTATTCCATTGAATTCCTTTCCATTCCATTGAATTCCATTCCATTCCATTCCATTCCATTCGATTCCATTGAATTCCATTCCATGCCATTCCTTTCCATTCCATTCCATTCCATTCCATTCCATTCCATTCCATTCCATTTAATTCCATTCCATTCCATTCCATTCCATTGAATTAATTTCCATTCCATTCCATTCCATTCCATTCCATTCCATTCCATTCTATTCCATCGAATTCCATTCCATTCCATTCCATTCCATTCCATTCCATTCCATTCCATTCCATTCCATTCCATTCCATTCCATTCTACTCGGGTTGATTCCATTCTATTCCATTCCATTCCATTCCATTCCTTTCCGTTCCATTCCTTTCCGTTCCGTTCCGTTCCGTTCCGTTCTACTCGGGTTGATTCCATTCTATTCCATTCCATTCCATTCGATTCCATTCTATTCCATTCGATTCCATTCGATTCAATTCGATTCCATTCCATTCCATTCCATTCCATTCCATTCCATTGAATTCCATTCCATTCCATTCCGTTCCATTCCATTCCGTTCCATTCCATTCCATTCCATTCCATTCCATTCCATTACATTCCCTTCCATTCCTTTCCATTCCATTCCATTCCATTGAATTCCGATCCATTGCTTTGAATTCCGTTCCATTCCATTCCATTCCTTTCCGTTCCGTTCCGTTCCGTTCCGTTCTACTCGGATTGATTCCATTCTATTCCATTCCATTCCATTCCATTCCATTCGATTCCATTCGATTCCATTCGAATCCATTCCATTCCATTCCATTCCATTCCATTCCATTCCATTCCATTCCATTCCATTGACCTCCATTCCATTCCATTCCATTCCATTCCATTCCATTCCATTCCATTGAATTCCATTCCATTCCATTCCATTCCATTGAATTCTGTTCCATTCCATTCCATTCCATTCCATTCCGTTCTACTCGGGTTGATTCCATTCTATTCCATTCCGTTCCGTTCCGTTCCGTTCCGTTCCATTCCACTCGGGTTGATTCCATTCTATTCCATTCCATTCCATTCGATTCCATTCGATTCCATTCGATTCCATTCGATTCCATTCGATTCGATTCCATTCCATTCCATTCCATTGAATTCCATTCCATTCCATTCCATTCCATTTAATTCCGTTCCATTCCATTCAATTCCATTCCATTCCATTCCATTTGAATTCCATTCCATTCCATTCCATTCCATTTAATTCCGTTCCATTCCATTCGATTCCATTCCATTCCATTCCATTCCATTTCATTCTACTCGGGTTGATTCCATTCTATTCCATTCCATTCCTTTCGATTCCATTCGATTCCATTCGATTCCATTCCATTCCATTCCATTCCATTCCATAAAATTGAATTCCATTCCATTCCATTCCATTCCATTCCATTCCATTCCATTCCATTCCATTCCATTCCATTCCATTCCATTCCGTTCTGCTCGGGTTGATTCCATTCTATTCCATTCCATTCCATTCGATTCCATTCGATTCCATTCGATTCCATTCCATTCCATTCCATTCCATTGAATTCCATTCCATTCCATTCCATTCCATTCCATTCCATTCCATTCCATTCCGTTCCATTCCGTTCCATTCCATTCCGTTCCTTTCCTTTCCGTTCCGTTCCATTCCATTCCGTTCCGTTCCATTCCGTTGCATTCCGTTCCATTCCATTGAATTCCGTTCCATTTCATTGAATTCCGTTCCATTCCATTGCATTCCTTTCCGTTCCGTTCCGTTCCATTCCTTTCCGTTCCGTTCTTCTCGGGTTGATTCCATTCTATTCCATTCCATTCCATTCGATTCCATTCGATTCCATTCGATTCCATTCGATTCCATTCGATTCCATTCCATTCCATTCCATTCCATTGAATTCCATTCCATTCCATTCCATTGAATTCCATTCCATTCCATTCCATTCCATTCCATTCCATTCCATTGAATTCCATTCCATTCCATTGAATTCCATTCCATTCCATTCCATTCGATTCCATTCCATTCCCTTGAATTCCATTCCATTCCATTCCATTCCATTCCATTCCATTCCATTCCATTCCATTGAATTCCATTCCATTGAATTCCATTCCATTCCATTGAATTCCATTCCAATCCATTCCATTCCATTGAATTCCGTTCCATTCCACTCCATTCCATTCCATTCCGTTCCATTCCATTTGAATTCCATTCCATTCCATTCCATTCCATTCTACTCGGGTTGATTCCATTCTATTCCATTCCATTCCATTCGATTCCATTCGATACCATTCGATTCCATTCGAGTCCATTCCATTCCATTCAATTCCATTGAATTCCATTCCATTCCATTCCATTCCATTCCATTCCATTCCATTGAATTCCATTCCTTTCCATTCCATTCCATGGAATTCCATTCCATTCCATTGAATTCCATTCCATTCCATTCCGTTCCATTCCATTATGTTCCATTCCATTCCATTCCATTCCATTCAATTCCGTTCCGTTCCATTCCGTTCCATTCCGTTCCATTCCATTGAATTCCGATCCATTGCATTGAATTCCGTTCCATTCCATTCCATTCCTTTCCGTTCCGTTCCGTTCCGTTCTACTCGGGTTGATTCCTTTCTATTCCATTCCATTCCATTCCATTCCATTCGATTCCATTCGATTCCATTCCATTCCATTCGATTCCATTCGATTCCATTCCATTCCATTCCATTCCATTCCATTCCATTCCATTTCATTCTATTCCATTGAATTCCTTTCCATTCCATTGAATTCCATTCCATTCCATTCCATTCGATTCCATTCGATTCCATTGAATTCCATTCCATGCCATTCCTTTCCATTCCATTCCATTCCATTCCATTCCATTCCATTCCATTTAATTCCATTCCATTCCATTCCATTCCATTGAATTAATTTCCATTCCATTCCATTCCATTCCATTCCATTCTATTCCATCGAATTCCATTCCATTCCATTCCATTCCATTCCATTCCATTCCATTCCATTCTACTCGGGTTGATTCCATTCTATTCCATTCCATTCCATTCCATTCCTTTCCGTTCCATTCCTTTCCGTTCCGTTCCGTTCCGTTCCGTTCTACTCGGGTTGATTCCATTCTATTCCATTCCATTCCATTCGATTCCATTCTATTCCATTCGATTCCATTCGATTCAATTCGATTCCATTCCATTCCATTCCATTCCATTCCATTCCATTGAATTCCATTCCATTCCATTCCGTTCCATTCCATTCCGTTCCATTCCATTCCATTCCATTCCATTCCATTACATTCCCTTCCATTCCTTTCCATTCCATTCCATTCCATTGAATTCCGATCCATTGCTTTGAATTCCGTTCCATTCCATTCCATTCCTTTCCGTTCCGTTCCGTTCCGTTCCGTTCTACTCGGATTGATTCCATTCTATTCCATTCCATTCCATTCCATTCCATTCGATTCCATTCGATTCCATTCGACTCCATTCCATTCCATTCCATTCCATTCCATTCCATTCCATTCCATTCCATTGACCTCCATTCCATTCCATTCCATTCCATTCCATTCCATTCCATTCCATTGAATTCCATTCCATTCCATTCCATTCCATTGAATTCTGTTCCATTCCATTCCATTCCATTCCATTCCGTTCTACTCGGGTTGATTCCATTCTATTCCATTCCGTTCCGTTCCGTTCCGTTCCGTTCCATTCCACTCGGGTTGATTCCATTCTATTCCATTCCATTCCATTCGATTCCATTCGATTCCATTCGATTCCATTCGATTCCATTCGATTCGATTCCATTCCATTCCATTCCATTGAATTCCATTCCATTCCATTCCATTCCATTTAATTCCGTTCCATTCCATTCAATTCCATTCCATTCCATTCCATTTGAATTCCATTCCATTCCATTCCATTCCATTTAATTCGGTTCCATTCCATTCGATTCCATTCCATTCCATTCCATTCCATTTCATTCTACTCGGGTTGATTCCATTCTATTCCATTCCATTCCTTTCGATTCCATTCGATTCCATTCGATTCCATTCCATTCCATTCCATTCCATTCCATACAATTGAATTCCATTCCATTCCATTCCATTCCATTCCATTCCATTCCATTCCATTCCATTCCATTCCATACCATTCCGTTCTGCTCGGGTTGATTCCATTCTATTCCATTCCATTCCATTCGATTCCATTCGATTCCATTCGATTCCATTCCATTCCATTCCATTCCATTGAATTCCATTCCATTCCATTCCATTCCATTCCATTCCATTCCATTCCATTCCATTCCATTCCATTCCGTTCCATTCCATTCCGTTCCTTTCCTTTCCGTTCCGTTCCATTCCATTCCGTTCCGTTCCATTCCGTTGCATTCCGTTCCATTCCATTGAATTCCGTTCCATTGCATTGAATTCCGTTCCATTCCATTGCATTCCTTTCCGTTCCGTTCCGTTCCATTCCGTTCCGTTCCGTTCTTCTCGGGTTGATTCCATTCTATTCCATTCCATTCCATTCGATTCCATTCGATTCCATTCGATTCCATTCGATTCCATTCGATTCCATTCCATTCCATTCCATTCCATTGAATTCCATTCCATTCCATTCCATTGAATTCCATTCCATTCCATTCCATTCCATTCCATTCCATTCCATTGAATTCCATTCCATTCCATTGAATTCCATTCCATTCCATTCCATTCGATTCCATTCCATTCCCTTGAATTCCATTCCATTCCATTCCATTCCATTCCATTCCATTCCATTCCATTCCATTGAATTCCATTCCATTGAATTCCATTCCATTCCATTGAATTCCATTCCAATCCATTCCATTCCATTGAATTCCGTTCCATTCCATTCCATTCCATTCCATTCCGTTCCATTCCATTTGAATTCCATTCCATTCCATTCCATTCCATTCTACTCGGGTTGATTCCATTCTATTCCATTCCATTCCATTCGATTCCATTCGATACCATTCGATTCCATTCGAGTCCATTCCATTCCATTCAATTCCATTGAATTCCATTCCATTCCATTCCATTCCATTCCATTCCATTCCATTGAATTCCATTCCTTTCCATTCCATTCCATGGAATTCCATTCCATTCCATTGAATTCCATTCCATTCCATTCCGTTCCATTCCATTATGTTCCATTCCATTCCATTCCATTCCATTCAATTCCGTTCCGTTCCATTCCGTTTCATTCCGTTCCATTCCATTGAATTCCGATCCATTGCATTGAATTCCGTTCCATTCCATTCCATTCCTTTCCGTTCCGTTCCGTTCCGTTCTACTCGGGTTGATTCCATTCTATTCCATTCCATTCCATTCGATTCCTTTCGATTCCATTCGATTCCATTCCATTCCATTCGATTCCATTCGATTCAATTCCATTCCATTCCATTCCATTCCATTCCATTCCATTGAATTCCTTTCCATTCCATTGAATTCCATTCCATTCCATTCCATTCGATTCCATTCGATTCCATTGAATTCCATTCCATTCCATTCCATTCCATTCCATTCCATTCCATTCCATTCCATTCCATTCCATTCCATTTAATTCCATTGAATTCCATTCCAATGAATTCCATTCCATTTAATTCCATTCCATTCCATTCCATTCCATTCCATTCCATTGAATTAATTTCCATTCCATTCCATTCCATTCCATTCCATTCTATTACATCGAATTCCATTCCATTCCATTCCATTCCATTCCATTCCATTCCATTCCATTCCATTCCATTCCATTCCATTCCATTCCATTCTACTCGGGTTGATTCCATTCTATTCCATTCCATTCCATTCGATTCCATTCGATTCCATTCCATTCCATTCCATTCCATTCAATTGAATTCCATTCCCTTCCATTCCATTCCATTCCATTCCATTCCATTCCGTTCCATTCCATTCCATCGAATTCCATTCCATTCCATTCCATTCCATTCCATTGAATTCCATTCCATTCCGTTCCGTTCCGTTCCGTTCCGTTTCGTTCCGTTCCGTTCCGTTCCGTTCCATTCCATTCCATTCCATTCCATTCCATTGAATTCCGTTCCATTCCATTGAATTCTGTTCCGTTCCGTTCCGTTCCGTTCCATTCCGTTCCATTCCGTTCCTTTCCGTTCTACTCGGGTTGATTCCATTCTATTCCATTCCATTCCATTCGATTCCATTCGATTCCATTCGAATCCATTCGATTCCATTCGATTCCATTCGATTCCATTCCATTCCATTGAATTCCATTCCATTCCATTCCATTCCATTGAATTCGGTTCCATTCCATTCCATTCCATTCCATTCCATTCCTTTCCGTTCCATTCCGTTCCGTTCCGTTCCGTTCCGTTCCGTTCTACTCGGGTTGATTCCATTCTATTCCATTCCATTCCATTCGATTCCATTCTATTCCATTCGATTCCATTCGATTCAATTCGATTCCATTCCATTCCATTCCATTCCATTCCATTCCATTGAATTCCATTCCATTCCATTCTGTTCCATTCCGTTCCGTTCCATTCCATTCCATTCCATTCCATTCCATTCCCTTCCATTCCTTTCCATTCCGTTCCATTCCATTGAATTCCGACCCATTGCATTGAATTCCGTTCCATTCCATTCCATTCCTTTCCGTTCCGTTCCGTTCCGTTCCGTTCCGT
This sequence comes from Gorilla gorilla gorilla, assembly GCF_029281585.2. Classification (NCBI taxonomy): domain Eukaryota; kingdom Metazoa; phylum Chordata; class Mammalia; order Primates; family Hominidae; genus Gorilla; species Gorilla gorilla. The sequence goes on from NC_073242.2 coordinate 61,171,347, forward strand.
TCCGTTCTACTCGGATTGATTCCATTCTATTCCATTCCATTCCATTCGATTCCATTCGATTCCATTCGATTCCATTCGACTCCATTCCATTCCATTCCATTCCATTCCATTCCATTCCATTCCATAGAACTCCATTCCATTCCATTCCATTCCATTCCATTCCATTCCATTCCATTGAATTCCATTCCATTCCATTCCATTCCATTGAATTCTGTTCCATTCCATTCCATTCCATTCCATTCCGTTCTACTCGGGTTGATTCCATTCTATTCCATTCCGTTCCGTTCCGTTCCATTCCGTTCCATTCCACTCGGGTTGATTCCATTCTATTCCATTCCATTCCATTCCATTCCATTCGATTCCATTCGGTTCCATTCGATTCCATTCGATTCCATTCCATTCCATTCCATTCCATTGAATTCCATTCCATTCTATTCCATTCCATTCCATTCGATTCCATTCGATTCCATTCGGTTCCATTCGATTCCATTCGATTCGATTCCATTCCATTCCATTCCATTGAATTCCATTCCATTCCATTCCATTCCATTGAATTCCGTTCCATTCCATTCAATTCCATTCCATTCCATTCCTTTTGAATTCCATTCCATTCCATTCCATTCCATTCCATTCCATTCCATTCCATTCCATTCAATTCCATTCCATTCCATTCAATTCCATTCCATTCTACTCGGGTTGATTCCATTCTATTCCATTCCATTCCATTCGATTCCATTCGATTCCATTCCTTTCCATTCGATTCCATTCCATTCCATTCCATTCCATTCCATTCCATTCCATTCCATTCCATTCCATGGAATTCCATTCCATTCCCTTGAATTCCATTCCATTCCATTCCATTCCATTCCATTCCATTCCATTCCATTGAATTCCATTCCATTGAATTCCATTCCATTCCATTGAATTCCATTCCAATCCATTCCATTCCATTGAATTCCGTTCCATTCCATTCCATTCCATTCCATTCCATTCCATTCCATTCCATTCCATTCCATTCTACTCGGGTTGATTCCATTCTATTACATTCCATTCCATTCCATTCTACTCGGGTTGATTCCATTCTATTCCATTCCATTCCATTCGATTCCATTCGATTCCATTCGATTCCATTCGATTCCATTCCATTCCATTCAATTCCATTGAATTCCATTCCATTCCATTCCATTCCATTCCATTGAATTCCATTCCTTTCCATTCCATTCCATGGAATTCCATTCCATTCCATTGAATTCCATTCCATTCCATTCCGTTCCATTCCATTATGTTCCATTCCATTCCATTCCATTCCATTCAATTCCGTTCCGTTCCATTCCGTTCCATTCCGTTCCATTCCATTGAATTCCGATCCATTGCATTGAATTCCGTTCCATTCCATTCCATTCCTTTCGATCCGTTCGGTTCCGTTCTACTCGGGTTGATTCCATTCTATTCCATTCCATTCCATTCGATTCCATTCGATTCCATTCGATTCCATTCGATTCCATTCGATTCCATTCCATTCCATTCCATTCCATTCCATTCCATTCCATTCCATTGAATTCCATTCCGTTCCATTCCATTCCATTCCATTCCATTCCATTGAATTCCGTTCCATTCCATTGAATTCCATTCCATTCCGTTCCATTCCATTGAATTCTGTTCCGTTCCGTTCCGTTCCGTTCCATTCCGTTCCATTCCGTTCCTTTCCGTTGTACTCGGGTTGATTCCATTCTATTCCATTCCATTCCATTCGATTCCATTCGATTCCATTCGATTCCATTCGATTCCATTCCATTCCATTCCATTCCATTCCATTGAATTCCATTCCATTCCATTCCATTCCATTGAATTCCGTTCCATTCCATTCCATTCCATTCCATTCCATTGCATTCCATTCCATTCCATTCCATTGAATTCCATTCCATTCCATTGAATTCCATTCCATTCCATTCCATCGAATTCCATTCCATTCCATTGAATTCCATTCCATTCCATTCCATTCCATTCCATTCCATTCCATTCCATTCCATTCCATTCCATCGAATTCCATTCCACTCCATTCCATTCCATTCCATTCCATTCCATTCCATTCCATTCCATTCCATCGAATTCCATTCCATTCCATTCCATTCCATTCCATTCCATTCCATTCCATTCCATTCCATTCCATTCCATTCTACTCGGGTTGATTCCATTCTATTACATTCCATTCCATTCGATTCCATTCGATTCCATTCGATTCCATTCGATTCCATTCCATTCCATTCCATTCAATTGAATTCCATTCCATTCCATTCCATTCCATTCCATTCCATTCCATCGAATTCCATTCCATTCCATTCCATTCCATTCCATTCCATTCCATTCCATTGAATACCATTCCATTGAATTCCATTCCATTCCATTGAATTCCATTCCAATCCATTCCATTCCATAGAATTCCGTTCCATTCCATTCCATTCCATTCCATTCCGTTCCATTCCATTTGAATTCCATTCCATTCCATTCCATTCCATTCCATTCTACTCGGGTTGATTCCATTCTATTCCATTCCATTCCATTCGATTCCATTCGATTCCATTCGATTCCATTCGAGTCCATTCCATTCCATTCAATTCCATTGAATTCCATTCCATTCCATTCCATTCCATTCCATTCCATTCCATTGAATTCCATTCCTTTCCATTCCATTCCATGGAATTCCATTCCATTCCATTGAATTCCATTCCATTCCATTCCGTTCCATTCCATTATGTTCCATTCCATTCCATTCCATTCCATTCAATTCCGTTCCGTTCCATTCCGTTCCATTCCGTTCCATTCCATTGAATTCCGATCCATTGCATTGAATTCCGTTCCATTCCATTCCATTCCTTTCCGTTCCGTTCCGTTCCGTTCTACTCGGGTTGATTCCATTCTATTCCATTCCATTCCATTCCATTCCATTCGATTCCATTCGATTCCATTCGATTCCATTCGATTCCATTCGATTCCATTCCATTCCATTCCATTCCATTCCATTCCATTCCATTTCATTCTATTCCATTGAATTCCTTTCCATTCCATTGAATTCCATTCCATTCCATTCCATTCGATTCCATTCGATTCCATTGAATTCCATTCCATGCCATTCCTTTCCATTCCATTCCATTTAATTCCATTCCATTCCATTCCATTCCATTGAATTAATTTCCATTCCATTCCATTCCATTCCATTCCATTCTATTCCATCGAATTCCATTCCATTCCATTCCATTCCATTCCATTCCATTCCATTCCATTCTACTCGGGTTGATTCCATTCTATTCCATTCCATTCCATTCCATTCCTTTCCGTTCCATTCCTTTCCGTTCCGTTCCGTTCCGTTCCGTTCTACTCGGGTTGATTCCATTCTATTCCATTCCATTCCATTCGATTCCATTCTATTCCATTCTATTCCATTCGATTCAATTCGATTCCATTCCATTCCATTCCATTCCATTCCATTCCATTGAATTCCATTCCATTCCATTCCGTTCCATTCCATTCCGTTCCATTCCATTCCATTCCATTCCATTCCATTCCATTACATTCCCTTCCATTTCTTTCCATTCCATTCCATTCCATTGAATTCCGATCCATTGCTTTGAATTCCGTTCCATTCCATTCCATTCCTTTCCGTTCCGTTCCGTTCCGTTCCGTTCCGTTCTACTCGGATTGATTCCATTCTATTCCATTCCATTCCATTCCATTCCATTCGATTCCATTCGATTCCATTCGGCTCCATTCCATTCCATTCCATTCCATTCCATTCCATTCCATTCCATTCCATTCCATTGAACTCCATTCCATTCCATTCCATTCCATTCCATTCCATTCCATTCCATTGAATTCCATTCCATTCCATTCCATTCCATTGAATTCTGTTCCATTCCATTCCATTCCATTCCATTCCGTTCTACTCGGGTTGATTCCATTCCATTCCATTCCGTTCCATTCCATTTGAATTCCATTCCATTCCATTCCATTCCATTCCATTCTACTCGGGTTGATTCCATTCTATTCCATTCCATTCCATTCGATTCCATTCCATTCCATTCGATTCCATTCGAGTCCATTCCATTCCATTCAATTCCATTGAATTCCATTCCATTCCATTCCATTCCATTCCATTCCATTCCATTGAATTCCATTCCTTTCCATTCCATTCCATGGAATTCCATTCCATTCCATTGAATTCCATTCCATTCCATTCCGTTCCATTCCATTATGTTCCATTCCATTCCATTCCATTCCATTCAATTCCGTTCCGTTCCATTCCGTTCCATTCCGTACCATTCCATTGAATTCCGATCCATTGCATTGAATTCCGTTCCATTCCATTCCATTCCTTTCCGTTCCGTTCGGTTCCGTTCTACTCGGGTTGATTCCATTCTATTCCATTCCATTCCATTCGATTCCATTCGATTCCATTCGATTCCATTCCATTCCATTCGATTCCATTCGATTCCATTCCATTCCATTCCATTCCATTCCATTCCATTCCATTCCATTCTATTCCATTGAATTCCTTTCCATTCCATTGAATTCCATTCCATTCCATTCCATTCGATTCCATTCGATTCCATTGAATTCCATTCCATGCCATTCCTTTCCATTCCATTCCATTCCATTCCATTCCATTCCATTCCATTCCATTTAATTCCATTCCATTCCATTCCATTCCATTGAATTAATTTCCATTCCATTCCATTCCATTCCATTCCATTCTATTCCATCGAATTCCATTCCATTCCATTCCATTCCATTCCATTCCATTCCATTCCATTCCATTCTACTCGGGTTGATTCCATTCTATTCCATTCCATTCCATTCCATTCCTTTCCGTTCCATTCCGTTCCGTTCCGTTCCGTTCCGTTCCGTTCTACTCGGGTTGATTCCATTCTATTCCATTCCATTCCATTCGATTCCATTCTATTCCATTCGATTCCATTCGATTCAATTCGATTCCATTCCATTCCATTCCATTCCATTCCATTCCATTGAATTCCATTCCATTCCATTCCGTTCCATTCCATTCCGTTCCATTGCATTCCATTCCATTCCTTTCCATTCCATTCCATTCCATTCCATTCCATTGAATTCCGATCCATTGCTTTGAATTCCGTTCCTTTCCATTCCATTCCTTTCCGTTCCGTTCCGTTCCGTTCCGTTCCGTTCTACTCGGATTGATTCCATTCTATTCCATTCCATTCCATTCCATTCCATTCGATTCCATTCGATTCCATTCGACTCCATTCCATTCCATTCCATTCCATTCCATTCCATTCCATTCCACTCCATTGAACTCCATTCCATTCAATTCCATTCCATTCCATTCCATTCCATTCCATTGAATTCCATTCCATTCCATTCCATTCCATTGAATTCTGTTCCATTCCATTCCATTCCATTCCATTCCGTTCTACTCGGGTTGATTCCATTCTATTCCATTCCGTTCCGTTCCGTTCCGTTCCGTTCCATTCCACTCGGGTTGATTCCATTCTATTCCATTCCATTCCATTCGATTCCATTCGATTCCATTCGATTCCATTCGATTCCATTCGATTCGATTCCATTCCATTCCATTCCATTGAATTCCATTCCATTCCATTCCATTCCATTTAATTCCGTTCCATTCCATTCAATTCCATTCCATTCCATTCCATTTGAATTCCATTCCATTCCATTCCATTCCATTTAATTCCGTTCCATTCCATTCGATTCCATTCCATTCCATTCCATTCCATTTCATTCTACTCGGGTTGATTCCATTCTATTCCATTCCATTCCTTTCGATTCCATTCGATTCCATTCGATTCCATTCCATTCCATTCCATTCCATTCCGTTCTGCTCGGGTTGATTCCATTCTATTCCATTCCATTCCATTCGATTCCATTCGATTCCATTCGATTCCATTCCATTCCATTGAATTCCATTCCATTCCATTCCATTCCATTCCATTCCATTCCATTCCATTCCATACAATTGAATTCCATTCCATTCCATTCCATTCCATTCCATTCCATTCCATTCCATTCCATTCCATTCCATTCCGTTCTGCTCGGGTTGATTCCATTCTATTCCATTCCATTCCATTCGATTCCATTCGATTCCATTCGATTCCATTCCATTCCATTGAATTCCATTCCATTCCATTCCATTCCATTCCATTCCATTCCATTCCGTTCCGTTCCATTCCATTCCGTTCCTTTCCTTTCCATTCCGTTCCATTCCATTCCGTTCCGTTCCATTCCGTTGCATTCCGTTCCATTCCATTGAATTCCGTTCCATTGCATTGAATTCCGTTCCATTCCATTGCATTCCTTTCCGTTCCATTCCGTTCCATTCCGTTCCGTTCCGTTCTTCTCGGGTTGATTCCATTCTATTCCATTCCATTCCATTCGATTCCATTCGATTCCATTCGATTCCATTGGATTCCATTCCATTCCATTCCATTCCATTCCATTCCATTGAATTCCATTCCATTCCATTCCATTGAATTCCATTCCATTCCATTCCATTCCATTCCATTCCATTCCATTGAATTCCATTCCATTCCATTGAATTCCATTCCATTCCATTCCATTCGATTCCATTCCATTCCCTTGAATTCCATTCCATTCCATTCCATTCCATTCCATTCCATTCCATTCCATTCCATTCCATTGAATTCCATTCCATTGAATTCCATTCCATTCCATTGAATTCCATTCCAATCCATTCCATTCCATTGAATTCCGTTCCATTCCATTCCATTCCATTCCATTCCGTTCCATTCCATTTGAATTCCATTCCATTCCATTCCATTCCATTCTACTCGGGTTGATTCCATTCTATTACATTCCATTCCATTCGATTCCATTCGATTCCATTCGATTCCATTCGAGTCCATTCCATTCCATTCAATTCCATTGAATTCCATTCCATTCCATTCCATTCGATTCCATTCCATTCCATTCCATTCCATTCCATTCCATTCCATTCCATTCCGTTCTGCTCGGGTTGATTCCATTCTATTCCATTCCATTCCATTCGATTCCATTCGATTCCATTCGATTCCATTCCATTTTTCCATTCCATTGAATTCCATTCCATTCCATTCCATTCCATTCCATTCCATTCCATTCCATTCCATTCCATTCCATTCCGTTCCATTCCATTCCGTTCCTTTCCTTTCCATTGCGTTCCATTCCATTCCGTTCCGTTCCATTCCGTTGCATTCCGTTCCATTCCATTGAATTCCGTTCCATTGCATTGAATTCCGTTCCATTCCATTGCATTCCTTTCCGTTCCGTTCCGTTCCATTCCGTTCCGTTCCGTTCTTCTCGGGTTGATTCCATTCTATTCCATTCCATTCCATTCGATTCCATTCGATTCCATTCGATTCCATTCGATTCCATTCGATTCCATTCCATTCCATTCCATTCCATTGAATTCCATTCCATTCCATTCCATTGAATTCCATTCCATTCCATTCCATTCCATTCCATTGAATTCCATTCCATTCCATTGAATTCCATTCCATTCCATTCCATTCGATTCCATTCCATTCCCCTGAATTCCATTCCATTCCATTCCATTCCATTCCATTCCATTCCATTCCATTCCATTGAATTCCATTCCATTGAATTCCATTCCATTCCATTGAATTCCATTCCAATCCATTCCATTCCATTGAATTCCGTTCCATTCCATTCCATTCCATTCCATTCCGTTCCATTCCATTTGAATTCCATTCCATTCCATTCCATTCCATTCTACTCGGGTTGATTCCATTCTATTCCATTCCATTCCATTCGATTCCATTCGATTCCATTCGATTCCATTCGAGTCCATTCCATTCCATTCAATTCCATTGAATTCCATTCCATTCCATTCCATTCCATTCCATTCCATTCCATTGAATTCCATTCCTTTCCATTCCATTCCATGGAATTCCATTCCATTCCATTGAATTCCATTCCATTCCATTCCGTTCCATTCCATTATGTTCCATTCCATTCCATTCCATTCCATTCAAATCCGTTCCGTTCCATTCCGTTCCATTCCGTTCCATTCCATTGAATTCCGATCCATTGCATTGAATTCCGTTCCATTCCATTCCATTCCTTTCCGTTCCGTTCCGTTCCGTTCTACTCGGGTTGATTCCATTCTATTCCATTCCATTCCATTCGATTCCATTCGATTCCATTCGATTCCATTCCATTCCATTCGATTCCATTCGATTCCATTCCATTCCATTCCATTCCATTCCATTCCATTCCATTCCATTCCATTGAATTCCTTTCCATTCCATTGAATTCCATTCCATTCCTTTCCATTCGATTCCATTCGATTTCGTTGAATTCCATTCCATTCCATTCCATTCCATTCCATTCCATTCAATTGAATTCCATTCCATTCCATTGAATTCCATTCCATTCCATTCCATTCCATTGAATTCCGTTCCATTCCATTCCATTCCATTCCATTCCATTCCATTGAATTCCATTCCATTGAATTCCATTCCATTCCATTCCATTCCATTGAATTCCGTTCCATTCCATTCCATTCCATTCCATTCCATTCCATTGAATTCCATTCCATTGAATTCCATTCCATTCCATTCCATTCCATTGAATTCCATTCCATTCCATTCCATTCCATTGAATTCCATTCCATTCCGTTCCGTTCCGTTCCGTTCCGTTCCGTTCCTCTCCATTCCATTCCATTCCATTCCATTGAATTCCGTTCCATTCCATTGAATTCCATTCCATTCCGTTCCATTCCATTGAATTCTGTTCCGTTCTGTTCCGTTCCGTTCCGTTCCATTCCGTTCCATTCCGTTCCTTTCCGTTCTACTCGGGTTGATTCCATTCTATTCCATTCCATTCCATTCGATTCCATTCGATTCCATTCGATTCCATTCCATTCCATTCCATTCCATTCCATTCCATTCCATTGAATTCCATTCCATTCCATTGAATTCCATTCCATTCCATTCCATTCCATTGAATTCCTTCCATTCCATTCCATTCCATTCCATTCCATTCCATTGAATTCCATTCCATTCCATTCCATTCCATTGAATTCCATTCCATTCCATTCCATCGAATTCCATTCCATTCCATTGAATTCCATTCCATTCCATTCCATTCCATTCCATTCCATTCCATCGAATTCCATTCCATTCCATTCCATTCCATTCCATTCCATTCCATTCCATTCCATTCCATTCCATTCTACTCGGGTTGATTCCATTCTATTACATTCCATTCCATTCGATTCCATTCGATTCCATTCGATTCCATTCGATTCCATTCCATTCCATTCCATTCAATTGAATTCCATTCCATTCCATTCCATTCCATTCCATTTGAATTCCATTGCATTCCATTCCATTCCATTCCACTCCATTCCATTCCATTCCATTCCATCGAATTCCATTCCATTCGATTCCATTCCATTCCATTCCATTCCATTTCATTCTACTCGGGTTGATTCCATTCTATTCCATTCCATTCCTTTCTATTCCATTCGATTCCATTCGATTCCATTCGATTCCATTCCATTCCATTCCATAGAATTGAATTCCATTCCATTCCATTCCATTCCATTCCATTCCATTCCATTCCATTCCATTCCATTCCAATCCATTCCATTCCATTCCATTCCATTCCATTCCATTGAATTCCGTTCCATTCCATTCAATTCCATTCCATTCCATTCCATTCCATTCCATTCCATTTGAATTCCATTCCATTCCATTCCATTCCATTCCATTCCATTCAATTCCATTCCATTCCATTCCATTCCATTCCATTCCATTTGAATTCCATTCCATTCCATTCCATTCCATTCCATTCCATTCCATTCCATTCCATTCTACTCGGGTTGATTCCATTCTATTACATTCCATTCCATTCGATTCCATTCGATTCCATTCCATTCCATTCCATTCCATTGAATTCCATTCCATTCCATTGAATTCCATTCCATTCCATTCCATTCCATTCCATTCCATTCCATTCCATTCCACTCGATTCCATTCCATTCCATGGAATTCCATTCCATTCCATTCCATTCCTTTCCATTCCATTCCATTCCATTGAATTCCATTGAATTCCATTCCGTTCCATTGAATTCCATTCCTTTCCATTCCATTCCATTGAATTCCGTTCAATTCCATTCCATTCCATTCCATTCCATTCCATTCCATTCCATTCGAATTCCATTCCATTCCATTCCATTCCATTCCATTCCATTCGAATTCCATTCCATTCCATTCCATTTCATTCCATTCCATTCCATTCCATCGAATTCCATTCCATTCCATTGAATTCCATTCCATTCCATTCCATTCCATTCCATTCCATTCCATTCCATTCCATTCTACTCGGGTTGATTCCATTCTATTCCATTCCATTCCATTCGATTCCATTCGATTCCATTCGATTCCATTTCATTCCATTCCATTCCATTCCATTCCATTCCATTGAATTCCATTCCATTCCATTCCATTCCACTGAATTCCATTCCATTCCGTTCCGTTCCGTTCCGTTCCGTTCCGTTCCATTCCATTCCATTCCATTGAATTCCGTTCCATTCCATTGAATTCCATTCCATTCCGTTCCATTGCATTGAATTCCGTTCCGTTCCGTTCCTTTCCGTTCCGTTCCATTCCGTTCCATTCCGTTCCATTCCGTTCTACTCGGGTTGTTTCCATTCTATTCCATTCCATTCCATTCCATTCCATTCCATTCCATTCCATTCCATTCCATTCCGTTCTACTCGGATTCATTCCATTCCATTCCGTTCCGTTCCGTTCCGTTCCGTTCCATTCCTTTCTACTTGTGTTGATTCCATTCCATTCCATTCTATTCCATTGAATTCCATTCAATAGAATTCCATTCCATTCCATTCCATTCCATTCCATTGAATTCCATTCCATTCCATTCCATTCCATTCCATTCCATTCCATTCCATTCCATTCAATTGAATTCCTTTCCATTCCATTCCATTCGATTCCATTCCATTCCATTGAATTCCATTCCATTCCATTCCATTCCATTCCATTCCATTGAATTCCATTGAATTCCATTCCATTGAATTCCATTCCATTCCATTGAATTCCATTCCATTCCATTCCATTCCATTCCGTTCCATTCCATTCCGTTCCATTCCATTCCATTCCTTTCCATTCCATTCCGTTCCGTTCCATTCCTTTCCATTCCGTTCCATTCCATTGAATTCCGTTCCATTGCATTGAATTCCGTTCCATTCCATTCCATTCCTTTCCGTTCCGTTCCATTCCGTTCCGTTCCGTTCCGTTCCGTTCTACTCGGGTTGATTCCATTCTATTCCATTCCATTCCATTCGATTCCATTCTATTCCATTCGATTCCATTCGATTCAATTCGATTCCTTTCCATTCCATTCCATTCCATTCCATTCCATTCCATTCCATTGAATTCCATTCCATTCCATTCCGTTCCATTCCATTCCGTTCCATTCCATTCCATTCCAATCCATTCCATTCCATTCCATTCCATTACGTTCCGTTCCATTCCGTTCCATTCCGTTCCATTCCATTGAATTCCGATCCATTGCATTGAATTCCGTTCCATTCCATTCCATTCCATTCCTTTCTGTTCCGTTCCGTTCCGTTCCGTTCCATTCCGTTCCTTTCTACTCGGATTGATTCCATTCTATTCCATTCCATTCCATTCGATTCCATTCGATTCCATTCGATTCCATTCGATTCCATTCCATTCCATTCCATTCCATTCCATTCCATTCCATTGAATTCCATTCCATTCCATTCCATTCCATTCCATTCCATTCCATTCCATTCCATTGAATTCTGTTCCATTCAATTCCATTCCATTCCATTCCGTTCTACTCGGGTTGATTCCATTCTATTCCATTCCGTTCCGTTCCGTTCCGTTCCGTTCCTTTCCGTTCCATTCCATTCCACTCGGGTTGGTTCCATTCCATTCCATTCCATTCCATTCCATTCCATTCCATTCCATTCCATTCCATTCTACTCGGGTTGATTCCATTCTATTACATTCCATTCCATTCGATTCCATTCGATTCCATTCGATTCCATTCGATTCCATTCCATTCCATTCCATTCAATTGAATTCCATTCCATTCCATTCCATTCCATTTGAATTCCATTGCATTCCATTCCATTCCATTCCATTCCATCGAATTCCATTCCATTCGATTCCATTCCATTCCATTCCATTCCATTCCATTCCATTTCATTCTACTCGGGTTGATTCCATTCTATTCCATTCCATTCCTTTCGACTCCATTCGATTCCATTCGATTCCATTCGATTCCATTCCATTCCATTCCATACAATTGAATTCCATTCCATTCCATTCCATTCCATTCCATTCCATTCCATTCCATTCCATTCCATTCCATTGAATTCCGTTCCATTCCATTCAATTCCATTCCATTCCATTCCATTCCATTCCATTTGAATTCCATTAAATTCCATTCCATTCCATTCCATTCCATTCCATTCCATTCCATTCCATTCTACTCGGGTTGATTCCATTCTATTACATTCCATTCCATTAGATTCCATTCTATTCCATTCGATTCCATTCGATTCAATTCGATTCCATTCCATTCCATTCCATTCCATTGAATTCCATTCCATTCCATTGAATTCCATTCCATTCCATTCCATTCCATTGAATTCCATTCCATTCCATTCCACTCGATTCCATTCCATTCCATGGAATTCCATTCCATTCCATTCCATTCCATTCCATTCCATGGAATTCCATTCCATTCCATTCCATTCCATTCCATTCCATTCCATTGAATTCCATTGAATTCCATTCCATTCCATTGAATTCCATTCCTTTCCATTCCATTCCATTGAATTCCGTTCAATTCCATTCCATTCCATTCCATTCCATTCCATTCCATTCCATTCGAATTCCATTCCATTCCATTCCATTCCATTCCATTCCATTCCATTCGAATTCCATTCCATTCCATTCCATTTCATTCCATTCCATTCCATTCCATCGAATTCCATTCCATTCCATTGAATTCCATTCCATTCCATTGAATTCCATTCCATTCCATTCCATTCCATTCCATTCCATTCCATCGAATTCCATTCCATTCCGTTCCATTCCATTCAATTCTATTCCATTCCATTCCATTCCATTCCATTCCATTCTACTCGGGTTGATTCCATTCTATTCCATTCCATTCCATTCGATTCCATTCGATTCCATTCGATTCCATTCCATTCCATTCCATTCCATTCCATTCCATTCCATTGAATTCCATTCCATTCCATTCCATTCCACTGAATTCCATTCCATTCCGTTCCGTTCCGTTCCGTTCCGTTCCGTTCCATTCCATTCCATTCCATTCCATTGAATTCCGTTCCATTCCATTGAATTCCATTCCATTCCGTTCCATTGCATTGAATTCCGTTCCGTTCCGTTCCTTTCCGTTCCGTTCCATTCCGTTCCATTCCGTTCCATTCCGTTCTACTCGGGTTGTTTCCATTCTATTCCATTCCATTCCATTCCATTCCATTCCATTCCATTCCATTCCATTCCATTCCATTCCGTTCTACTCGGATTCATTCCATTCCATTCCGTTCCGTTCCGTTCCGTTCCGTTCCATTCCTTTCTACTTGTGTTGATTCCATTCCATTCCATTCTATTCCATTGAATTCCATTCAATAGAATTCCATTCCATTCCATTCCATTCCATTCCATTGAATTACATTCCACTCCATTCCATTCCATTCCATTCCATTCCATTCCATTCCATTCCATTCAATTGAATTCCTTTCCATTCCTTTCCATTCGATTCCATTCCATTCCATTGAATTCCATTCCATTCCATTCCATTCCATTCCATTCCATTGAATTCCATTGAATTCCATTCCATTGAATTCCATTCCATTCCATTGAATTCCATTCCATTCCATTCCATTCCATTCCGTTCCATTCCATTCCGTTCCATTCCATTCCATTCCTTTCCACTCCATTCCGTTCCGTTCCATTCCTTTCCATTCCGTTCCATTCCATTGAATTCCGTTCCATTGCATTGAATTCCGTTCCATTCCATTCCATTCCTTTCCGTTCCGTTCCATTCCGTTCCGTTCCGTTCCGTTCCGTTCTACTCGGGTTGATTCCATTCTATTCCATTCCATTCCATTCGATTCCAGTCTATTCCATTCGATTCCATTCGATTCAATTCGATTCCATTCCATTGCATTCCATTCCATTCCATTCCATTCCATTCCATTGAATTCCATTCCATTCCATTCCGTTCCATTCCATTGCGTTCCATTCCATTCCATTCCATTCCATTCCATTCCATTACGTTCCGTTCCATTCCGTTCCATTCCGTTCCATTCCATTGAATTCCGATCCATTGCATTGAATTCCGTTCCATTCCATTCCATTCCATTCCTTTCCGTTCCGTTCCGTTCCGTTCCGTTCCATTCCGTTCCGTTCTACTCGGATTGATTCCATTCTATTCCATTCCATTCCATTCGATTCCATTCGATTCCATTCGATTCCATTCGATTCCATTCCATTCCATTCCATTCCATTCCATTCCATTCCATTGAATTCCATTCCATTCCATTCCATTCCATTCCATTCCATTCCATTCCATTCCATTGAATTCTGTTCCATTCAATTCCATTCCATTCCATTCCGTTCTACTCGGGTTGATTCCATTCTATTCCATTCCGTTCCGTTCCGTTCCGTTCCGTTCCTTTCCGTTCCATTCCATTCCACTCGGGTTGGTTCCATTCCATTCCATTCCATTCAATTCCATTCCATTCCATTCCATTCCATTCCATTCCATTCTACTCGGGTTGATTCCATTCTATTCCATTCGATTCCATTCGATTCCATTCGATTCCATTCGATTCCATTCGATTCCATTCCATTCCATTCCATTCAATTGAATTCCATTCCATTCCATTCCATTCCATTCCATTTGAATTCCATTGCATTCCATTCCATTCCATTCCATTCCATTCCATCGAATTCCATTCCATTCGATTCCATTCCATTCCATTCCATTCCATTCCATTCCATTCCATTTCATTCTACTCGGGTTGATTCCATTCTATTCCATTCCATTCCTTTCGATTCCATTCGATTCCATTCGATTCCATTCGATTCCATTCCATTCCATTCCATTCAATTGAATTCCATTCCATTCCATTCCATTCCATTCCATTCCATTCCATTCCATTCCATTCCATTCCATTCCATTCCATTCCGTTCTGCTCGGGTTGATTCCATTCTATTCCATTCCATTCCATTCGATTCCATTCGATTCCATTCGATTCCATTCCATTATTCCATTCCATTGAATTCCATTCCATTCCATTCCATTCCATTCCATTCCATTCCATTCCATTCCATTCCATTCCGTTCCATTCCATTCCGTTCCTTTCCTTTCCATTGCGTTCCATTCCATTCCGTTCCGTTCCATTCCGTTGCATTCCGTTCCATTCCATTGAATTCCGTTCCATTGCATTGAATTCCGTTCCATTCCATTGCATTCCTTTCCGTTCCGTTCCGTTCCATTCCGTTCCGTTCCGTTCTTCTCGGGTTGATTCCATTCTATTCCATTCCATTCCATTCGATTCCATTCGATTCCATTCGATTCCATTCGATTCCATTCGATTCCATTCCATTCCATTCCATTCCATTGAATTCCATTCCATTCCATTCCATTGAATTCCATTCCATTCCATTCCATTCCATTCCATTCCATTCCATTGAATTCCATTCCATTCCATTGAATTCCATTCCATTCCATTCCATTCGATTCCATTCCATTCCCCTGAATTCCATTCCATTCCATTCCATTCCATTCCATTCCATTCCATTCCATTCCATTGAATTCCATTCCATTGAATTCCATTCCATTCCATTGAATTCCATTCCAATCCATTCCATTCCATTGAATTCCGTTCCATTCCATTCCATTCCATTCCATTCCGTTCCATTCCATTTGAATTCCATTCCATTCCATTCCATTCCATTCTACTCGGGTTGATTCCATTCTATTCCATTCCATTCCATTCGATTCCATTCGATTCCATTCGATTCCATTCGAGTCCATTCCATTCCATTCAATTCCATTGAATTCCATTCCATTCCATTCCATTCCATTCCATTCCATTCCATTGAATTCCATTCCTTTCCATTCCATTCCATGGAATTCCATTCCATTCCATTGAATTCCATTCCATTCCATTCCGTTCCATTCCATTATGTTCCATTCCATTCCATTCCATTCCATTCAAATCCGTTCCGTTCCATTCCGTTCCATTCCGTTCCATTCCATTGAATTCCGATCCATTGCATTGAATTCCGTTCCATTCCATTCCATTCCTTTCCGTTCCGTTCCGTTCCGTTCTACTCGGGTTGATTCCATTCTATTCCATTCCATTCCATTCGATTCCATTCGATTCCATTCGATTCCATTCCATTCCATTCGATTCCATTCGATTCCATTCCACTCCATTCCATTCCATTCCATTCCATTCCATTCCATTCCATTGAATTCCTTTCCATTCCATTGAATTCCATTCCATTCCTTTCCATTCGATTCCATTCGATTTCGTTGAATTCCATTCCATTCCATTCCATTCCATTCCATTCCATTCAATTGAATTCCATTCCATTCCATTGAATTCCATTCCATTCCATTCCATTCCATTGAATTCCGTTCCATTCCATTCCATTCCATTCCATTGAATTCCATTCCATTGAATTCCATTCCATTCCATTCCATTCCATTGAATTCCGTTCCATTCCATTCCATTCCATTCCATTCCATTCCATTGAATTCCATTCCATTGAATTCCATTCCATTCCATTCCATTCCATTGAATTCCATTCCATTCCGTTCCGTTCCGTTCCGTTCCGTTCCGTTCCTCTCCATTCCATTCCATTCCATTCCATTGAATTCCGTTCCATTCCATTGAATTCCATTCCATTCCGTTCCATTCCATTGAATTCTGTTCCGTTCTGTTCCGTTCCGTTCCGTTCCATTCCGTTCCATTCCGTTCCTTTCCATTCTACTCGGGTTGATTCCATTCTATTCCATTCCATTCCATTCGATTCCATTCGATTCCATTCGATTCCATTCCATTCCATTCCATTCCATTCCATTCCATTCCATTGAATTCCATTCCATTCCATTGAATTCCATTCCATTCCATTCCATTCCATTGAATTCCGTTCCATTCCATTCCATTCCATTCCATTCCATTCCATTGAATTCCATTCCATTCCATTCCATTCCATTGAATTCCATTCCATTCCATTCCATCGAATTCCATTCCATTCCATTGAATTCCATTCCATTCCATTCCATTCCATTCCATTCCATTCCATTCCATTCCATCGAATTCCATTCCATTCCATTCCATTCCATTCCATTCCATTCCATTCCATTCCATCGAATTCCATTCCATTCCATTCCATTCCATTCCATTCCATTCCATTCCATTCCATTCCATTTGAATTCCATTGCATTCCATTCCATTCCATTCCATTCCATTCCATCGAATTCCATTCCATTCGATTCCATTCCATTCCATTCCATTCCATTCCATTCCATTTCATTCTACTCGGGTTGATTCCATTCTATTCCATTCCATTCCTTTCGATTCCATTCGATTCCATTCGATTCCATTCGATTCCATTCCATTCCATTCCATTCAATTGAATTCCATTCCATTCCATTCCATTCCATTCCATTCCATTCCATTCCATTCCATTCCATTCCATTCCATTCCATTCCATTCCATTCCATTCCATTCCATTCCATTCCATTCTGCTCGGGTTGATTCCATTCTATTCCATTCCATTCCATTCGATTCCATTCGATTCCATTCGATTCCATTCCATTTTTCCATTCCATTGAATTCCATTCCATTCCATTCCATTCCATTCCATTCCATTCCATTCCATTCCATTCCATTCCGTTCCATTCCATTCCGTTCCTTTCCTTTCCATTGCGTTCCATTCCATTCCGTTCCGTTCCATTCCGTTGCATTCCGTTCCATTCCATTGAATTCCGTTCCATTGCATTGAATTCCGTTCCATTCCATTGCATTCCTTTCCGTTCCGTTCCGTTCCATTCCGTTCCGTTCCGTTCTTCTCGGGTTGATTCCATTCTATTCCATTCCATTCCATTCGATTCCATTCGATTCCATTCGATTCCATTCGATTCCATTCGATTCCATTCCATTCCATTCCATTCCATTGAATTCCATTCCATTCCATTCCATTGAATTCCATTCCATTCCATTCCATTCCATTCCATTCCATTCCATTGAATTCCATTCCATTCCATTGAATTCCATTCCATTCCATTCCATTCGATTCCATTCCATTCCCCTGAATTCCATTCCATTCCATTCCATTCCATTCCATTCCATTCCATTCCATTCCATTCCATTGAATTCCATTCCATTGAATTCCATTCCATTCCATTGAATTCCATTCCAATCCATTCCATTCCATTGAATTCCGTTCCATTCCATTCCATTCCATTCCATTCCGTTCCATTCCATTTGAATTCCATTCCATTCCATTCCATTCCATTCTACTCGGGTTGATTCCATTCTATTCCATTCCATTCCATTCGATTCCATTCGATTCCATTCGATTCCATTCGAGTCCATTCCATTCCATTCAATTCCATTGAATTCCATTCCATTCCATTCCATTCCATTCCATTCCATTCCATTGAATTCCATTCCTTTCCATTCCATTCCATGGAATTCCATTCCATTCCATTGAATTCCATTCCATTCCATTCCGTTCCATTCCATTATGTTCCATTCCATTCCATTCCATTCCATTCAAATCCGTTCCGTTCCATTCCGTTCCATTCCGTTCCATTCCATTGAATTCCGATCCATTGCATTGAATTCCGTTCCATTCCATTCCATTCCTTTCCGTTCCGTTCCGTTCCGTTCTACTCGGGTTGATTCCATTCTATTCCATTCCATTCCATTCGATTCCATTCGATTCCATTCGATTCCATTCCATTCCATTCGATTCCATTCGATTCCATTCCATTCCATTCCATTCCATTCCATTCCATTCCATTCCATTCCATTGAATTCCTTTCCATTCCATTGAATTCCATTCCATTCCTTTCCATTCGATTCCATTCGATTTCGTTGAATTCCATTCCATTCCATTCCATTCCATTCCATTCCATTCCATTCAATTGAATTCCATTCCATTCCATTGAATTCCATTCCATTCCATTCCATTCCATTGAATTCCGTTCCATTCCATTCCATTCCATTCCATTCCATTCCATTGAATTCCATTCCATTGAATTCCATTCCATTCCATTCCATTCCATTGAATTCCGTTCCATTCCATTCCATTCCATTCCATTCCATTCCATTGAATTCCATTCCATTGAATTCCATTCCATTCCATTCCATTCCATTGAATTCCATTCCATTCCGTTCCGTTCCGTTCCGTTCCGTTCCGTTCCTCTCCATTCCATTCCATTCCATTCCATTGAATTCCGTTCCATTCCATTGAATTCCATTCCATTCCGTTCCATTCCATTGAATTCTGTTCCGTTCTGTTCCGTTCCGTTCCGTTCCATTCCGTTCCATTCCGTTCCTTTCCATTCTACTCGGGTTGATTCCATTCTATTCCATTCCATTCCATTCGATTCCATTCGATTCCATTCGATTCCATTCCATTCCATTCCATTCCATTCCATTCCATTCCATTGAATTCCATTCCATTCCATTGAATTCCATTCCATTCCATTCCATTCCATTGAATTCCGTTCCATTCCATTCCATTCCATTCCATTCCATTCCATTGAATTCCATTCCATTCCATTCCATTCCATTGAATTCCATTCCATTCCATTCCATCGAATTCCATTCCATTCCATTGAATTCCATTCCATTCCATTCCATTCCATTCCATTCCATTCCATTCCATTCCATCGAATTCCATTCCATTCCATTCCATTCCATTCCATTCCATTCCATTCCATCGAATTCCATTCCATTCCATTCCATTCCATTCCATTCCATTCCATTCCATTCCATTCTACTCGGGTTGATTCCATTCTATTACATTCCATTCCATTCGATTCCATTCGATTCCATTCGATTCCATTCGATTCCATTCCATTCCATTCCATTCAATTGAATTCCATTCCATTCCATTCCATTCCATTTGAATTCCATTGCATTCCATTCCATTCCATTCCATTCCATTCCATTCCATTCCATTCCATCGAATTCCATTCCATTCGATTCCATTCCATTCCATTCCATTCCATTTCATTCTACTCGGGTTGATTCCATTCTATTCCATTCCATTCCTTTCGATTCCATTCGATTCCATTCGATTCCATTCGATTCCATTCCATTCCATTCCATACAATTGAATTCCATTCCATTCCATTCCATTCCATTCCATTCCATTCCATTCCATTCCATTCCATTCCATTCCATTGAATTCCGTTCCATTCCATTCAATTCCATTCCATTCCATTCCATTCCATTCCATTTGAATTCCATTCCATTCCATTCCATTCCATTCCATTCCATTCCATTCCATTCCATTCTACTCGGGTTGATTCCATTCTATTACATTCCATTCCATTCGATTCCATTCTATTCCATTCGATTCCATTCGATTCAATTCGATTCCATTCCATTCCATTCCATTCCATTGAATTCCATTCCATTCCATTGAATTCCATTCCATTCCATTCCATTCCATTGAATTCCATTCCATTCCATTCCACTCGATTCCATTCCATTCCATGGAATTCCATTCCATTCCATTCCATTCCTTTCCATTCCATTCCATTCCATTGAATTCCATTGAATTCCATTCCATTCCATTGAATTCCATTCCTTTCCATTCCATTCCATTGAATTCCGTTCAATTCCATTCCATTCCATTCCATTCCATTCCATTCCATTCCACTCGAATTCCATTCCATTCCATTCCATTCCATTCCATTCCATTCGAATTCCATTCCATTCCATTCCATTTCATTCCATTCCATTCCATTCCATCGAATTCCATTCCATTCCATTGAATTCCATTCCATTCCATTCCATTCCATTCCATTCCATTCCATTCCATTCCATTCTACTCGGGTTGATTCCATTCTATTCCATTCCATTCCATTCGATTCCATTCGATTCCATTCGATTCCATTCCATTCCATTCCATTCCATTCCATTCCATTCCATTGAATTCCATTCCATTCCATTCCATTCCACTGAATTCCATTCCATTCCGTTCCGTTCCGTTCCGTTCCGTTCCGTTCCATTCCATTCCATTCCATTCCATTGAATTCCGTTCCATTCCATTGAATTCCATTCCATTCCGTTCCATTGCATTGAATTCCGTTCCGTTCCGTTCCTTTCCGTTCCGTTCCATTCCGTTCCATTCCGTTCCATTCCGTTCTACTCGGGTTGTTTCCATTCTATTCCATTCCATTCCATTCCATTCCATTCCATTCCATTCCATTCCATTCCATTCCATTCCGTTCTACTCGGATTCATTCCATTCCATTCCGTTCCGTTCCGTTCCGTTCCGTTCCATTCATTTCTACTTGTGTTGATTCCATTCCATTCCATTCTATTCCATTGAATTCCATTCAATAGAATTCCATTCCATTCCATTCCATTCCATTCCATTGAATTACATTCCATTCCATTCCATTCCATTCCATTCCATTCCATTCCATTCCATTCCATTCAATTGAATTCCTTTCCATTCCATTCCATTCGATTCCATTCCATTCCATTGAATTCCATTCCATTCCATTCCATTCCATTCCATTCCATTGAATTCCATTGAATTCCATTCCATTGAATTCCATTCCATTCCATTGAATTCCATTCCATTCCATTCCATTCCATTCCGTTCCATTCCATTCCGTTCCATTCCATTCCATTCCTTTCCATTCCATTCCGTTCCGTTCCATTCCTTTCCATTCCGTTCCATTCCATTGAATTCCGTTCCATTGCATTGAATTCCGTTCCATTCCATTCCATTCCTTTCCGTTCCGTTCCATTCCGTTCCGTTCCGTTCCGTTCCGTTCTACTCGGGTTGATTCCATTCTATTCCATTCCATTCCATTCGATTCCATTCTATTCCATTCGATTCCATTCGATTCAATTCGATTCCTTTCCATTCCATTCCATTCCATTCCATTCCATTCCATTCCATTGAATTCCATTCCATTCCATTCCGTTCCATTCCATTCCGTTCCATTCCATTCCATTCCAATCCATTCCATTCCATTCCATTCCATTACGTTCCGTTCCATTCCGTTCCATTCCGTTCCATTCCATTGAATTCCGATCCATTGCATTGAATTCCGTTCCATTCCATTCCATTCCATTCCTTTCTGTTCCGTTCCGTTCCGTTCCGTTCCATTCCGTTCCTTTCAACTCGGATTGATTCCATTCTATTCCATTCCATTCCATTCGATTCCATTCGATTCCATTCGATTCCATTCGATTCCATTCCATTCCATTCCATTCCATTCCATTCCATTCCATTGAATTCCATTCCATTCCATTCCATTCCATTCCATTCCATTCCATTCCATTGAATTCTGTTCCATTCAATTCCATTCCATTCCATTCCGTTCTACTCGGGTTGATTCCATTCTATTCCATTCCGTTCCGTTCCGTTCCGTTCCGTTCCTTTCCGTTCCATTCCATTCCACTCGGGTTGGTTCCATTCCATTCCATTCCATTCCATTCCATTCCATTCCATTCCATTCCATTCCATTCTACTCGGGTTGATTCCATTCTATTACATTCCATTCCATTCGATTCCATTCGATTCCATTCGATTCCATTCGATTCCATTCCATTCCATTCCATTCAATTGAATTCCATTCCATTCCATTCCATTCCATTCCATTTGAATTCCATTGCATTCCATTCCATTCCATTCCATTCCATTCCATCGAATTCCATTCCATTCGATTCCATTCCATTCCATTCCATTCCATTCCATTTCATTCTACTCGGGTTGATTCCATTCTATTCCATTCCATTCCTTTCGATTCCATTCGATTCCATTCGATTCCATTCGATTCCATTCCATTCCATTCCATTCAATTGAATTCCATTCCATTCCATTCCATTCCATTCCATTCCATTCCATTCCATTCCATTCCATTCCATTCCATTCCGTTCTGCTCGGGTTGATTCCATTCTATTCCATTCCATTCCATTCGATTCCATTCGATTCCATTCGATTCCATTCCATTTTTCCATTCCATTGAATTCCATTCCATTCCATTCCATTCCATTCCATTCCATTCCATTCCGTTCCATTCCATTCCGTTCCTTTCCTTTCCATTCCGTTCCATTCCATTCCGTTCCGTTCCATTCCGTTGCATTCCGTTCCATTCCATTGAATTCCGTTCCATTGCATTGAATTCCGTTCCATTCCATTGCATTCCTTTCCGTTCCGTTCCGTTCCATTCCGTTCCGTTCCGTTCTTCTCGGGTTGATTCCATTCTATTCCATTCCATTCCATTCGATTCCATTCGATTCCATTCGATTCCATTCGATTCCATTCGATTCCATTCCATTCCATTCCATTCCATTGAATTCCATTCCATTCCATTCCATTGAATTCCATTCCATTCCATTCCATTCCATTCCATTCCATTCCATTGAATTCCATTCCATTCCATTGAATTCCATTCCATTCCATTCCATTCGATTCCATTCCATTCCCTTGAATTCCATTCCATTCCATTCCATTCCATTCCATTCCATTCCATTCCATTCCATTGAATTCCATTCCATTGAATTCCATTCCATTCCATTGAATTCCATTCCAATCCATTCCATTCCGTTGAATTCCGTTCCATTCCATTCCATTCCATTCCATTCCATTCCATTCTACTCGGGTTGATTCCATTCTATTCCATTCCATTCCATTCGATTCCATTCGATTCCATTCGATTCCATTCGAGTCCATTCCATTCCATTCAATTCCATTGAATTCCATTCCATTCCATTCCATTCCATTCCATTCCATTCCATTGAATTCCATTCCTTTCCATTCCATTCCATGGAATTCCATTCCATTCCATTGAATTCCATTCCATTCCATTCCGTTCCATTCCATTATGTTCCATTCCATTCCATTCCATTCCATTCAATTCCGTTCCATTCCGTTCCATTCCATTGAATTCCGATCCATTGCATTGAATTCCGTTCCATTCCATTCCATTCCTTTCCGTTCCGTTCCGTTCCGTTCTACTCGGGTTGATTCCATTCTATTCCATTCCATTCCATTCGATTCCATTCGATTCCATTCGATTCCATTCCATTCCATTCGATTCCATTCGATTCCATTCCATTCCATTCCATTCCATTCCATTCCATTCCATTCCATTCCATTGAATTCCTTTCCATTCCATTGAATTCCATTCCATTCCATTCCATTCGATTCCATTCGATTCCATTGAATTCCATTCCATTCCATTCCATTCCATTCCATTCCATTCAATTGAATTCCATTCCATTCCATTGAATTCCATTCAATTCCATTCCATTCCATTGAATTCCGTTCCATTCCATTCCATTCCATTCCATTCCATTCCATTGAATTCCATTCCATTGAATTCCATTCCATTCCATTCCATTCCATTGAATTCCTTTCCATTCCATTCCATTCCATTCCATTCCATTCCATTGAATTCCATTCCATTGAATTCCATTCCATTCCATTCCATTCCATTGAATTCCATTCCATTCCGTTCCGTTCTGTTCCGTTCCGTTCCGTTCCTCTCCATTCCATTCCATTCCATTCCATTGAATTCCGTTCCATTCCATTGAATTCCATTCCATTCCGTTCCATTCCATTGAATTCTGTTCCGTTCTGTTCCGTTCCGTTCCGTTCCATTCCGTTCCATTCCGTTCCTTTCCGTTCTACTCGGGTTGATTCCATTCTATTCCATTCCATTCCATTCGATTCCATTCGATTCCATTCGATTCGATTCCATTCCATTCCATTCCATTCCATTCCATTCCATTCCATTGAATTCCATTCCATTCCATTGAATTCCATTCCATTCCATTCCATTCCATTGAATTCCGTTCCATTCCATTCCTTTCCATTCCATTCCATTCCATTGAATTCCATTCCATTGAATTCCTTTCCATTCCATTCCATTCCATTGAATTCCATTCCATTCCATTCCATCGAATTCCATTCCATTCCATTGAATTCCATTCCATTCCATTCCATTCCATTCCATTCTATTCCATCGAATTCCATTCCATTCCATTCCATTCCATTCCATTCCATTCCATTCCATTCCATTCCATCGAATTCCATTCCATTCCATTCCATTCCATTCCATTCCATTCCATTCCATTCCATTCCATTCTACTCGGGTTGATTCCATTCTATTACATTCCATTCCATTCGATTCCATTCGATTCCATTCGATTCCATTCGATTCCATTCCATTCCATTCCATTCAATTGAATTCCATTCCATTCCATTCCATTCCATTCCATTTGAATTCCATTGCATTCCATTCCATTCCATTCCATTCCATTCCATTCCATTTGAATTCCATTGCATTCCATTCCATTCCATTCCATTCCATTCCATTCCATCGAATTCCATTCCATTCGATTCCATTCCATTCCATTCCATTCCATTTCATTCTACTCGGGTTGATTCCATTCTATTCCATTCCATTCCTTTCGATTCCATTCGATTCCATTCGATTCCATTCGATTCAATTCCATTCCATTCCATACAATTGAATTCCATTCCATTCCATTCCATTCCATTCCATTCCATTCCATTCCATTCCATTCCATTCCATTCCATTCCATTCCGTTCTGCTCGGGTTGATTCCATTCTATTCCATTCCATTCCATTCGATTCCATTCGATTCCATTCGATTCCATTCCATTCCATTCCATTCCATTGAATTCCATTCCATTCCATTCCATTCCATTCCATTCCATTCCATTCCATTCCATTCCGTTCCATTCCATTCCGTTCCTTTCCTTTCCATTCCGTTCCATTCCATTCCGTTCCGTTCCATTCCGTTGCATTCCGTTCCATTCCATTGAATTCCGTTCCATTGCATTGAATTCCGTTCCATTCCATTGCATTCCTTTCCGTTCCGTTCCGTTCCATTCCGTTCCGTTCCGTTCTTCTCGGGTTGATTCCATTCTATTCCATTCCATTCCATTCGATTCCATTCGATTCCATTCGATTCCATTCGATTCCATTCGATTCCATTCCATTCCATTCCATTCCATTGAATTCCATTCCATTCCATTCCATTGAATTCCATTCCATTCCATTCCATTCCATTCCATTCCATTCCATTGAATTCCATTCCATTCCATTGAATTCCATTCCATTCCATTCGATTCCATTCCATTCCCTTGAATTCCATTCCATTCCATTCCATTCCATTCCATTCCATTCCATTCCATTCCATTGAATTCCATTCCATTGAATTCCATTCCATTCCATTGAATTCCATTCCAATCCATTCCATTCCATTGAATTCCGTTCCTTTCCATTCCATTCCATTCCATTCCGTTCCATTCCATTTGAATTCCATTCCATTCCATTCCATTCCATTCTACTCGGGTTGATTCCATTCTATTCCATTCCATTCCATTCGATTCCATTCGATTCCATTCGATTCCATTCGAGTCCATTCCATTCCATTCAATTCCATTGAATTCCATTCCATTCCATTCCATTCCATTCCATTCCATTCCATTGAATTCCATTCCTTTCCATTCCATTCCATGGAATTCCATTCCATTCCATTGAATTCCATTCCATTCCATTCCGTTCCATTCCATTATGTTCCATTCCATTCCATTCCATTCCATTCAATTCCGTTCCGTTCCATTCCGTTCCATTCCGTTCCATTCCATTGAATTCCGATCCATTGCATTGAATTCCGTTCCATTCCATTCCATTCCTTTCCGTTCCGTTCCGTTCCGTTCTACTCGGGTTGATTCCATTCTATTCCATTCCATTCCATTCGATTCCTTTCGATTCCATTCGATTCCATTCCATTCCATTCGATTCCATTCGATTCCATTCCATTCCATTCCATTCCATTCCATTCCATTCCATTCCATTCCATTCCATTGAATTCCTTTCCATTCCATTGAATTCCATTCCATTCCATTCCATTCGATTCCATTCGATTCCATTGAATTCCATTCCATTCCATTCCTTTCCATTCCATTCCATTCCATTCCATTCCATTCCATTCCATTTAATTCCATTGAATTCCATTCCAATGAATTCCATTCCATTTAATTCCATTCCATTCCATTCCATTCCATTCCATTGAATTAATTTCCATTCCATTCCATTCCATTCCATTCCATTCTATTCCATCGAATTCCATTCCATTCCATTCCATTCCATTCCATTCCATTCCATTCCATTCCATTCTACTCGGGTTGATTCCATTCTATTCCATTCCATTCCATTCGATTCCATTCGATTCCATTCCATTCCATTCCATTCCATTCAATTGAATTCCATTCCCTTCCATTCCATTCCATTCCATTCCATTCCATTCCGTTCCATTCCATTCCATCGAATTCCATTCCATTCCATTCCATTCCATTCCATTGAATTCCATTCCATTCCGTTCCGTTCCGTTCCGTTCCGTTTCGTTCCGTTCCGTTCCGTTCCGTTCCATTCCATTCCATTCCATTCCATTGAATTCCGTTCCATTCCATTGAATTCCATTCCATTCCGTTCCATTCCATTGAATTCTGTTCCGTTCCGTTCCGTTCAGTTCCATTCCGTTCCATTCCGTTCCTTTCCGTTCTACTCGGGTTGATTCCATTCTATTCCATTCCATTCCATTCGATTCCATTCGATTCCATTCGAATCCATTCGATTCCATTCGATTCCATTCGATTCCATTCCATTCCATTGAATTCCATTCCATTCCATTCCATTCCATGGAATTCGGTTCCATTCCATTCCATTCCATTCCATTCCATTCCTTTCCGTTCCATTCCGTTCCGTTCCGTTCCGTTCCCTTCCGTTCTACTCGGGTTGATTCCATTCTATTCCATTCCATTCCATTCGATTCCATTCTATTCCATTCGATTCCATTCGATTCAATTCGATTCCATTCCATTCCATTCCATTCCATTCCATTCCATTCCATTGAATTCCATTCCATTCCATTCCGTTCCATTCCATTCCGTTCCATTCCATTCCATTCCATTCCATTCCATTCCATTACATTCCCTTCCATTCCTTTCCATTCCGTTCCATTCCATTGAATTCCGACCCATTGCATTGAATTCCGTTCCATTCTATTCCATTCCTTTCCGTTCCGTTCCGTTCCGTTCCGTTCCGTTCCGTTCTACTCGGATTGATTCCATTCTATTCCATTCCATTCCATTCGATTCCATTCGATTCCATTCGATTCCATTCGACTCCATTCCATTCCATTCCATTCCATTCCATTCCATTCCATTCCATTCCATAGAACTCCATTCCATTCCATTCCATTCCATTCCATTCCATTCCATTCCATTGAATTCCATTCCATTCCATTCCATTCCATTGAATTCTGTTCCATTCCATTCCATTCCATTCCATTCCGTTCTACTCGGGTTGATTCCATTCTATTCCATTCCGTTCCGTTCCGTTCCATTCCGTTCCATTCCACTCGGGTTGATTCCATTCTATTCCATTCCATTCCATTCGATTCCATTCGATTCCATTCGGTTCCATTCGATTCCATTCGATTCGATTCCATTCCATTCCATTCCATTGAATTCCATTCCATTCCATTCCATTCCATTGAATTCCGTTCCATTCCATTCAATTCCATTCCATTCCATTCCTTTTGAATTCCATTCCATTCCATTCCATTCCATTCCATTCCATTCCATTCCATTCCATTCCATTCAATTCCATTCCATTCCATTCAATTCCATTCCATTCTACTCGGGTTGATTCCATTCTATTCCATTCCATTCCATTCGATTCCATTCGATTCCATTCCTTTCCATTCGATTCCATTCCATTCCATTCCATTCCATTCCATTCCATTCCATTCCATTCCATTCCATGGAATTCCATTCCATTCCCTTGAATTCCATTCCATTCCATTCCATTCCATTCCATTCCATTCCATTGAATTCCATTCCATTGAATTCCATTCCATTCCATTGAATTCCATTCCAATCCATTCCATTCCATTGAATTCCGTTCCATTCCATTCCATTCCATTCCATTCCATTCCATTCCATTCTACTCGGGTTGATTCCATTCTATTACTTTCCATTCCATTCCATTCTACTCGGGTTGATTCCATTCGATTCCATTCCATTCCATTCAATTCCATTGAATTCCATTCCATTCCATTCCATTCCATTCCATTGAATTCCATTCCTTTCCATTCCATTCCATGGAATTCCATTCCATTCCATTGAATTCCATTCCATTCCATTCCGTTCCATTCCATTATGTTCCATTCCATTCCATTCCATTCCATTCAATTCCGTTCCGTTCCATTCCATTCCATTCCGTTCCATTCCATTGAATTCCGATCCATTGCATTGAATTCCGTTCCATTCCATTCCATTCCTTTCGATCCGTTCGGTTCCGTTCTACTCGGGTTGATTCCATTCTATTCCATTCCATTCCATTCGATTCCATTCGATTCCATTCGATTCCATTCGATTCCATTCCATTCCATTCCATTCCATTCCAATCCATTCCATTCCATTGAATTCCATTCCGTTCCATTCCATTCCATTCCATTCCATTGAATTCCGTTCCATTCCATTGAATTCCATTCCATTCCGTTCCATTCCATTGAATTCTGTTCCGTTCCGTTCCGTTCCGTTCCATTCCGTTCCATTCCGTTCCGTTCCGTTCTACTCGGGTTGATTCCATTCTATTCCATTCCATTCCATTCGATTCCATTCGATTCCATTCGATTCCATTCGATTCCATTCCATTCCATTCCATTCCATTCCATTCCATTCAATTGAATTCCATTCAATTCCATTGAATTCCATTCCATTCCATTCCATTCCATTGAATTCCGTTCCATTCCATTCCATTCCATTCCATTCCATTCCATTCCATTTCATTGAATTCCATTCCATTGAATTCCATTCCATTCCATTCCATTCCATTGAATTCCATTCCATTCCATTCCATCGAATTCCATTCCATTCCATTGAATTCCATTCCATTCCATTCCATTCCATTCCATTCCATTCCATTCCATTCCATCGAATTCCATTCCATTCCATTCCATTCCATTCTACTCGGGTTGATTCCATTCTATTCCATTCCATTCCATTCGATTCCATTCGATTCCATTCGATTCCATTCGAGTCCATTCCATTCCATTCAATTCCATTGAATTCCATTCCATTCCATTCCATTCCATTCCATTGAATTCCATTCCTTTCCATTCCATTCCATTGAATTCCATTCCATTCCATTCCGTTCCATTCCATTATGTTCCATTCCATTCCATTCCATTCCATTCAATTCCGTTCCGTTCCATTCCGTTCCATTCCGTTCCATTCCATTGAATTCCGATCCATTGCATTGAATTCCGTTCCATTCCATTCCATTCCTTTCCGTTCCGTTCCGTTCCGTTCTACTCGGGTTGATTCCATTCTATTCCATTCCATTCCATTCGATTCCTTTCGATTCCATTCGATTCCATTCCATTCCATTCGATTCCATTCGATTCCATTCCATTCCATTCCATTCCATTCCATTCCATTCCTTTCCATTCCATTGAATTCCTTTCCATTCCATTGAATTCCATTCCATTCCATTCCATTCGATTCCATTCGATTCCATTGAATTCCATTCCATTCCATTCCTTTCCATTCCATTCCATTCCATTCCATTCCATTCCATTCGATTCCATTCGATTCCATTCGATTCCATTCCATTCCATTGAATTCCATTCCATTCCATTCCATTCCATTCCATTGAATTAATTTCCATTCCATTCCATTCCATTCCATTCCATTCTATTCCATCGAATTCCATTCCATTCCATTCCATTCCATTCCATTCCATTCCATTCCATTCCATTCCATTCCATTCCATTCCATTCTACTCGGGTTGATTCCATTCTATTCCATTCCATTCCATTCGATTCCATTCGATTCCATTCCATTCCATTCCATTCCATTCAATTGAATTCCATTCTCTTCCATTCCATTCCATTCCATTCCATTCCATTCCATTGAATTCCATTCCATTCCGTTCCGTTCCGTTCCGTTCCGTTTCGTTCCGTTCCGTTCCGTTCCGTTCCATTCCATTCCATTCCATTCCATTGAATTCCGTTCCATTCCATTGAATTCCATTCCATTCCGTTCCATTCCATTGAATTCTGTTCCGTTCCGTTCCGTTCCGTTCCATTCCGTTCCATTCCGTTCCTTTCCGTTCTACTCGGGTTGATTCCATTCTATTCCATTACATTCCATTCGATTCCATTCGATTCCATTCGAATCCATTCGATTCCATTCGATTCCATTCGATTCCATTCCATTCCATTGAATTCCATTCCATTCCATTCCATTCCATGGAATTCGGTTCCATTCCATTCCATTCCATTCCATTCCATTCCTTTCCGTTCCATTCCGTTCCGTTCCGTTCCGTTCCCTTCCGTTCTACTCGGGTTGATTCCATTCTATTCCATTCCATTCCATTCGATTCCATTCTATTCCATTCGATTCCATTCGATTCAATTCGATTCCATTCCATTCCATTCCATTCCATTCCATTCCATTGAATTCCATTCCATTCCATTCCGTTCCATTCCATTCCGTTCCATTCCATTCCATTCCATTCCATTCCATTCCATTACATTCCCTTACATTCCTTTCCATTCCGTTCCATTCCATTGAATTCCGACCCATTGCATTGAATTCCGTTCCATTCCATTCCATTCCTTTCCGTTCCGTTCCGTTCCGTTCCGTTCCGTTCCGTTCTACTCGGATTGATTCCATTCTATTCCATTCCATTCCATTCGATTCCATTCGATTCCATTCGATTCCATTCGACTCCATTCCATTCCATTCCATTCCATTCCATTCCATTCCATTCCATTCCATTCCATAGAACTCCATTCCATTCCATTCCATTCCATTCCATTCCATTCCATTCCATTGAATTCCATTCCATTCCATTCCATTCCATTGAATTCTGTTCCATTCCATTCCATTCCATTCCATTCCGTTCTACTCGGGTTGATTCCATTCTATTCCATTCCGTTCCGTTCCGTTCCATTCCGTTCCATTCCACTCGGGTTGATTCCATTCTATTCCATTCCATTCCATTCGATTCCATTCGATTCCATTCGGTTCCATTCGATTCCATTCGATTCGATTCCATTCCATTCCATTCCATTGAATTCCATTCCAATCCATTCCATTCCATTGAATTCCGTTCCATTCCATTCAATTCCATTCCATTCCATTCCTTTTGAATTCCATTCCATTCCATTCCATTCCATTCCATTCCATTCCATTCAATTCCATTCCATTCCATTCAATTCCATTCCATTCTACTCGGGTTGATTCCATTCTATTCCATTCCATTCCATTCGATTCCATTCGATTCCATTCCTTTCCATTCGATTCGATTCCATTCCATTCCATTCCATTCCATTCCATTCCATTCCATTCCATGGAATTCCATTCCATTCCATTCCATTCTACTCGGGTTGATTCCATTCTATTCCATTCCATTCCATTCGATTCCATTCGATTCCATTCGATTCCATTCCATTCCATTCAATTCCATTGAATTCCATTCCATTCCATTCCATTCCATTCCATTGAATTCCACTCCTTTCCATTCCATTCCATGGAATTCCATTCCATTCCATTGAATTCCATTCCATTCCATTCCGTTCCATTCCATTATGTTCCATTCCATTCCATTCCATTCCATTCAATTCCGTTCCGTTCCATTCCGTTCCATTCCGTTCCATTCCATTGAATTCCGATCCATTGCATTGAATTCCGTTCCATTCCATTCCATTCCTTTCGATCCGTTCGGTTCCGTTCTACTCGGGTTGATTCCATTCTATTCCATTCCATTCCATTCGATTCCATTCGATTTCATTCGATTCCATTCGATTCCATTCGATTCCATTCCATTCCATTCCATTCCATTCCATTCCATTCCATTCCATTGAATTCCATTCCGTTCCATTCCATTCCATTCCATTCCATTGAATTCCGTTCCATTCCATTGAATTCCATTCCATTCCGTTCCATTCCATTGAATTCTGTTCCGTTCCGTTCCGTTCCGTTCCATTCCGTTCCATTCCGTTCCTTTCCGTTCTACTCGGGTTGATTCCATTCTATTCCATTCCATTCCATTCGATTCCATTCGATTCCATTCGATTCCATTCGATTCCATTCGATTCCATTCAATTCCATTCCATTCAATTGAATTCCATTCAATTCCATTGAATTCCATTCCATTCCATTCCATTCCATTGAATTCCGTTCCATTCCATTCCATTCCATTCCATTCCATTCCATTCCATTGAATTCCATTCCATTGAATTCCATTCCATTCCATTCCATTCCATTGAATTCCATTCCATTCCATTCCATCGAATTCCATTCCATTCCATTGAATTCCATTCCATTCCATTCCATTCCATTCCATTCCATTCCATTCCATTCCATCGAATTCCATTCCACTCCATTCCATTCCATTCCATTCCATTCCATTCTATTCCATTCCATCGAATTCCATTCCATTCCATTCCATTCCATTCCATTGCATTCCATTCCATTCTCCTCGGGTTGATTCCATTCTATTACATTCCATTCCTTTCGATTCCATTCGATTCCATTCGATTCCATTCGATTCCATTCCATTCCATTCCATTCAATTGAATTCCATTCCATTCCATTCCATTCCATTCCATTCCATTCCATTCCATCGAATTCCATTCCATTCCATTCCATTCCATTCCATTCCATTCCATTCCATTGAATTCCATTCCATTCCATTCCATTCCATTCCATTCCATTGAATACCATTCCATTGAATTCCATTCCATTCCATTGAATTCCATTCCAATCCATTCCATTCCATAGAATTCCGTTCCATTCCATTCCATTCCATTCCATTCCGTTCCATTCCATTTGAATTCCATTCCATTCCATTCCATTCCATTCCATTCTACTCGGGTTGATTCCATTCTATTCCATTCCATTCCATTCGATTCCATTCCATTCCATTCGATTCCATTCGAGTCCATTCCATTCCATTCAATTCCATTGAATTCCATTCCATTCCATTCCATTCCATTCCATTCCATTCCATTGAATTCCATTCCTTTCCATTCCATTCCATGGAATTCCATTCCATTCCATTGAATTCCATTCCATTCCATTCCGTTCCATTCCATTATGTTCCATTCCATTCCATTCCATTCCATTCAATTCCGTTCCGTTCCATTCCGTTCCATTCCGTTCCATTCCATTGAATTCCGATCCATTGCATTGAATTCCGTTCCATTCCATTCCATTCCTTTCCGTTCCGTTCCGTTCCGTTCTACTCGGGTTGATTCCATTCTATTCCATTCCATTCCATTCGATTCCATTCGATTCCATTCGATTCCATTCCATTCCATTCGATTCCATTCGATTCCATTCCACTCCATTCCATTCCATTCCATTCCATTCCATTCTATTCCATTGAATTCCTTTCCATTCCATTGAATTCCATTCCATTCCATTCCATTCCATTCGATTCCATTGAATTCCATTCCATGCCATTCCTTTCCATTCCATTCCATTCCATTCCATTCCATTCCATTCCATTCCATTTAATTCCATTCCATTCCATTCCATTCCATTGAATTAATTTCCATTCCATTCCATTCCATTCCATTCCATTCTATTCCATCGAATTCCATTCCATTCCATTCCATTCCATTCCATTCCATTCCATTCCATTCCATTCCATTCCATTCCATTCTACTCGGGTTGATTCCATTCTATTCCATTCCATTCCTTTCCGTTCCATTCCTTTCCGTTCCGTTCCGTTCCGTTCCGTTCTACTCGGGTTGATTCCATTCTATTCCATTCCATTCCATTCGATTCCATTCTATTCCATTCGATTCCATTCGATTCAATTCGATTGCATTCCATTCCATTCCATTCCATTCCATTCCATTGAATTCCATTCCATTCCATTCCGTTCCATTCCATTCCGTTCCATTCCATTCCATTCCATTCCATTCCATTCCATTACATTCCCTTCCATTCCTTTCCATTCCATTCCATTCCATTGAATTCCGATCCATTGCTTTGAATTCCGTTCCATTCCATTCCATTCTTTTCCGTTCCGTTCCGTTCCGTTCCGTTCTACTCGGATTGATTCCATTCTATTCCATTCCATTCCATTCCATTCCATTCGATTCCATTCGATTCCATTCGACTCCATTCCATTCCATTCCATTCCATTCCATTCCATTCCATTCCATTCCATTCCATTGACCTCCATTCCATTCCATTCCATTCCATTCCATTCCATTCCATTCCATTGAATTCCATTCCATTCCATTCCATTCCATTGAATTCTGTTCCATTCCATTCCATTCCATTCCATTCCGTTCTACTCGGGTTGATTCCATTCTATTCCATTCCGTTCCGTTCCGTTCCGTTCCGTTCCATTCCACTCGGGTTGATTCCATTCTATTCCATTCCATTCCATTCCATTCCATTCGATTCCATTCGATTCCATTCGATTCCATTCGATTCGATTCCATTCCATTCCATTCCATTGAATTCCATTCCATTCCATTCCATTCCATTTAATTCCGTTCCATTCCATTCAATTCCATTCCATTCCATTCCATTTGAATTCCATTCCATTCCATTCCATTCCATTTAATTCCGTTCCATTCCATTCGATTCCATTCCATTCCATTCCATTCCATTTCATTCTACTCGGGTTGATTCCATTCTATTCCATTCCATTCCTTTCGATTCCATTCGATTCCATTCGATTCCATTCCATTCCATTCCATTCCATTCCATACAATTGAATTCCATTCCATTCCATTCCATTCCATTCCATTCCATTCCATTCCATTCCATTCCATTCCATTCCATTCCGTTCTGCTCGGGTTGATTCCATTCTATTCCATTCCATTCCATTCGATTCCATTCGATTCCATTCGATTCCATTCCATTCCATTCCATTCCATTGAATTCCATTCCATTCCATTCCATTCCATTCCATTCCATTCCATTCCATTCCATTCCATTCCGTTCCATTCCATTCCGTTCCTTTCCTTTCCGTTCCGTTCCATTCCATTCCGTTCCGTTCCATGCCGTTGCATTCCGTTCCATTCCATTGAATTCCGTTCCATTGCATTGAATTCCGTTCCATTCCATTGCATTCCTTTCCGTTCCGTTCCGTTCCATTCCGTTCCGTTCCGTTCTTCTCGGGTTGATTCCATTCTATTCCATTCCATTCCATTCGATTCCATTCGATTCCATTCGATTCCATTCGATTCCATTCGATTCCATTCCATTCCATTCCATTCCATTGAATTCCATTCCATTCCATTCCATTGAATTCCATTCCATTCCATTCCATTCCATTCCATTCCATTCCATTCCATTGAATTCCATTCCATTCCATTGAATTCCATTCCATTCCATTCCATTCGATTCCATTCCATTCCCTTGAATTCCATTCCATTCCATTCCATTCCATTCCATTCCATTCCATTCCATTCCATTGAATTCCATTCCATTGAATTCCATTCCATTCCATTGAATTCCATTCCAATCCATTCCATTCCATTGAATTCCGTTCCATTCCATTCCATTCCATTCCATTCCGTTCCATTCCATTTGAATTCCATTCCATTCCATTCCATTCCATTCTACTCGGGTTGATTCCATTCTATTCCATTCCATTCCATTCGATTCCATTCGATACCATTCGATTCCATTCGAGTCCATTCCATTCCATTCAATTCCATTGAATTCCATTCCATTCCATTCCATTCCATTCCATTCCATTCCATTCCATTGAATTCCATTCCTTTCCATTCCATTCCATGGAATTCCATTCCATTCCATTGAATTCCATTCCATTCCATTCCGTTCCATTCCATTATGTTCCATTCCATTCCATTCCATTCCATTCAATTCCGTTCCGTTCCATTCCATTCCATTCCGTTCCATTCCATTGAATTCCGATCCATTGCATTGAATTCCGTTCCATTCCATTCCATTCCTTTCCGTTCCGTTCCGTTCCGTTCTACTCGGGTTGATTCCATTCTATTCCATTCCATTCCATTCCATTCCATTCGATTCCATTCGATTCCATTCCATTCCATTCGATTCCATTCGATTCCATTCCATTCCATTCCATTCCATTCCATTCCATTCCATTTCATTCTATTCCATTGAATTCCTTTCCATTCCATTGAATTCCATTCCATTCCATTCCATTCGATTCCATTCGATTCCATTGAATTCCATTCCATGCCATTCCTTTCCATTCCATTCCATTCCATTCCATTCCATTCCATTCCATTTAATTCCATTCCATTCCATTCCATTCCATTGAATTAATTTCCATTCCATTCCATTCCATTCCATTCCATTCTATTCCATCGAATTCCATTCCATTCCATTCCATTCCATTCCATTCCATTCCATTCCATTCTACTCGGGTTGATTCCATTCTATTCCATTCCATTCCATTCCATTCCTTTCCGTTCCATTCCTTTCTGTTCCGTTCCGTTCCGTTCCGTTCTACTCGGTTTGATTCCATTCTATTCCATTCCATTCCATTCGATTCCATTCTATTCCATTCGATTCCATTCGATTCAATTCGATTCCATTCCATTCCATTCCATTCCATTCCATTCCATTGAATTCCATTCCATTCCATTCCGTTCCATTCCATTCCGTTCCATTCCATTCCATTCCATTCCATTCCATTACATTCCCTTCCATTCCTTTCCATTCCATTCCATTCCATTGAATTCCGATCCATTGCTTTGAATTCCGTTCCATTCCATTCCATTCCTTTCCGTTCCGTTCCGTTCCGTTCCGTTCTACTCGGATTGATTCCATTCTATTCCATTCCATTCCATTCCATTCCATTCGATTCCATTCGATTCCATTCGACTCCATTCCATTCCATTCCATTCCATTCCATTCCATTCCATTCCATTGACCTCCATTCCATTCCATTCCATTCCATTCCATTCCATTCCATTCCATTGAATTCCATTCCATTCCATTCCATTCCATTGAATTCTGTTCCATTCCATTCCATTCCATTCCATTCCGTTCTACTCGGGTTGATTCCATTCTATTCCATTCCGTTCCGTTCCGTTCCGTTCCGTTCCATTCCACTCGGGTTGATTCCATTCTATTCCATTCCATTCCATTCGATTCCATTCGATTCCATTCGATTCCATTCGATTCCATTCGATTCGATTCCATTCCATTCCATTCCATTGAATTCCATTCCATTCCATTCCATTCCATTTAATTCCGTTCCATTCCATTCAATTCCATTCCATTCCATTCCATTTGAATTCCATTCCATTCCATTCCATTCCATTTAATTCCGTTCCATTCCATTCGATTCCATTCCATTCCATTCCATTCCATTTCATTCTACTCGGGTTGATTCCATTCTATTCCATTCCATTCCTTTCGATTCCATTCGATTCCATTCGATTCCATTCCATTCCATTCCATTCCATTCCATACAATTGAATTCCATTCCATTCCATTCCATTCCATTCCATTCCATTCCATTCCATTCCATTCCATTCCATTCCATTCCGTTCTGCTCGGGTTGATTCCATTCTATTCCATTCCATTCCATTCGATTCCATTCGATTCCATTCGATTCCATTCCATTCCATTCCATTCCATTGAATTCCATTCCATTCCATTCCATTCCATTCCATTCCATTCCATTCCATTCCATTCCATTCCATTCCGTTCCATTCCATTCCGTTCCTTTCCTTTCCGTTCCGTTCCATTCCATTCCGTTCCGTTCCATTCCGTTGCATTCCGTTCCATTCCATTGAATTCCGTTCCATTGCATTGAATTCCGTTCCATTCCATTGCATTCCTTTCCGTTCCGTTCCGTTCCATTCCGTTCCGTTCCGTTCTTCTCGGGTTGATTCCATTCTATTCCATTCCATTCCATTCGATTCCATTCGATTCCATTCGATTCCATTCGATTCCATTCGATTCCATTCCATTCCATTCCATTCCATTGAATTCCATTCCATTCCATTCCATTGAATTCCATTCCATTCCATTCCATTCCATTCCATTCCATTCCATTGAATTCCATTCCATTCCATTGAATTCCATTCCATTCCATTCCATTCGATTCCATTCCATTCCCTTGAATTCCATTCCATTCCATTCCATTCCATTCCATTCCATTCCATTCCATTCCATTCCATTGAATTCCATTCCATTGAATTCCATTCCATTCCATTGAATTCCATTCCAATCCATTCCATTCCATTGAATTCCGTTCCATTCCATTCCATTCCATTCCATTCCGTTCCATTCCATTTGAATTCCATTCCATTCCATTCCATTCCATTCTACTCGGGTTGATTCCATTCTATTCCATTCCATTCCATTCGATTCCATTCGATACCATTCGATACCATTCGAGTCCATTCCATTCCATTCAATTCCATTGAATTCCATTCCATTCCATTCCATTCCATTCCATTCCATTCCATTGAATTCCATTCCTTTCCATTCCATTCCATGGAATTCCATTCCATTCCATTGAATTCCATTCCATTCCATTCCGTTCCATTCCATTATGTTCCATTCCATTCCATTCCATTCCATTCAATTCCGTTCCGTTCCATTCCGTTTCATTCCGTTCCATTCCATTGAATTCCGATCCATTGCATTGAATTCCGTTCCATTCCATTCCATTCCTTTCCGTTCCGTTCCGTTCCGTTCTACTCGGGTTGATTCCATTCTATTCCATTCCATTCCATTCGATTCCTTTCGATTCCATTCGATTCCATTCCATTCCATTCGATTCCATTCGATTCCATTCCATTCCATTCCATTCCATTCCATTCCATTCCATTCCATTCCATTGAATTCCTTTCCATTCCATTGAATTCCATTCCATTCCATTCCATTCGATTCCATTCGATTCCATTGAATTCCATTCCATTCCATTCCATTCCATTCCATTCCATTCCATTCCATTCCATTCCATTTAATTCCATTGAATTCCATTCCAATGAATTCCATTCCATTTAATTCCATTCCATTCCATTCCATTCCATTCCATTGAATTAATTTCCATTCCATTCCATTCCATTCCATTCCATTCTATTACATCGAATTCCATTCCATTCCATTCCATTCCATTCCATTCCATTCCATTCCATTCCATTCCATTCCATTCCATTCCATTCTACTCGGGTTGATTCCATTCTATTCCATTCCATTCCATTCGATTCCATTCGATTCCCTTCCATTCCATTCCATTCCATTCAATTGAATTCCATTCCCTTCCATTCCATTCCATTCCATTCCATTCCATTCCGTTCCATTCCATTCCATCGAATTCCATTCCATTCCATTCCATTCCATTCCATTGAATTCCATTCCATTCCGTTCCGTTCCGTTCCGTTCCGTTTCGTTCCGTTCCGTTCCGTTCCGTTCCATTCCATTCCATTCCATTCCATTCCATTGAATTCCGTTCCATTCCATTGAATTCCATTCCATTCCGTTCCATTCCATTGAATTCTGTTCCGTTCCGTTCCGTTCCGTTCCATTCCGTTCCATTCCGTTCCTTTCCGTTCTACTCGGGTTGATTCCATTCTATTCCATTCCATTCCATTCGATTCCATTCGATTCCATTCGAATCCATTCGATTCCATTCGATTCCATTCGATTCCATTCCATTCCATTGAATTCCATTCCATTCCATTCCATTCCATTGAATTCGGTTCCATTCCATTCCATTCCATTCCATTCCATTCCTTTCCGTTCCATTCCGTTCCGTTCCGTTCCGTTCCGTTCCGTTCTACTCGGGTTGATTCCATTCTATTCCATTCCATTCCATTCGATTCCATTCTATTCCATTCGATTCCATTCGATTCAATTCGATTCCATTCCATTCCATTCCATTCCATTCCATTCCATTGAATTCCATTCCATTCCATTCCGTTCCATTCCATTCCGTTCCATTCCATTCCATTCCATTCCATTCCATTCCATTACATTCCCTTCCATTCCTTTCCATTCCGTTCCATTCCATTGAATTCCGACCCATTGCATTGAATTCCGTTCCATTCCATTCCATTCCTTTCCGTTCCGTTCCGTTCCGTTCCGTTCCGTTCCGTTCTACTCGGATTGATTCCATTCTATTCCATTCCATTCCATTCGATTCCATTCGATTCCATTCGATTCCATTCGACTCCATTCCATTCCATTCCATTCCATTCCATTCCATTCCATTCCATAGAACTCCATTCCATTCCATTCCATTCCATTCCATTCCATTCCATTCCATTGAATTCCATTCCATTCCATTCCATTCCATTGAATTCTGTTCCATTCCATTCCATTCCATTCCATTCCGTTCTACTCGGGTTGATTCCATTCTATTCCATTCCGTTCCGTTCCGTTCCATTCCGTTCCATTCCACTCGGGTTGATTCCATTCTATTCCATTCCATTCCATTCGATTCCATTCGATTCCATTCGGTTCCATTCGATTCCATTCGATTCCATTCCATTCCATTCCATTCCATTGAATTCCATTCCATTCTATTCCATTCCATTCCATTCGATTCCATTCGATTCCATTCGGTTCCATTCGATTCCATTCGATTCGATTCCATTCCATTCCATTCCATTGAATTCCATTCCATTCCATTCCATTCCATTGAATTCCGTTCCATTCCATTCAATTCCATTCCATTCCATTCCTTTTGAATTCCATTCCATTCCATTCCATTCCATTCCATTCCATTCCATTCCATTCAATTCCATTCCATTCCATTCAATTCCATTCCATTCTACTCGGGTTGATTCCATTCTATTCCATTCCATTCCATTCGATTCCATTCGATTCCATTCCTTTCCATTCGATTCCATTCCATTCCATTCCATTCCATTCCATTCCATTCCATTCCATGGAATTCCATTCCATTCCCTTGAATTCCATTCCATTCCATTCCATTCCATTCCATTCCATTCCATTCCATTCCATTCCATTCCATTGAATTCCATTCCATTCCATTGAATTCCATTCCAATCCATTCCATTCCATTGAATTCCGTTCCATTCCATTCCATTCCATTCCATTCCATTCCATTCCATTCTACTCGGGTTGATTCCATTCTATTACATTCCATTCCATTCCATTCTACTCGGGTTGATTCCATTCTGTTCCATTCCATTCCATTCGATTCCATTCGATTCCATTCGATTCCATTCGATTCCATTCCATTCCATTCAATTCCATTGAATTCCATTCCATTCCATTCCATTCCATTCCATTGAATTCCATTCCTTTCCATTCCATTCCATGGAATTCCATTCCATTCCATTGAATTCCATTCCATTCCATTCCGTTCCATTCCATTATGTTCCATTCCATTCCATTCCATTCCATTCAATTCCGTTCCGTTCCATTCCGTTCCATTCCGTTCCATTCCATTGAATTCCGATCCATTGCATTGAATTCCGTTCCATTCCATTCCATTCCTTTCGATCCGTTCGGTTCCGTTCTACTCGGGTTGATTCCATTCTATTCCATTCCATTCCATTCGATTCCATTCGATTCCATTCGATTCCATTCGATTCCATTCGATTCCATTCCATTCCATTCCATTCCATTCCATTCCATTCCATTCCATTCCATTGAATTCCATTCCGTTCCATTCCATTCCATTCCATTCCATTCCATTGAATTCCGTTCCATTCCATTGAATTCCATTCCATTCCGTTCCATTCCATTGAATTCTGTTCCGTTCCGTTCCGTTCCGTTCCATTCCGTTCCATTCCGTTCCTTTCCGTTTTACTCGGGTTGATTCCATTCTATTCCATTCCATTCCATTCGATTCCATTCGATTCCATTCGATTCCATTCGATTCCATTCCATTCCATTCCATTCCATTCCATTGAATTCCATTCCATTCCATTCCATTCCATTGAATTCCGTTCCATTCCATTCCATTCCATTCCATTCCATTCCATTCCATTGAATTCCATTCCATTGAATTCCATTCCATTCCATTCCATTCCATTGAATTCCATTCCATTCCATTCCATTCCATTCCATTCCATTCCATTGAATTCCATTCCATTCCATTGAATTCCATTCCATTCCATTCCATTCGATTCCATTCCATTCCCTTGAATTCCATTCCATTCCATTCCATTCCATTCCATTCCATTCCATTCCATTCCATTCCATTCCATTGAATTCCATTCCATTGAATTCCATTCCATTCCATTGAATTCCATTCCAATCCATTCCATTCCATTGAATTCCGTTCCATTCCATTCCATTCCATTCCATTCCGTTCCATTCCATTTGAATTCCATTCCATTCCATTCCATTCCATTCTACTCGGGTTGATTCCATTCTATTCCATTCCATTCCATTCG
The DNA here is from genome assembly GCF_029281585.2 of Gorilla gorilla gorilla. Taxonomy (NCBI): domain Eukaryota; kingdom Metazoa; phylum Chordata; class Mammalia; order Primates; family Hominidae; genus Gorilla; species Gorilla gorilla. The sequence continues at coordinate 61,215,138 of NC_073242.2, forward strand.
ATTCCATTCGATACGATTCGATTCCATTCGAGTCCATTCCATTCCATTCAATTCCATTGAATTCCATTCCATTCCATTCCATTCCATTCCATTCCATTCCATTGAATTCCATTCCTTTCCATTCCATTCCATGGAATTCCATTCCATTCCATTGAATTCCATTCCATTCCATTCCGTTCCATTCCATTATGTTCCATTCCATTCCATTCCATTCCATTCAATTCCGTTCCGTTCCATTCCGTTTCATTCCGTTCCATTCCATTGAATTCCGATCCATTGCATTGAATTCCGTTCCATTCCATTCCATTCCTTTCCGTTCCGTTCCGTTCCGTTCTACTCGGGTTGATTCCATTCTATTCCATTCCATTCCATTCGATTCCTTTCGATTCCATTCGATTCCATTCCATTCCATTCGATTCCATTCGATTCCATTCCATTCCATTCCATTCCATTCCATTCCATTCCATTCCATTGAATTCCTTTCCATTCCATTGAATTCCATTCCATTCCATTCCATTCGATTCCATTCGATTCCATTGAATTCCATTCCATTCCATTCCATTCCATTCCATTCCATTCCATTCCATTCCATTCCATTTAATTCCATTGAATTCCATTCCAATGAATTCCATTCCATTTAATTCCATTCCATTCCATTCCATTCCATTCCATTCCATTGAATTAATTTCCATTCCATTCCATTCCATTCCATTCCATTCTATTACATCGAATTCCATTCCATTCCATTCCATTCCATTCCATTCCATTCCATTCCATTCCATTCCATTCCATTCCATTCCATTCCATTCCATTCTACTCGGGTTGATTCCATTCTATTCCATTCCATTCCATTCGATTCCATTCGATTCCCTTCCATTCCATTCCATTCCATTCAATTGAATTCCATTCCCTTCCATTCCATTCCATTCCATTCCATTCCATTCCGTTCCATTCCATTCCATCGAATTCCATTCCATTCCATTCCATTCCATTCCATTGAATTCCATTCCATTCCGTTCCGTTCCGTTCCGTTCCGTTTCGTTCCGTTCCGTTCCGTTCCGTTCCATTCCATTCCATTCCATTCCATTCCATTGAATTCCGTTCCATTCCATTGAATTCCATTCCATTCCGTTCCATTCCATTGAATTCTGTTCCGTTCCGTTCCGTTCCGTTCCATTCCGTTCCATTCCGTTCCTTTCCGTTCTACTCGGGTTGATTCCATTCTAATCCATTCCATTCCATTCGATTCCATTCGATTCCATTCGAATCCATTCGATTCCATTCGATTCCATTCGATTCCATTCCATTCCATTGAATTCCATTCCATTCCATTCCATTCCATTGAATTCGGTTCCATTCCATTCCATTCCATTCCATTCCATTCCTTTCCGTTCCATTCCGTTCCGTTCCGTTCCGTTCCGTTCCGTTCTACTCGGGTTGATTCCATTCTATTCCATTCCATTCCATTCGATTCCATTCTATTCCATTCGATTCCATTCGATTCAATTCGATTCCATTCCATTCCATTCCATTCCATTCCATTCCATTGAATTCCATTCCATTCCATTCCGTTCCATTCCATTCCGTTCCATTCCATTCCATTCCATTCCATTCCATTCCATTACATTCCCTTCCATTCCTTTCCATTCCGTTCCATTCCATTGAATTCCGACCCATTGCATTGAATTCCGTTCCATTCCATTCCATTCCTTTCCGTTCCTTTCCGTTCCGTTCCGTTCCGTTCCGTTCTACTCGGATTGATTCCATTCTATTCCATTCCATTCCATTCGATTCCATTCGATTCCATTCGATTCCATTCGACTCCATTCCATTCCATTCCATTCCATTCCATTCCATTCCATTCCATAGAACTCCATTCCATTCCATTCCATTCCATTCCATTCCATTCCATTCCATTGAATTCCATTCCATTCCATTCCATTCCATTGAATTCTGTTCCATTCCATTCCATTCCATTCCATTCCGTTCTACTCGGGTTGATTCCATTCTATTCCATTCCGTTCCGTTCCGTTCCATTCCGTTCCATTCCACTCGGGTTGATTCCATTCTATTCCATTCCATTCCATTCGATTCCATTCGATTCCATTCGGTTCCATTCGATTCCATTCGATTCCATTCCATTCCATTCCATTCCATTGAATTCCATTCCATTCTATTCCATTCCATTCCATTCGATTCCATTCGATTCCATTCGGTTCCATTCGATTCCATTCGATTCGATTCCATTCCATTCCATTCCATTGAATTCCATTCCATTCCATTCCATTCCATTGAATTCCGTTCCATTCCATTCAATTCCATTCCATTCCATTCCTTTTGAATTCCATTCCATTCCATTCCATTCCATTCCATTCCATTCCATTCCATTCCATTCCATTCAATTCCATTCCATTCCATTCAATTCCATTCCATTCTACTCGGGTTGATTCCATTCTATTCCATTCCATTCCATTCGATTCCATTCGATTCCATTCCTTTCCATTCGATTCCATTCCATTCCATTCCATTCCATTCCATTCCATTCCATTCCATGGAATTCCATTCCATTCCCTTGAATTCCATTCCATTCCATTCCATTCCATTCCATTCCATTCCATTCCATTGAATTCCATTCCATTGAATTCCATTCCATTCCATTGAATTCCATTCCAATCCATTCCATTCCATTGAATTCCGTTCCATTCCATTCCATTCCATTCCATTCCATTCCATTCCATTCTACTCGGGTTGATTCCATTCTATTACATTCCATTCCATTCCATTCTACTCGGGTTGATTCCATTCTATTCCATTCCATTCCATTCGATTCCATTCGATTCCATTCGATTCCATTCGATTCCATTCCATTCCATTCAATTCCATTGAATTCCATTCCATTCCATTCCATTCCATTCCATTGAATTCCATTCCTTTCCATTCCATTCCATGGAATTCCATTCCATTCCATTGAATTCCATTCCATTCCATTCCGTTCCATTCCATTATGTTCCATTCCATTCCATTCCATTCCATTCAATTCCGTTCCGTTCCATTCCGTTCCATTCCGTTCCATTCCATTGAATTCCGATCCATTGCATTGAATTCCGTTCCATTCCATTCCATTCCTTTCGATCCGTTCGGTTCCGTTCTACTCGGGTTGATTCCATTCTATTCCATTCCATTCCATTCGATTCCATTCGATTCCATTCGATTCCATTCGATTCCATTCGATTCCATTCCATTCCATTCCATTCCATTCCATTCCATTCCATTCCATTGAATTCCATTCCGTTCCATTCCATTCCATTCCATTCCATTCCATTGAATTCCGTTCCATTCCATTGAATTCCATTCCATTCCGTTCCATTCCATTGAATTCTGTTCCGTTCCGTTCCGTTCCGTTCCATTCCGTTCCATTCCGTTCCTTTCCGTTGTACTCGGGTTGATTCCATTCTATTCCATTCCATTCCATTCGATTCCATTCGATTCCATTCGATTCCATTCGATTCCATTCCATTCCATTCCATTCCATTCCATTGAATTCCATTCCATTCCATTCCATTCCATTGAATTCCGTTCCATTCCATTCCATTCCATTCCATTCCATTCCATTCCATTGAATTCCATTCCATTGAATTCCATTCCATTCCATTCCATTCCATTGAATTCCATTCCATTCCATTCCATTCCATTCCATTCCATTCCATTGAATTCCATTCCATTCCATTGAATTCCATTCCATTCCATTCCATTCGATTCCATTCCATTCCCTTGAATTCCATTCCATTCCATTCCATTCCATTCCATTCCATTCCATTCCATTCCATTCCATTCCATTGAATTCCATTCCATTGAATTCCATTCCATTCCATTGAATTCCATTCCAATCCATTCCATTCCATTGAATTCCGTTCCATTCCATTCCATTCCATTCCATTCCGTTCCATTCCATTTGAATTCCATTCCATTCCATTCCATTCCATTCTACTCGGGTTGATTCCATTCTATTCCATTCCATTCCATTCGATTCCATTCGATACGATTCGATTCCATTCGAGTCCATTCCATTCCATTCAATTCCATTGAATTCCATTCCATTCCATTCCATTCCATTCCATTCCATTCCATTGAATTCCATTCCTTTCCATTCCATTCCATGGAATTCCATTCCATTCCATTGAATTCCATTCCATTCCATTCCGTTCCATTCCATTATGTTCCATTCCATTCCATTCCATTCCATTCAATTCCGTTCCGTTCCATTCCGTTTCATTCCGTTCCATTCCATTGAATTCCGATCCATTGCATTGAATTCCGTTCCATTCCATTCCATTCCTTTCCGTTCCGTTCCGTTCCGTTCTACTCGGGTTGATTCCATTCTATTCCATTCCATTCCATTCGATTCCTTTCGATTCCATTCGATTCCATTCCATTCCATTCGATTCCATTCGATTCCATTCCATTCCATTCCATTCCATTCCATTCCATTCCATTCCATTGAATTCCTTTCCATTCCATTGAATTCCATTCCATTCCATTCCATTCGATTCCATTCGATTCCATTGAATTCCATTCCATTCCATTCCATTCCATTCCATTCCATTCCATTCCATTCCATTCCATTCCATTCCATTCCATTTAATTCCATTGAATTCCATTCCAATGAATTCCATTCCATTTAATTCCATTCCATTCCATTCCATTCCATTCCATTCCATTGAATTAATTTCCATTCCATTCCATTCCATTCCATTCCATTCTATTACATCGAATTCCATTCCATTCCATTCCATTCCATTCCATTCCATTCCATTCCATTCCATTCCATTCCATTCCATTCCATTCCATTCCATTCTACTCGGGTTGATTCCATTCTATTCCATTCCATTCCATTCGATTCCATTCGATTCCCTTCCATTCCATTCCATTCCATTCAATTGAATTCCATTCCCTTCCATTCCATTCCATTCCATTCCATTCCATTCCGTTCCATTCCATTCCATCGAATTCCATTCCATTCCATTCCATTCCATTCCATTGAATTCCATTCCATTCCGTTCCGTTCCGTTCCGTTCCGTTTCGTTCCGTTCCGTTCCGTTCCGTTCCATTCCATTCCATTCCATTCCATTCCATTGAATTCCGTTCCATTCCATTGAATTCCATTCCATTCCGTTCCATTCCATTGAATTCTGTTCCGTTCCGTTCCGTTCCGTTCCATTCCGTTCCATTCCGTTCCTTTCCGTTCTACTCGGGTTGATTCCATTCTAATCCATTCCATTCCATTCGATTCCATTCGATTCCATTCGAATCCATTCGATTCCATTCGATTCCATTCGATTCCATTCCATTCCATTGAATTCCATTCCATTCCATTCCATTCCATTGAATTCGGTTCCATTCCATTCCATTCCATTCCATTCCATTCCTTTCCGTTCCATTCCGTTCCGTTCCGTTCCGTTCCGTTCCGTTCTACTCGGGTTGATTCCATTCTATTCCATTCCATTCCATTCGATTCCATTCTATTCCATTCGATTCCATTCGATTCAATTCGATTCCATTCCATTCCATTCCATTCCATTCCATTCCATTGAATTCCATTCCATTCCATTCCGTTCCATTCCATTCCGTTCCATTCCATTCCATTCCATTCCATTCCATTCCATTACATTCCCTTCCATTCCTTTCCATTCCGTTCCATTCCATTGAATTCCGACCCATTGCATTGAATTCCGTTCCATTCCATTCCATTCCTTTCCGTTCCTTTCCGTTCCGTTCCGTTCCGTTCCGTTCTACTCGGATTGATTCCATTCTATTCCATTCCATTCCATTCGATTCCATTCGATTCCATTCGATTCCATTCGACTCCATTCCATTCCATTCCATTCCATTCCATTCCATTCCATTCCATAGAACTCCATTCCATTCCATTCCATTCCATTCCATTCCATTCCATTCCATTGAATTCCATTCCATTCCATTCCATTCCATTGAATTCTGTTCCATTCCATTCCATTCCATTCCATTCCGTTCTACTCGGGTTGATTCCATTCTATTCCATTCCGTTCCGTTCCGTTCCATTCCGTTCCATTCCACTCGGGTTGATTCCATTCTATTCCATTCCATTCCATTCGATTCCATTCGATTCCATTCGGTTCCATTCGATTCCATTCGATTCCATTCCATTCCATTCCATTCCATTGAATTCCATTCCATTCTATTCCATTCCATTCCATTCGATTCCATTCGATTCCATTCGGTTCCATTCGATTCCATTCGATTCGATTCCATTCCATTCCATTCCATTGAATTCCATTCCATTCCATTGAATTCCGTTCCATTCCATTCAATTCCATTCCATTCCATTCCTTTTGAATTCCATTCCATTCCATTCCATTCCATTCCATTCCATTCCATTCCATTCCATTCCATTCAATTCCATTCCATTCCATTCCATTCCATTCCATTCTACTCGGGTTGATTCCATTCTATTCCATTCCATTCCATTCGATTCCATTCGATTCCATTCCTTTCCATTCGATTCCATTCCATTCCATTCCATTCCATTCCATTCCATTCCATTCCATGGAATTCCATTCCATTCCCTTGAATTCCATTCCATTCCATTCCATTCCATTCCATTCCATTCCATTCCATTGAATTCCATTCCATTGAATTCCATTCCATTCCATTGAATTCCATTCCAATCCATTCCATTCCATTGAATTCCGTTCCATTCCATTCCATTCCATTCCATTCCATTCCATTCCATTCTACTCGGGTTGATTCCATTCTATTACATTCCATTCCATTCCATTCTACTCGGGTTGATTCCATTCTATTCCATTCCATTCCATTCGATTCCATTCGATTCCATTCGATTCCATTCGATTCCATTCCATTCCATTCAATTCCATTGAATTCCATTCCATTCCATTCCATTCCATTCCATTGAATTCCATTCCTTTCCATTCCATTCCATGGAATTCCATTCCATTCCATTGAATTCCATTCCATTCCATTCCGTTCCATTCCATTATGTTCCATTCCATTCCATTCCATTCCATTCAATTCCGTTCCGTTCCATTCCGTTCCATTCCGTTCCATTCCATTGAATTCCGATCCATTGCATTGAATTCCGTTCCATTCCATTCCATTCCTTTCGATCCGTTCGGTTCCGTTCTACTCGGGTTGATTCCATTCTATTCCATTCCATTCCATTCGATTCCATTCGATTCCATTCGATTCCATTCGATTCCATTCGATTCCATTCCATTCCATTCCATTCCATTCCATTCCATTCCATTCCATTGAATTCCATTCCGTTCCATTCCATTCCATTCCATTCCATTCCATTGAATTCCGTTCCATTCCATTGAATTCCATTCCATTCCGTTCCATTCCATTGAATTCTGTTCCGTTCCGTTCCGTTCCGTTCCATTCCGTTCCATTCCGTTCCTTTCCGTTGTACTCGGGTTGATTCCATTCTATTCCATTCCATTCCATTCGATTCCATTCGATTCCATTCGATTCCATTCGATTCCATTCCATTCCATTCCATTCCATTCCATTGAATTCCATTCCATTCCATTCCATTCCATTGAATTCCGTTCCATTCCATTCCATTCCATTCCATTCCATTCCATTCCATTGAATTCCATTCCATTGAATTCCATTCCATTCCATTCCATTCCATTGAATTCCATTCCATTCCATTCCATTCCATTCCATTCCATTCCATTGAATTCCATTCCATTCCATTGAATTCCATTCCATTCCATTCCATTCGATTCCATTCCATTCCCTTGAATTCCATTCCATTCCATTCCATTCCATTCCATTCCATTCCATTCCATTCCATTCCATTCCATTCCATTGAATTCCATTCCATTGAATTCCATTCCATTCCATTGAATTCCATTCCAATCCATTCCATTCCATTGAATTCCGTTCCATTCCATTCCATTCCATACCATTCCGTTCCATTCCATTTGAATTCCATTCCATTCCATTCCATTCCATTCTACTCGGGTTGATTCCATTCTATTCCATTCCATTCCATTCGATTCCATTCGATACCATTCGATTCCATTCGAGTCCATTCCATTCCATTCAATTCCATTGAATTCCATTCCATTCCATTCCATTCCATTCCATTCCATTCCATTGAATTCCATTCCTTTCCATTCCATTCCATGGAATTCCATTCCATTCCATTGAATTCCATTCCATTCCATTCCGTTCCATTCCATTATGTTCCATTCCATTCCATTCCATTCCATTCAATTCCGTTCCGTTCCATTCCGTTTCATTCCGTTCCATTCCATTGAATTCCGATCCATTGCATTGAATTCCGTTCCATTCCATTCCATTCCTTTCCGTTCCGTTCCGTTCCGTTCTACTCGGGTTGATTCCATTCTATTCCATTCCATTCCATTCGATTCCTTTCGATTCCATTCGATTCCATTCCATTCCATTCGATTCCATTCGATTCCATTCCATTCCATTCCATTCCATTCCATTCCATTCCATTCCATTCCATTGAATTCCTTTCCATTCCATTGAATTCCATTCCATTCCATTCCATTCGATTCCATTCGATTCCATTGAATTCCATTCCATTCCATTCCATTCCATTCCATTCCATTCCATTCCATTCCATTTAATTCCATTGAATTCCATTCCAATGAATTCCATTCCATTTAATTCCATTCCATTCCATTCCATTCCATTCCATTGAATTAATTTCCATTCCATTCCATTCCATTCCATTCCATTCTATTACATCGAATTCCATTCCATTCCATTCCATTCCATTCCATTCCATTCCATTCCATTCCATTCCATTCTACTCGGGTTGATTCCATTCTATTCCATTCCATTCCATTCGATTCCATTCGATTCCCTTCCATTCCATTCCATTCCATTCAATTGAATTCCATTCCCTTCCATTCCATTCCATTCCATTCCATTCCATTCCGTTCCATTCCATTCCATCGAATTCCATTCCATTCCATTCCATTCCATTCCATTGAATTCCATTCCATTCCGTTCCGTTCCGTTCCGTTCCGTTTCGTTCCGTTCCGTTCCGTTCCGTTCCATTCCATTCCATTCCATTCCATTCCATTGAATTCCGTTCCATTCCATTGAATTCCATTCCATTCCGTTCCATTCCATTGAATTCTGTTCCGTTCCGTTCCGTTCCGTTCCATTCCGTTCCATTCCGTTCCTTTCCGTTCTACTCGGGTTGATTCCATTCTATTCCATTCCATTCCATTCGATTCCATTCGATTCCATTCGAATCCATTCGATTCCATTCGATTCCATTCGATTCCATTCCATTCCATTGAATTCCATTCCATTCCATTCCATTCCATTGAATTCGGTTCCATTCCATTCCATTCCATTCCATTCCATTCCTTCCCGTTCCATTCCGTTCCGTTCCGTTCCGTTCCGTTCCGTTCTACTCGGGTTGATTCCATTCTATTCCATTCCATTCCATTCGATTCCATTCTATTCCATTCGATTCCATTCGATTCAATTCGATTCCATTCCATTCCATTCCATTCCATTCCATTCCATTGAATTCCATTCCATTCCATTCCGTTCCATTCCATTCCGTTCCATTCCATTCCATTCCATTCCATTCCATTCCATTACATTCCCTTCCATTCCTTTCCATTCCGTTCCATTCCATTGAATTCCGACCCATTGCATTGAATTCCGTTCCATTCCATTCCATTCCTTTCCGTTCCGTTCCGTTCCGTTCCGTTCCGTTCCGTTCTACTCGGATTGATTCCATTCTATTCCATTCCATTCCATTCGATTCCATTCGATTCCATTCGATTCCATTCGACTCCATTCCATTCCATTCCATTCCATTCCATTCCATTCCATTCCATAGAACTCCATTCCATTCCATTCCATTCCATTCCATTCCATTCCATTCCATTGAATTCCATTCCATTCCATTCCATTCCATTGAATTCTGTTCCATTCCATTCCATTCCATTCCATTCCGTTCTACTCGGGTTGATTCCATTCTATTCCATTCCGTTCCGTTCCGTTCCATTCCGTTCCATTCCACTCGGGTTGATTCCATTCTATTCCATTCCATTCCATTCGATTCCATTCGATTCCATTCGGTTCCATTCGATTCCATTCGATTCCATTCCATTCCATTCCATTCCATTGAATTCCATTCCATTCTATTCCATTCCATTCCATTCGATTCCATTCGATTCCATTCGGTTCCATTCGATTCCATTCGATTCGATTCCATTCCATTCCATTCCATTGAATTCCATTCCATTCCATTCCATTCCATTGAATTCCGTTCCATTCCATTCAATTCCATTCCATTCCATTCCTTTTGAATTCCATTCCATTCCATTCCATTCCATTCCATTCCATTCCATTCCATTCCATTCAATTCCATTCCATTCCATTCAATTCCATTCCATTCTACTCGGGTTGATTCCATTCTATTCCATTCCATTCCATTCGATTCCATTCGATTCCATTCCTTTCCATTCGATTCCATTCCATTCCATTCCATTCCATTCCATTCCATTCCATTCCATGGAATTCCATTCCATTCCCTTGAATTCCATTCCATTCCATTCCATTCCATTCCATTCCATTCCATTCCATTGAATTCCATTCCATTGAATTCCATTCCATTCCATTGAATTCCATTCCAATCCATTCCATTCCATTGAATTCCGTTCCATTCCATTCCATTCCATTCCATTCCATTCCATTCCATACTACTCGGGTTGATTCCATTCTATTACATTCCATTCCATTCCATTCTACTCGGGTTGATTCCATTCTATTCCATTCCATTCCTTTCGATTCCATTCGATTCCATTCGATTCCATTCCATTCCATTCAATTCCATTGAATTCCATTCCATTCCATTCCATTCCATTCCATTGAATTCCATTCCTTTCCATTCCATTCCATGGAATTCCATTCCATTCCATTGAATTCCATTCCATTCCATTCCGTTCCATTCCATTATGTTCCATTCCATTCCATTCCATTCCATTCAATTCCGTTCCGTTCCATTCCGTTCCATTCCGTTCCATTCCATTGAATTCCGATCCATTGCATTGAATTCCGTTCCATTCCATTCCATTCCTTTCGATCCGTTCGGTTCCGTTCTACTCGGGTTGATTCCATTCTATTCCATTCCATTCCATTCGATTCCATTCGATTCCATTCGATTCCATTCGATTCCATTCGATTCCATTCCATTCCATTCCATTCCATTCCATTCCATTCCATTCCATTGAATTCCATTCCGTTCCTTTCCATTCCATTCCATTCCATTCCATTCCATTGAATTCCGTTCCATTCCATTGAATTCCATTCCATTCCGTTCCATTCCATTGAATTCTGTTCCGTTCCGTTCCGTTCCGTTCCATTCCGTTCCATTCCGTTCCTTTCCGTTGTACTCGGGTTGATTCCATTCTATTCCATTCCATTCCATTCGATTCCATTCGATTCCATTCGATTCCATTCGATTCCATTCCATTCCATTCCATTCCATTCCATTGAATTCCATTCCATTCCATTCCATTCCATTGAATTCCGTTCCATTCCATTCCATTCCATTCCATTCCATTCCATTCCATTGAATTCCATTCCATTGAATTCCATTCCATTCCATTCCATTCCATTGAATTCCATTCCATTCCATTCCATCGAATTCCATTCCATTCCATTGAATTCCATTGAATTCCATTGAATTCCATTCCATTCCATTCCATTCCATTCCATTCCATCGAATTCCATTCCACTCCATTCCATTCCATTCCATTCCATTCCATTCCATTCCATTCCATTCCATTCCATCGAATTCCATTCCACTCCATTCCATTCCATTCCATTCCATTCCATTCCATTCCATTCCATTCCATCGAATTCCATTCCATTCCATTCCATTCCATTCCATTCCATTGAATTCCGTTCCATTCCATTGAATTCCATTCCATTCCGTTCCATTCCATTGAATTCTGTTCCGTTCCGTTCCGTTCCGTTCCATTCCGTTCCATTCCGTTCCTTTCCGTTGTACTCGGGTTGATTCCATTCTATTCCATTCCATTCCATTCGATTCCATTCGATTCCATTCGATTCCATTCGATTCCATTCCATTCCATTCCATTCCATTCCATTGAATTCCATTCCATTCCATTCCATTCCATTGAATTCCGTTCCATTCCATTCCATTCCATTCCATTCCATTCCATTCCATTCCATTGAATTCCATTCCATTGAATTCCATTCCATTCCATTCCATTCCATTGAATTCCATTCCATTCCATTCCATCGAATTCCATTCCATTCCATTGAATTCCATTGAATTCCATTCCATTCCATTCCATTCCATTCCATTCCATTCCATTCCATCGAATTCCATTCCACTCCATTCCATTCCATTCCATTCCATTCCATTCCATTCCATTCCATTCCATTCCATCGAATTCCATTCCACTCCATTCCATTCCATTCCATTCCATTCCATTCCATTCCATTCCATTCCATCGAATTCCATTCCATTCCATTCCATTCCATTCCATTCCATTCCATTCCATTCCATTCCATTCCATTCCATTCTACTCGGGTTGATTCCATTCTATTACATTCCATTCCATTCGATTCCATTCGATTCCATTCGATTCCATTCGATTCCATTCCATTCCATTCCATTCAATTGAATTCCATTCCATTCCATTCCATTCCATTCCATTCCATTCCATCGAATTCCATTCCATTCCATTCCATTCCATTCCATTCCATTCCATTCCATTGAATACCATTCCATTGAATTCCATTCCATTCCATTGAATTCCATTCCAATCCATTCCATTCCATAGAATTCCGTTCCATTCCATTCCATGCCATTCCATTCCGTTCCATTCCATTTGAATTCCATTCCATTCCATTCCATTCCATTCCATTCTACTCGGGTTGATTCCATTCTATTCCATTCCATTCCATTCGATTCCATTCGATTCCATTCGATTCCATTCGAGTCCATTCCATTCCATTCAATTCCATTGAATTCCATTCCATTCCATTCCATTCCATTCCATTCCATTCCATTGAATTCCATTCCTTTCCATTCCATTCCATGGAATTCCATTCCATTCCATTGAATTCCATTCCATTCCATTCCGTTCCATTCCATTATGTTCCATTCCATTCCATTCCATTCCATTCAATTCCGTTCCGTTCCATTCCGTTCCATTCCGTTCCATTCCATTGAATTCCGATCCATTGCATTGAATTCCGTTCCATTCCATTCCATTCCTTTCCGTTCCGTTCCGTTCCGTTCTACTCGGGTTGATTCCATTCTATTCCATTCCATTCCATTCCATTCCATTCGATTCCATTCGATTCCATTCCATTCCATTCGATTCCATTCGATTCCATTCCATTCCATTCCATTCCATTCCATTCCATTCCATTTCATTCTATTCCATTGAATTCCTTTCCATTCCATTGAATTCAATTCCATTCCATTCCATTCGATTCCATTCGATTCCATTGAATTCCATTCCATGCCATTCCTTTCCATTCCATTCCATTCCATTCCATTCCATTCCATTTAATTCCATTCCATTCCATTCCATTCCATTGAATTAATTTCCATTCCATTCCATTCCATTCCATTCCATTCTATTCCATCGAATTCCATTCCATTCCATTCCATTCCATTCCATTCCATTCCATTCCATTCTACTCGGGTTGATTCCATTCTATTCCATTCCATTCCATTCCATTCCTTTCCGTTCCATTCCTTTCCGTTCCGTTCCGTTCCGTTCCGTTCTACTCGGGTTGATTCCATTCTATTCCATTCCATTCCATTCGATTCCATTCTATTCCATTCGATTCCATTCGATTCAATTCGATTCCATTCCATTCCATTCCATTCCATTCCATTCCATTGAATTCCATTCCATTCCATTCCGTTCCATTCCATTCCGTTCCATTCCATTCCATTCCATTCCATTCCATTCCATTACATTCCCTTCCATTCCTTTCCATTCCATTCCATTCCATTGAATTCCGATCCATTGCTTTGAATTCCGTTCCATTCCATTCCATTCCTTTACGTTCCGTTCCGTTCCGTTCCGTTCCGTTCTACTCGGATTGATTCCATTCTATTCCATTCCATTCCATTCCATTCCATTCCATTCCATTCGATTCCATTCGACTCCATTCCATTCCATTCCATTCCATTCCATTCCATTCCATTCCATTCCATTCCATTCCATTGAACTCCATTCCATTCCATTCCATTCCATTCCATTCCATTCCATTCCATTGAATTCCATTCCATTCCATTCCATTCCATTGAATTCTGTTCCATTCCATTCCATTCCATTCCATTCCGTTCTACTCGGGTTGATTCCATTCCATTCCATTCCGTTCCATTCCATTTGAATTCCATTCCATTCCATTGCATTCCATTCCATTCTACTCGGGTTGATTCCATTCTATTCCATTCCATTCCATTCTATTCCATTCCATTCCATTCGATTCCATTCGAGTCCATTCCATTCCATTCAATTCCATTGAATTCCATTCCATTCCATTCCATTCCATTCCATTCCATTCCATTGAATTCCATTCCTTTCCATTCCATTCCATGGAATTCCATTCCATTCCATTGAATTCCATTCCATTCCATTCCGTTCCATTCCATTATGTTCCATTCCATTCCATTCCATTCCATTCAATTCCGTTCCGTTCCATTCCGTTCCATTCCGTACCATTCCATTGAATTCCGATGCATTGCATTGAATTCCGTTCCATTCCATTCCATTCCTTTCCGTTCCGTTCCGTTCCGTTCTACTCGGGTTGATTCCATTCTATTCCATTCCATTCCATTCCATTCCATTCGATTCCATTCGATTCCATTCCATTCCATTCGATTCCATTCGATTCCATTCCATTCCATTCCATTCCATTCCATTCCATTCCATTCTATTCCATTGAATTCCTTTCCATTCCATTGAATTCCATTCCATTCCATTCCATTCGATTCCATTCGATTCCATTGAATTCCATTCCATGCCATTCCTTTCCATTCCATTCCATTCCATTCCATTCCATTCCATTCCATTTAATTCCATTCCATTCCATTCCATTCCATTGAATTAATTTCCATTCCATTCCATTCCATTCCATTCCATTCTATTCCATCGAATTCCATTCCATTCCATTCCATTCCATTCCATTCCATTCCATTCCATTCCATTCCATTCCATTCTACTCGGGTTGATTCCATTCTATTCCATTCCATTCCATTCCATTCCTTTCCGTTCCATTCCTTTCCGTTCCGTTCCGTTCCGTTCCGTTCTACTCGGGTTGATTCCATTCTATTCCATTCCATTCCATTCGATTCCATTCTATTCCATTCGATTCCATTCGATTCAATTCGATTCCATTCCATTCCATTCCATTCCATTCCATTCCATTGAATTCCATTCCATTCCATTCCGTTCCATTCCATTCCGTTCCATTCCATTCCATTCCATTCCATTCCATTCCATTACATTCCCTTCCATTCCTTTCCATTCCATTCCATTCCATTGAATTCCGATCCATTGCTTTGAATTCCGTTCCATTCCATTCCATTCCTTTCCGTTCCGTTCCGTTCCGTTCCGTTCTACTCGGATTGATTCCATTCTATTCCATTCCATTCCATTCCATTCCATTCGATTCCATTCGATTCCATTCGACTCCATTCCATTCCATTCCATTCCATTCCATTCCATTCCATTCCATTCCATTCCATTCCATTCCATTCCGTTCTGCTCGGGTTGATTCCATTCTATTCCATTCCATTCCATTCGATTCCATTCGATTCCATTCGATTCCATTCCATTCCATTCCATTCCATTGAATTCCATTCCATTCCATTCCATTCCATTCCATTCCATTCCATTCCATTCCATTCCATTCCGTTCCATTCCATTCCGTTCCTTTCCTTTCCGTTCCGTTCCATTCCATTCCGTTCCGTTCCATGCCGTTGCATTCCGTTCCATTCCATTGAATTCCGTTCCATTGCATTGAATTCCGTTCCATTCCATTGCATTCCTTTCCGTTCCGTTCCGTTCCATTCCGTTCCGTTCCGTTCTTCTCGGGTTGATTCCATTCTATTCCATTCCATTCCATTCGATTCCATTCGATTCCATTCGATTCCATTCGATTCCATTCGATTCCATTCCATTCCATTCCATTCCATTGAATTCCATTCCATTCCATTCCATTGAATTCCATTCCATTCCATTCCATTCCATTCCATTCCATTCCATTGAATTCCATTCCATTCCATTGAATTCCATTCCATTCCATTCCATTCGATTCCATTCCATTCCCTTGAATTCCATTCCATTCCATTCCATTCCATTCCATTCCATTCCATTCCATTCCATTGAATTCCATTCCATTGAATTCCATTCCATTCCATTGAATTCCATTCCAATCCATTCCATTCCATTGAATTCCGTTCCATTCCATTCCATTCCATTCCATTCCGTTCCATTCCATTTGAATTCCATTCCATTCCATTCCATTCCATTCTACTCGGGTTGATTCCATTCTATTCCATTCCATTCGATTCGATTCCATTCGATACCATTCGATTCCATTCGAGTCCATTCCATTCCATTCAATTCCATTGAATTCCATTCCATTCCATTCCATTCCATTCCATTCCATTCCATTCCATTGAATTCCATTCCTTTCCATTCCATTCCATGGAATTCCATTCCATTCCATTGAATTCCATTCCATTCCATTCCGTTCCATTCCATTATGTTCCATTCCATTCCATTCCATTCCATTCAATTCCGTTCCGTTCCATTCCGTTCCATTCCGTTCCATTCCATTGAATTCCGATCCATTGCATTGAATTCCGTTCCATTCCATTCCATTCCTTTCCGTTCCGTTCCGTTCCGTTCTACTCGGGTTGATTCCATTCTATTCCATTCCATTCCATTCCATTCCATTCGATTCCATTCGATTCCATTCCATTCCATTCGATTCCATTCGATTCCATTCCATTCCATTCCATTCCATTCCATTCCATTCCATTTCATTCTATTCCATTGAATTCCTTTCCATTCCATTGAATTCCATTCCATTCCATTCCATTCGATTCCATTCGATTCCATTGAATTCCATTCCATGCCATTCCTTTCCATTCCATTCCATTCCATTCCATTCCATTCCATTCCATTTAATTCCATTCCATTCCATTCCATTCCATTGAATTAATTTCCATTCCATTCCATTCCATTCCATTCCATTCTATTCCATCGAATTCCATTCCATTCCATTCCATTCCATTCCATTCCATTCCATTCCATTCTACTCGGGTTGATTCCATTCTATTCCATTCCATTCCATTCCATTCCTTTCCGTTCCATTCCTTTCCGTTCCGTTCCGTTCCGTTCCGTTCTACTCGGGTTGATTCCATTCTATTCCATTCCATTCCATTCGATTCCATTCTATTCCATTCGATTCCATTCGATTCAATTCGATTCCATTCCATTCCATTCCATTCCATTCCATTCCATTGAATTCCATTCCATTCCATTCCGTTCCATTCCATTCCGTTCCATTCCATTCCATTCCATTCCATTCCATTACATTCCCTTCCATTCCTTTCCATTCCATTCCATTCCATTGAATTCCGATCCATTGCTTTGAATTCCGTTCCATTCCATTCCATTCCTTTCCGTTCCGTTCCGTTCCGTTCCGTTCTACTCGGATTGATTCCATTCTATTCCATTCCATTCCATTCCATTCCATTCGATTCCATTCGATTCCATTCGACTCCATTCCATTCCATTCCATTCCATTCCATTCCATTCCATTCCATTCCATTCCATTGACCTCCATTCCATTCCATTCCATTCCATTCCATTCCATTCCATTCCATTGAATTCCATTCCATTCCATTCCATTCCATTGAATTCTGTTCCATTCCATTCCATTCCATTCCATTCCGTTCTACTCTGGTTGATTCCATTCTATTCCATTCCGTTCCGTTCCGTTCCGTTCCGTTCCATTCCACTCGGGTTGATTCCATTCTATTCCATTCCATTCCATTCGATTCCATTCGATTCCATTCGATTCCATTCGATTCCATTCGATTCGATTCCATTCCATTCCATTCCATTGAATTCCATTCCATTCCATTCCATTCCATTTAATTCCGTTCCATTCCATTCAATTCCATTCCATTCCATTCCATTTGAATTCCATTCCATTCCATTCCATTCCATTTAATTCCGTTCCATTCCATTCGATTCCATTCCATTCCATTCCATTCCATTTCATTCTACTCGGGTTGATTCCATTCTATTCCATTCCATTCCTTTCGATTCCATTCGATTCCATTCGATTCCATTCCATTCCATTCCATTCCATTCCATACAATTGAATTCCATTCCATTCCATTCCATTCCATTCCATTCCATTCCATTCCATTCCATTCCATTCCATTCCATTCCGTTCTGCTCGGGTTGATTCCATTCTATTCCATTCCATTCCATTCGATTCCATTCGATTCCATTCGATTCCATTCCATTCCATTCCATTCCATTGAATTCCATTCCATTCCATTCCATTCCATTCCATTCCATTCCATTCCATTCCATTCCATTCCATTCCGTTCCATTCCATTCCGTTCCTTTCCTTTCCGTTCCGTTCCATTCCATTCCGTTCCGTTCCATTCCGTTGCATTCCGTTCCATTCCATTGAATTCCGTTCCATTGCATTGAATTCCGTTCCATTCCATTGCATTCCTTTCCGTTCCGTTCCGTTCCATTCCGTTCCGTTCCGTTCTTCTCGGGTTGATTCCATTCTATTCCATTCCATTCCATTCGATTCCATTCGATTCCATTCGATTCCATTCGATTCCATTCGATTCCATTCCATTCCATTCCATTCCATTGAATTCCATTCCATTCCATTCCATTGAATTCCATTCCATTCCATTCCATTCCATTCCATTCCATTCCATTGAATTCCATTCCATTCCATTGAATTCCATTCCATTCCATTCCATTCGATTCCATTCCATTCCCTTGAATTCCATTCCATTCCATTCCATTCCATTCCATTCCATTCCATTCCATTGAATTCCATTCCATTGAATTCCATTCCATTCCATTGAATTCCATTCCAATCCATTCCATTCCATTGAATTCCGTTCCATTCCATTCCATTCCATTCCATTCCGTTCCATTCCATTTGAATTCCATTCCATTCCATTCCATTCCATTCTACTCGGGTTGATTCCATTCTATTCCATTCCATTCGATTCGATTCCATTCGATACCATTCGATTCCATTCGAGTCCATTCCATTCCATTCAATTCCATTGAATTCCATTCCATTCCATTCCATTCCATTCCATTCCATTCCATTGAATTCCATTCCTTTCCATTCCATTCCATGGAATTCCATTCCATTCCATTGAATTCCATTCCATTCCATTCCGTTCCATTCCATTATGTTCCATTCCATTCCATTCCATTCCATTCAATTCCGTTCCGTTCCATTCCGTTTCATTCCGTTCCATTCCATTGAATTCCGATCCATTGCATTGAATTCCGTTCCATTCCATTCCATTCCTTTCCGTTTCGTTCCGTTCCGTTCTACTCGGGTTGATTCCATTCTATTCCATTCCATTCCATTCGATTCCTTTCGATTCCATTCGATTCCATTCCATTCCATTCGATTCCATTCGATTCCATTCCATTCCATTCCATTCCATTCCATTCCATTCCATTGAATTCCTTTCCATTCCATGGAATTCCATTCCATTCCATTCCATTCGATTCCATTCGATTCCATTGAATTCCATTCCATTCCATTCCATTCCATTCCATTCCATTCCATTCCATTCCATTCCATTTAATTCCATTGAATTCCATTCCAATGAATTCCATTCCATTTAATTCCATTCCATTCCATTCCATTCCATTCCATTGAATTAATTTCCATTCCATTCCATTCCATTCCATTCCATTCTATTACATCGAATTCCATTCCATTCTACTCGGGTTGATTCCATTCTATTCCATTCCATTCCATTCGATTCCATTCGATTCCCTTCCATTCCATTCCATTCCATTCAATTGAATTCCATTCCCTTCCATTCCATTCCATTCCATTCCATTCCATTCCGTTCCATTCCATTCCATCGAATTCCATTCCATTCCATTCCATTCCATTCCATTGAATTCCATTCCATTCCTTTCCGTTCCGTTCCGTTCCGTTTCGTTCCGTTCCGTTCCGTTCCGTTCCATTCCATTCCATTCCATTCCATTCCATTGAATTCCGTTCCATTCCATTGAATTCCATTCCATTCCGTTCCATTCCATTGAATTCTGTTCCGTTCCGTTCCGTTCCGTTCCATTCCGTTCCATTCCGTTCCTTTCCGTTCTACTCGGGTTGATTCCATTCTATTCCATTCCATTCCATTCGATTCCATTCGATTCCATTCGATTCCATTCGATTCCATTCCATTCCATTGAATTCCATTCCATTCCATTCCATTCCATTGAATTCGGTTCCATTCCATTCCATTCCATTCCATTCCATTCCTTTCCGTTCCATTCCGTTCCGTTCCGTTCCGTTCCGTTCCGTTCTACTCGGGTTGATTCCATTCTATTCCATTCCATTCCATTCGATTCCATTCTATTCCATTCGATTCCATTCGATTCAATTCGATTCCATTCCATTCCATTCCATTCCATTCCATTCCATTGAATTCCATTCCATTCCATTCCGTTCCATTCCATTCCGTTCCATTCCATTCCATTCCATTCCATTCCATTCCATTACATTCCCTTCCATTCCTTTCCATTCCGTTCCATTCCATTGAATTCCGACCCATTGCATTGAATTCCGTTCCATTCCATTCCATTCCTTTCCGTTCCGTTCCGTTCCGTTCCGTTCCGTTCCGTTCTACTCGGATTGATTCCATTCTATTCCATTCCATTCCATTCGATTCCATTCGATTCCATTCGATTCCATTCGACTCCATTCCATTCCATTCCATTCCATTCCATTCCATTCCATTCCATAGAACTCCATTCCATTCCATTCCATTCCATTCCATTCCATTCCATTCCATTGAATTCCATTCCATTCCATTCCATTCCATTGAATTCTGTTCCATTCCATTCCATTCCATTCCATTCCGTTCTACTCGGGTTGATTCCATTCTATTCCATTCCGTTCCGTTCCGTTCCATTCCGTTCCATTCCACTCGGGTTGATTCCATTCTATTCCATTCCATTCCATTCGATTCCATTCGATTCCATTCGGTTCCATTCGATTCCATTCGATTCCATTCCATTCCATTCCATTCCATTGAATTCCATTCCATTCTATTCCATTCCATTCCATTCGATTCCATTCGATTCCATTCGGTTCCATTCGATTCCATTCGATTCGATTCCATTCCATTCCATTCCATTGAATTCCATTCCATTCCATTCCATTCCATTGAATTCCGTTCCATTCCATTCAATTCCATTCCATTCCATTCCTTTTGAATTCCATTCCATTCCATTCCATTCCATTCCATTCCATTCCATTCAATTCCATTCCATTCCATTCAATTCCATTCCATTCTACTCGGGTTGATTCCATTCTATTCCATTCCATTCCATTCGATTCCATTCGATTCCATTCCTTTCCATTCGATTCCATTCCATTCCATTCCATTCCATTCCATTCCATTCCATTCCATGGAATTCCATTCCATTCCCTTGAATTCCATTCCATTCCATTCCATTCCATTCCATTCCATTCCATTGAATTCCATTCCATTGAATTCCATTCCATTCCATTGAATTCCATTCCAATCCATTCCATTCCATTGAATTCCGTTCCATTCCATTCCATTCCATTCCATTCCATTCCATTCCATTCTACTCGGGTTGATTCCATTCTATTACATTCCATTCCATTCCATTCTACTCGGGTTGATTCCATTCTATTCCATTCCATTCCATTCGATTCCATTCGATTCCATTCGATTCCATTCGATTCCATTCCATTCCATTCAATTCCATTGAATTCCATTCCATTCCATTCCATTCCATTCCATTGAATTCCATTCCTTTCCATTCCATTCCATGGAATTCCATTCCATTCCATTGAATTCCATTCCATTCCATTCCGTTCCATTCCATTATGTTCCATTCCATTCCATTCCATTCCATTCAATTCCGTTCCGTTCCATTCCGTTCCATTCCGTTCCATTCCATTGAATTCCGATCCATTGCATTGAATTCCGTTCCATTCCATTCCATTCCTTTCGATCCGTTCGGTTCCGTTCTACTCGGGTTGATTCCATTCTATTCCATTCCATTCCATTCGATTCCATTCGATTCCATTCGATTCCATTCGATTCCATTCGATTCCATTCCATTCCATTCCATTCCATTCCATTCCATTCCATTCCATTGAATTCCATTCCGTTCCATTCCATTCCATTCCATTCCATTCCATTGAATTCCGTTCCATTCCATTGAATTCCATTCCATTCCGTTCCATTCCATTGAATTCTGTTCCGTTCCGTTCCGTTCCGTTCAATTCCGTTCCATTCCGTTCCTTTCCGTTGTACTCGGGTTGATTCCATTCTATTCCATTCCATTCCATTCGATTCCATTCGATTCCATTCGATTCCATTCGATTCCATTCCATTCCATTCCATTCCATTCCATTGAATTCCATTCCATTCCATTCCATTCCATTGAATTCCGTTCCATTCCATTCCATTCCATTCCATTCCATTCCATTCCATTCCATTGAATTCCATTCCATTGAATTCCATTCCATTCCATTCCATTCCATTGAATTCCATTCCATTCCATTCCATTCCATTCCATTCCATTGAATTCCATTCCATTCCATTGAATTCCATTCCATTCCATTCCATTCGATTCCATTCCATTCCCTTGAATTCCATTCCATTCCATTCCATTCCATTCCATTCCATTCCATTCCATTCCATTCCATTGAATTCCATTCCATTGAATTCCATTCCATTCCATTGAATTCCATTCCAATCCATTCCATTCCATTGAATTCCGTTCCATTCCATTCCATTCCATTCCATTCCGTTCCATTCCATTTTAATTCCATTCCATTCCATTCCATTCCATTCTACTCGGGTTGATTCCATTCTATTCCATTCCATTCCATTCGATTCCATTCGATACCATTCGATTCCATTCGAGTCCATTCCATTCCATTCAATTCCATTGAATTCCATTCCATTCCATTCCATTCCATTCCATTCCATTCCATTGAATTCCATTCCTTTCCATTCCATTCCATGGAATTCCATTCCATTCCATTGAATTCCATTCCATTCCATTCCGTTCCATTCCATTATGTTCCATTCCATTCCATTCCATTCCATTCAATTCCGTTCCGTTCCATTCCGTTTCATTCCGTTCCATTCCATTGAATTCCGATCCATTGCATTGAATTCCGTTCCATTCCATTCCATTCCTTTCCGTTCCGTTCCGTTCCGTTCTACTCGGGTTGATTCCATTCTATTCCATTCCATTCCATTCGATTCCTTTCGATTCCATTCGATTCCATTCCATTCCATTCGATTCCATTCGATTCCATTCCATTCCATTCCATTCCATTCCATTCCATTCCATTCCATTGAATTCCTTTCCATTCCATTGAATTCCATTCCATTCCATTCCATTCGATTCCATTCGATTCCATTGAATTCCATTCCATTCCATTCCATTCCATTCCATTCCATTCCATTCCATTCCATTCCATTTAATTCCATTGAATTCCATTCCAATGAATTCCATTCCATTTAATTCCATTCCATTCCATTCCATTCCATTCCATTGAATTAATTTCCATTCCATTCCATTCCATTCCATTCCATTCTATTACATCGAATTCCATTCCATTCCATTCCATTCCATTCCATTCCATTCCATTCCATTCCATTCCATTCCATTCCATTCTACTCGGGTTGATTCCATTCTATTCCATTCCATTCCATTCGATTCCATTCGATTCCCTTCCATTCCATTCCATTCCATTCAATTGAATTCCATTCCCTTCCATTCCATTCCATTCCATTCCATTCCATTCCGTTCCATTCCATTCCATCGAATTCCATTCCATTCCATTCCATTCCATTCCATTGAATTCCATTCCATTCCGTTCCGTTCCGTTCCGTTCCGTTTCGTTCCGTTCCGTTCCGTTCCGTTCCATTCCATTCCATTCCATTCCATTCCATTGAATTCCGTTCCATTCCATTGAATTCCATTCCATTCCGTTCCATTCCATTGAATTCTGTTCCGTTCCGTTCCGTTCCGTTCCATTCCGTTCCATTCCGTTCCTTTCCGTTCTACTCGGGTTGATTCCATTCTATTCCATTCCATTCCATTCGATTCCATTCGATTCCATTCGAATCCATTCGATTCCATTCGATTCCATTCGATTCCATTCCATTCCATTGAATTCCATTCCATTCCATTCCATTCCATTGAATTCGGTTCCATTCCATTCCATTCCATTCCATTCCATTCCTTTCCGTTCCATTCCGTTCCGTTCCGTTCCGTTCCGTTCCGTTCTACTCGGGTTGATTCCATTCTATTCCATTCCATTCCATTCGATTCCATTCTATTCCATTCGATTCCATTCGATTCAATTCGATTCCATTCCATTCCATTCCATTCCATTCCATTCCATTCCATTGAATTCCATTCCATTCCATTCCGTTCCATTCCATTCCGTTCCATTCCATTCCATTCCATTCCATTCCATTCCATTACATTCCCTTCCATTCCTTTCCATTCCGTTCCATTCCATTGAATTCCGACCCATTGCATTGAATTCCGTTCCATTCCATTCCATTCCTTTCCGTTCCGTTCCGTTCCGTTCCGTTCCGTTCCGTTCTACTCGGATTGATTCCATTCTATTCCATTCCATTCCATTCGATTCCATTCGATTCCATTCGATTCCATTCGACTCCATTCCATTCCATTCCATTCCATTCCATTCCATTCCATTCCATAAAACTCCATTCCATTCCATTCCATTCCATTCCATTCCATTCCATTCCATTGAATTCCATTCCATTCCATTCCATTCCATTGAATTCTGTTCCATTCCATTCCATTCCATTCCATTCCGTTCTACTCGGGTTGATTCCATTCTATTCCATTCCGTTCCGTTCCGTTCCATTCCGTTCCATTCCACTCGGGTTGATTCCATTCTATTCCATTCCATTCCATTCGATTCCATTCGATTCCATTCGGTTCCATTCGATTCCATTCGATTCCATTCCATTCCATTCCATTCCATTGAATTCCATTCCATTCTATTCCATTCCATTCCATTCGATTCCATTCGATTCCATTCGGTTCCATTCGATTCCATTCGATTCGATTCCATTCCATTCCATTCCATTGAATTCCATTCCATTCCATTCCATTCCATTGAATTCCGTTCCATTCCATTCAATTCCATTCCATTCCATTCCTTTTGAATTCCATTCCATTCCATTCCATTCCATTCCATTCCATTCCATTCCATTCCATTCAATTCCATTCCATTCCATTCAATTCCATTCCATTCTACTCGGGTTGATTCCATTCTATTCCATTCCATTCCATTCGATTCCATTCGATTCCATTCCTTTCCATTCGATTCCATTCCATTCCATTCCATTCCATTCCATTCCATTCCATTCCATTCCATGGAATTCCATTCCATTCCCTTGAATTCCATTCCATTCCATTCCATTCCATTCCATTCCATTCCATTCCATTGAATTCCATTCCATTGAATTCCATTCCATTCCATTGAATTCCATTCCAATCCATTCCATTCCATTGAATTCCGTTCCATTCCATTCCATTCCATTCCATTCCATTCCATTCCATTCCATTCTACTCGGGTTGATTCCATTCTATTACATTCCATTCCATTCCATTCTACTCGGGTTGATTCCATTCTATTCCATTCCATTCCATTCGATTCCATTCGATTCCATTCGATTCCATTCGATTCCATTCCATTCCATTCAATTCCATTGAATTCCATTCCATTCCATTCCATTCCATTCCATTGAATTCCATTCCTTTCCATTCCATTCCATGGAATTCCATTCCATTCCATTGAATTCCATTCCATTCCATTCCGTTCCATTCCATTATGTTCCATTCCATTCCATTCCATTCCATTCAATTCCGTTCCGTTCCATTCCGTTCCATTCCGTTCCATTCCATTGAATTCCGATCCATTGCATTGAATTCCGTTCCATTCCATTCCATTCCTTTCGATCCGTTCGGTTCCGTTCTACTCGGGTTGATTCCATTCTATTCCATTCCATTCCATTCGATTCCATTCGATTCCATTCGATTCCATTCGATTCCATTCGATTCCATTCCATTCCATTCCATTCCATTCCATTCCATTCCATTCCATTGAATTCCATTCCGTTCCATTCCATTCCATTCCATTCCATTCCATTGAATTCCGTTCCATTCCATTGAATTCCATTCCATTCCGTTCCATTCCATTGAATTCTGTTCCGTTCCGTTCCGTTCCGTTCCATTCCGTTCCATTCCGTTCCTTTCCGTTGTACTCGGGTTGATTCCATTCTATTCCATTCCATTCCATTCGATTCCATTCGATTCCATTCGATTCCATTCGATTCCATTCCATTCCATTCCATTCCATTCCATTGAATTCCATTCCATTCCATTCCATTCCATTGAATTCCGTTCCATTCCATTCCATTCCATTCCATTCCATTCCATTCCATTGAATTCCATTCCATTGAATTCCATTCCATTCCATTCCATTCCATTGAATTCCATTCCATTCCATTCCATCGAATTCCATTCCATTCCATTGAATTCCATTGAATTCCATTCCATTCCATTCCATTCCATTCCATTCCATTCCATCGAATTCCATTCCACTCCATTCCATTCCATTCCATTCCATTCCATTCCATTCCATTCCATTCCATCGAATTCCATTCCATTCCATTCCATTCCATTCCATTCCATTCCATTCCATTCCATTCCATTCCATTCCATTCCATTCCATTCTACTCGGGTTGATTCCATTCTATTACATTCCATTCCATTCGATTCCATTCGATTCCATTCGATTCCATTCGATTCCATTCCATTCCATTCCATTCAATTGAATTCCATTCCATTCCATTCCATTCCATTCCATTCCATTCCATCGAATTCCATTCCATTCCATTCCATTCCATTCCATTCCATTCCATTCCATTGAATACCATTCCATTGAATTCCATTCCATTCCATTGAATTCCATTCCAATCCATTCCATTCCATAGAATTCCGTTCCATTCCATTCCATGCCATTCCATTCCGTTCCATTCCATTTGAATTCCATTCCATTCCATTCCATTCCATTCCATTCTACTCGGGTTGATTCCATTCTATTCCATTCCATTCCATTCGATTCCATTCGATTCCATTCGATTCCATTCGAGTCCATTCCATTCCATTCAATTCCATTGAATTCCATTCCATTCCATTCCATTCCATTCCATTCCATTCCATTGAATTCCATTCCTTTCCATTCCATTCCATGGAATTCCATTCCATTCCATTGAATTCCATTCCATTCCATTCCGTTCCATTCCATTATGTTCCATTCCATTCCATTCCATTCCATTCAATTCCGTTCCGTTCCATTCCGTTCCATTCCGTTCCATTCCATTGAATTCCGATCCATTGCATTGAATTCCGTTCCATTCCATTCCATTCCTTTCCGTTCCGTTCCGTTCCGTTCTACTCGGGTTGATTCCATTCTATTCCATTCCATTCCATTCCATTCCATTCGATTCCATTCCATTCCATTCCATTCCATTCCATTCCATTCCATTCCATTGAATTCCTTTCCATTCCATTGAATTCCATTCCATTCCATTCCATTCGATTCCATTCGATTCCATTGAATTCCATTCCATTCCATTCCATTCCATTCCATTCCATTCCATTCCATTCCATTTAATTCCATTGAATTCCATTCCAATGAATTCCATTCCATTTAATTCCATTCCATTCCATTCCATTCCATTCCATTGAATTAATTTCCATTCCATTCCATTCCATTCCATTCCATTCTATTACATCGAATTCCATTCCATTCCATTCCATTCCATTCCATTCCATTCCATTCCATTCCATTCCATTCCATTCCATTCCATTCCATTCTACTCGGGTTGATTCCATTCTATTCCATTCCATTCCATTCGATTCCATTCGATTCCCTTCCATTCCATTCCATTCCATTCAATTGAATTCCATTCCCTTCCATTCCATTCCATTCCATTCCATTCCATTCCGTTCCATTCCATTCCATCGAATTCCATTCCATTCCATTCCATTCCATTCCATTGAATTCCATTCCATTCCGTTCCGTTCCGTTCCGTTCCGTTTCGTTCCGTTCCGTTCCGTTCCGTTCCATTCCATTCCATTCCATTCCATTCCATTGAATTCCGTTCCATTCCATTGAATTCCATTCCATTCCGTTCCATTCCATTGAATTCTGTTCCGTTCCGTTCCGTTCCGTTCCATTCCGTTCCATTCCGTTCCTTTCCGTTCTACTCGGGTTGATTCCATTCTATTCCATTCCATTCCATTCGATTCCATTCGATTCCATTCGAATCCATTCGATTCCATTCGATTCCATTCGATTCCATTCCATTCCATTGAATTCCATTCCATTCCATTCCATTCCATTGAATTCTGTTCCATTCCATTCCATTCCATTCCATTCCGTTCTACTCTGGTTGATTCCATTCTATTCCATTCCGTTCCGTTCCGTTCCGTTCCGTTCCATTCCACTCGGGTTGATTCCATTCTATTCCATTCCATTCCATTCGATTCCATTCGATTCCATTCGATTCCATTCGATTCCATTCGATTCGATTCCATTCCATTCCATTCCATTGAATTCCATTCCATTCCATTCCATTCCATTTAATTCCGTTCCATTCCATTCAATTCCATTCCATTCCATTCCATTTGAATTCCATTCCATTCCATTCCATTCCATTTAATTCCGTTCCATTCCATTCGATTCCATTCCATTCCATTCCATTCCATTTCATTCTACTCGGGTTGATTCCATTCTATTCCATTCCATTCCTTTCGATTCCATTCGATTCCATTCGATTCCATTCCATTCCATTCCATTCCATTCCATACAATTGAATTCCATTCCATTCCATTCCATTCCATTCCATTCCATTCCATTCCATTCCATTCCATTCCATTCCATTCCGTTCTGCTCGGGTTGATTCCATTCTATTCCATTCCATTCCATTCGATTCCATTCGATTCCATTCGATTCCATTCCATTCCATTCCATTCCATTGAATTCCATTCCATTCCATTCCATTCCATTCCATTCCATTCCATTCCATTCCATTCCATTCCATTCCGTTCCATTCCATTCCGTTCCTTTCCTTTCCGTTCCGTTCCATTCCATTCCGTTCCGTTCCATTCCGTTGCATTCCGTTCCATTCCATTGAATTCCGTTCCATTGCATTGAATTCCGTTCCATTCCATTGCATTCCTTTCCGTTCCGTTCCGTTCCATTCCGTTCCGTTCCGTTCTTCTCGGGTTGATTCCATTCTATTCCATTCCATTCCATTCGATTCCATTCGATTCCATTCGATTCCATTCGATTCCATTCGATTCCATTCCATTCCATTCCATTCCATTGAATTCCATTCCATTCCATTCCATTGAATTCCATTCCATTCCATTCCATTCCATTCCATTCCATTCCATTGAATTCCATTCCATTCCATTGAATTCCATTCCATTCCATTCCATTCGATTCCATTCCATTCCCTTGAATTCCATTCCATTCCATTCCATTCCATTCCATTCCATTCCATTCCATTGAATTCCATTCCATTGAATTCCATTCCATTCCATTGAATTCCATTCCAATCCATTCCATTCCATTGAATTCCGTTCCATTCCATTCCATTCCATTCCATTCCGTTCCATTCCATTTGAATTCCATTCCATTCCATTCCATTCCATTCTACTCGGGTTGATTCCATTCTATTCCATTCCATTCCATTCGATTCCATTCGATACCATTCGATTCCATTCGAGTCCATTCCATTCCATTCAATTCCATTGAATTCCATTCCATTCCATTCCATTCCATTCCATTCCATTCCATTGAATTCCATTCCTTTCCATTCCATTCCATGGAATTCCATTCCATTCCATTGAATTCCATTCCATTCCATTCCGTTCCATTCCATTATGTTCCATTCCATTCCATTCCATTCCATTCAATTCCGTTCCGTTCCATTCCGTTTCATTCCGTTCCATTCCATTGAATTCCGATCCATTGCATTGAATTCCGTTCCATTCCATTCCATTCCTTTCCGTTTCGTTCCGTTCCGTTCTACTCGGGTTGATTCCATTCTATTCCATTCCATTCCATTCGATTCCTTTCGATTCCATTCGATTCCATTCCATTCCATTCGATTCCATTCGATTCCATTCCATTCCATTCCATTCCTTTCCATTCCATTCCATTCCATTCCATTGAATTCCTTTCCATTCCATGGAATTCCATTCCATTCCATTCCATTCGATTCCATTCGATTCCATTGAATTCCATTCCATTCCATTCCATTCCATTCCATTCCATTCCATTCCATTCCATTCCATTTAATTCCATTGAATTCCATTCCAATGAATTCCATTCCATTTAATTCCATTCCATTCCATTCCATTCCATTCCATTGAATTAATTTCCATTCCATTCCATTCCATTCCATTCCATTCTATTACATCGAATTCCATTCCATTCTACTCGGGTTGATTCCATTCTATTCCATTCCATTCCATTCGATTCCATTCGATTCCCTTCCATTCCATTCCATTCCATTCAATTGAATTCCATTCCCTTCCATTCCATTCCATTCCATTCCATTCCATTCCGTTCCATTCCATTCCATCGAATTCCATTCCATTCCATTCCATTCCATTCCATTGAATTCCATTCCATTCCGTTCCGTTCCGTTCCGTTCCGTTTCGTTCCGTTCCGTTCCGTTCCGTTCCATTCCATTCCATTCCATTCCATTCCATTGAATTCCGTTCCATTCCATTGAATTCCATTCCATTCCGTTCCATTCCATTGAATTCTGTTCCGTTCCGTTCCGTTCCGTTCCATTCCGTTCCATTCCGTTCCTTTCCGTTCTACTCGGGTTGATTCCATTCTATTCCATTCCATTCCATTCGATTCCATTCGATTCCATTCGATTCCATTCGATTCCATTCCATTCCATTGAATTCCATTCCATTCCATTCCATTCCATTGAATTCGGTTCCATTCCATTCCATTCCATTCCATTCCATTCCTTTCCGTTCCATTCCGTTCCGTTCCGTTCCGTTCCGTTCCGTTCTACTCGGGTTGATTCCATTCTATTCCATTCCATTCCATTCGATTCCATTCTATTCCATTCGATTCCATTCGATTCAATTCGATTCCATTCCATTCCATTCCATTCCATTCCATTCCATTGAATTCCATTCCATTCCATTCCGTTCCATTCCATTCCGTTCCATTCCATTCCATTCCATTCCATTCCATTCCATTACATTCCCTTCCATTCCTTTCCATTCCGTTCCATTCCATTGAATTCCGACCCATTGCATTGAATTCCGTTCCATTCCATTCCATTCCTTTCCGTTCCGTTCCGTTCCGTTCCGTTCCGTTCCGTTCTACTCGGATTGATTCCATTCTATTCCATTCCATTCCATTCGATTCCATTCGATTCCATTCGATTCCATTCGACTCCATTCCATTCCATTCCATTCCATTCCATTCCATTCCATTCCATAGAACTCCATTCCATTCCATTCCATTCCATTCCATTCCATTCCATTCCATTGAATTCCATTCCATTCCATTCCATTCCATTGAATTCTGTTCCATTCCATTCCATTCCATTCCATTCCGTTCTACTCGGGTTGATTCCATTCTATTCCATTCCGTTCCGTTCCGTTCCATTCCGTTCCATTCCACTCGGGTTGATTCCATTCTATTCCATTCCATTCCATTCGATTCCATTCGATTCCATTCGGTTCCATTCGATTCCATTCGATTCCATTCCATTCCATTCCATTCCATTGAATTCCATTCCATTCTATTCCATTCCATTCCATTCGATTCCATTCGATTCCATTCGGTTCCATTCGATTCCATTCGATTCGATTCCATTCCATTCCATTCCATTGAATTCCATTCCATTCCATTCCATTCCATTGAATTCCGTTCCATTCCATTCAATTCCATTCCATTCCATTCCTTTTGAATTCCATTCCATTCCATTCCATTCCATTCCATTCCATTCCATTCAATTCCATTCCATTCCATTCAATTCCATTCCATTCTACTCGGGTTGATTCCATTCTATTCCATTCCATTCCATTCGATTCCATTCGATTCCATTCCTTTCCATTCGATTCCATTCCATTCCATTCCATTCCATTCCATTCCATTCCATTCCATGGAATTCCATTCCATTCCCTTGAATTCCATTCCATTCCATTCCATTCCATTCCATTCCATTCCATTGAATTCCATTCCATTGAATTCCATTCCATTCCATTGAATTCCATTCCAATCCATTCCATTCCATTGAATTCCGTTCCATTCCATTCCATTCCATTCCATTCCATTCCATTCCATTCTACTCGGGTTGATTCCATTCTATTACATTCCATTCCATTCCATTCTACTCGGGTTGATTCCATTCTATTCCATTCCATTCCATTCGATTCCATTCGATTCCATTCGATTCCATTCGATTCCATTCCATTCCATTCAATTCCATTGAATTCCATTCCATTCCATTCCATTCCATTCCATTGAATTCCATTCCTTTCCATTCCATTCCATGGAATTCCATTCCATTCCATTGAATTCCATTCCATTCCATTCCGTTCCATTCCATTATGTTCCATTCCATTCCATTCCATTCCATTCAATTCCGTTCCGTTCCATTCCGTTCCATTCCGTTCCATTCCATTGAATTCCGATCCATTGCATTGAATTCCGTTCCATTCCATTCCATTCCTTTCGATCCGTTCGGTTCCGTTCTACTCGGGTTGATTCCATTCTATTCCATTCCATTCCATTCGATTCCATTCGATTCCATTCGATTCCATTCGATTCCATTCGATTCCATTCCATTCCATTCCATTCCATTCCATTCCATTCCATTCCATTCCATTCCATTGAATTCCATTCCGTTCCATTCCATTCCATTCCATTCCATTCCATTGAATTCCGTTCCATTCCATTGAATTCCATTCCATTCCGTTCCATTCCATTGAATTCTGTTCCGTTCCGTTCCGTTCCGTTCAATTCCGTTCCATTCCGTTCCTTTCCGTTGTACTCGGGTTGATTCCATTCTATTCCATTCCATTCCATTCGATTCCATTCGATTCCATTCGATTCCATTCGATTCCATTCCATTCCATTCCATTCCATTCCATTGAATTCCATTCCATTCCATTCCATTCCATTGAATTCCGTTCCATTCCATTCCATTCCATTCCATTCCATTCCATTCCATTGAATTCCATTCCATTGAATTCCATTCCATTCCATTCCATTCCATTGAATTCCATTCCATTCCATTCCATTCCATTCCATTCCATTGAATTCCATTCCATTCCATTGAATTCCATTCCATTCCATTCCATTCGATTCCATTCCATTCCCTTGAATTCCATTCCATTCCATTCCATTCCATTCCATTCCATTCCATTCCATTCCATTCCATTGAATTCCATTCCATTGAATTCCATTCCATTCCATTGAATTCCATTCCAATCCATTCCATTCCATTGAATTCCGTTCCATTCCATTCCATTCCATTCCATTCCGTTCCATTCCATTTTAATTCCATTCCATTCCATTCCATTCCATTCTACTCGGGTTGATTCCATTCTATTCCATTCCATTCCATTCGATTCCATTCGATACCATTCGATTCCATTCGAGTCCATTCCATTCCATTCAATTCCATTGAATTCCATTCCATTCCATTCCATTCCATTCCATTCCATTCCATTGAATTCCATTCCTTTCCATTCCATTCCATGGATTTCCATTCCATTCCATTGAATTCCATTCCATTCCATTCCGTTCCATTCCATTATGTTCCATTCCATTCCATTCCATTCCATTCAATTCCGTTCCGTTCCATTCCGTTTCATTCCGTTCCATTCCATTGAATTCCGATCCATTGCATTGAATTCCGTTCCATTCCATTCCATTCCTTTCCGTTCCGTTCCGTTCCGTTCTACTCGGGTTGATTCCATTCTATTCCATTCCATTCCATTCGATTCCTTTCGATTCCATTCGATTCCATTCCATTCCATTCGATTCCATTCGATTCCATTCCATTCCATTCCATTCCATTCCATTCCATTCCATTCCATTGAATTCCTTTCCATTCCATTGAATTCCATTCCATTCCATTCCATTCGATTCCATTCGATTCCATTGAATTCCATTCCATTCCATTCCATTCCATTCCATTCCATTCCATTCCATTCCATTCCATTTAATTCCATTGAATTCCATTCCAATGAATTCCATTCCATTTAATTCCATTCCATTCCATTCCATTCCATTCCATTGAATTAATTTCCATTCCATTCCATTCCATTCCATTCCATTCTATTACATCGAATTCCATTCCATTCCATTCCATTCCATTCCATTCCATTCCATTCCATTCCATTCCATTCCATTCCATTCCATTCCATTCCATTCCATTCCATTCCATTCTACTCGGGTTGATTCCATTCTATTCCATTCCATTCCATTCGATTCCATTCGATTCCCTTCCATTCCATTCCATTCCATTCAATTGAATTCCATTCCCTTCCATTCCATTCCATTCCATTCCATTCCATTCCGTTCCATTCCATTCCATCGAATTCCATTCCATTCCATTCCATTCCATTCCATTGAATTCCATTCCATTCCGTTCCGTTCCGTTCCGTTCCGTTTCGTTCCGTTCCGTTCCGTTCCGTTCCATTCCATTCCATTCCATTCCATTCCATTGAATTCCGTTCCATTCCATTGAATTCCATTCCATTCCGTTCCATTCCATTGAATTCTGTTCCGTTCCGTTCCGTTCCGTTCCATTCCGTTCCATTCCGTTCCTTTCCGTTCTACTCGGGTTGATTCCATTCTATTCCATTCCATTCCATTCGATTCCATTCGATTCCATTCGAATCCATTCGATTCCATTCGATTCCATTCGATTCCATTCCATTCCATTGAATTCCATTCCATTCCATTCCATTCCATTGAATTCGGTTCCATTCCATTCCATTCCATTCCATTCCATTCCTTTCCGTTCCATTCCGTTCCGTTCCGTTCCGTTCCGTTCCGTTCTACTCGGGTTGATTCCATTCTATTCCATTCCATTCCATTCGATTCCATTCTATTCCATTCGATTCCATTCGATTCAATTCGATTCCATTCCATTCCATTCCATTCCATTCCATTCCATTCCATTGAATTCCATTCCATTCCATTCCGTTCCATTCCATTCCGTTCCATTCCATTCCATTCCATTCCATTCCATTCCATTACATTCCCTTCCATTCCTTTCCATTCCGTTCCATTCCATTGAATTCCGACCCATTGCATTGAATTCCGTTCCATTCCATTCCATTCCTTTCCGTTCCGTTCCGTTCCGTTCCGTTCCGTTCCGTTCTACTCGGATTGATTCCATTCTATTCCATTCCATTCCATTCGATTCCATTCGATTCCATTCGATTCCATTCGACTCCATTCCATTCCATTCCATTCCATTCCATTCCATTCCATTCCATAAAACTCCATTCCATTCCATTCCATTCCATTCCATTCCATTCCATTCCATTGAATTCCATTCCATTCCATTCCATTCCATTGAATTCTGTTCCATTCCATTCCATTCCATTCCATT
The DNA here is from genome assembly GCF_029281585.2 of Gorilla gorilla gorilla. Lineage (NCBI taxonomy): Eukaryota > Metazoa > Chordata > Mammalia > Primates > Hominidae > Gorilla > Gorilla gorilla. Next base: position 61,251,238 of record NC_073242.2, read on the forward strand.
CCGTTCTACTCGGGTTGATTCCATTCTATTCCATTCCGTTCCGTTCCGTTCCATTCCGTTCCATTCCACTCGGGTTGATTCCATTCTATTCCATTCCATTCCATTCGATTCCATTCGATTCCATTCGGTTCCATTCGATTCCATTCGATTCCATTCCATTCCATTCCATTCCATTGAATTCCATTCCATTCTATTCCATTCCATTCCATTCGATTCCATTCGATTCCATTCGGTTCCATTCGATTCCATTCGATTCGATTCCATTCCATTCCATTCCATTGAATTCCATTCCATTCCATTCCATTCCATTGAATTCCGTTCCATTCCATTCAATTCCATTCCATTCCATTCCTTTTGAATTCCATTCCATTCCATTCCATTCCATTCCATTCCATTCCATTCCATTCCATTCAATTCCATTCCATTCCATTCAATTCCATTCCATTCTACTCGGGTTGATTCCATTCTATTCCATTCCATTCCATTCGATTCCATTCGATTCCATTCCTTTCCATTCGATTCCATTCCATTCCATTCCATTCCATTCCATTCCATTCCATTCCATTCCATGGAATTCCATTCCATTCCCTTGAATTCCATTCCATTCCATTCCATTCCATTCCATTCCATTCCATTCCATTGAATTCCATTCCATTGAATTCCATTCCATTCCATTGAATTCCATTCCAATCCATTCCATTCCATTGAATTCCGTTCCATTCCATTCCATTCCATTCCATTCCATTCCATTCCATTCTACTCGGGTTGATTCCATTCTATTACATTCCATTCCATTCCATTCTACTCGGGTTGATTCCATTCTATTCCATTCCATTCCATTCGATTCCATTCGATTCCATTCGATTCCATTCGATTCCATTCCATTCCATTCAATTCCATTGAATTCCATTCCATTCCATTCCATTCCATTCCATTGAATTCCATTCCTTTCCATTCCATTCCATGGAATTCCATTCCATTCCATTGAATTCCATTCCATTCCATTCCGTTCCATTCCATTATGTTCCATTCCATTCCATTCCATTCCATTCAATTCCGTTCCGTTCCATTCCGTTCCATTCCGTTCCATTCCATTGAATTCCGATCCATTGCATTGAATTCCGTTCCATTCCATTCCATTCCTTTCGATCCGTTCGGTTCCGTTCTACTCGGGTTGATTCCATTCTATTCCATTCCATTCCATTCGATTCCATTCGATTCCATTCGATTCCATTCGATTCCATTCGATTCCATTCCATTCCATTCCATTCCATTCCATTCCATTCCATTCCATTGAATTCCATTCCGTTCCATTCCATTCCATTCCATTCCATTCCATTGAATTCCGTTCCATTCCATTGAATTCCATTCCATTCCGTTCCATTCCATTGAATTCTGTTCCGTTCCGTTCCGTTCCGTTCAATTCCGTTCCATTCCGTTCCTTTCCGTTGTACTCGGGTTGATTCCATTCTATTCCATTCCATTCCATTCGATTCCATTCGATTCCATTCGATTCCATTCGATTCCATTCCATTCCATTCCATTCCATTCCATTGAATTCCATTCCATTCCATTCCATTCCATTGAATTCCGTTCCATTCCATTCCATTCCATTCCATTCCATTCCATTCCATTGAATTCCATTCCATTGAATTCCATTCCATTCCATTCCATTCCATTGAATTCCATTCCATTCCATTCCATTCCATTCCATTCCATTGAATTCCATTCCATTCCATTGAATTCCATTCCATTCCATTCCATTCGATTCCATTCCATTCCCTTGAATTCCATTCCATTCCATTCCATTCCATTCCATTCCATTCCATTCCATTCCATTCCATTGAATTCCATTCCATTGAATTCCATTCCATTCCATTGAATTCCATTCCAATCCATTCCATTCCATTGAATTCCGTTCCATTCCATTCCATTCCATTCCATTCCGTTCCATTCCATTTTAATTCCATTGCATTCCATTCCATTCCATTCTACTCGGGTTGATTCCATTCTATTCCATTCCATTCCATTCGATTCCATTCGATACCATTCGATTCCATTCGAGTCCATTCCATTCCATTCAATTCCATTGAATTCCATTCCATTCCATTCCATTCCATTCCATTCCATTCCATTGAATTCCATTCCTTTCCATTCCATTCCATGGAATTCCATTCCATTCCATTGAATTCCATTCCATTCCATTCCGTTCCATTCCATTATGTTCCATTCCATTCCATTCCATTCCATTCAATTCCGTTCCGTTCCATTCCGTTTCATTCCGTTCCATTCCATTGAATTCCGATCCATTGCATTGAATTCCGTTCCATTCCATTCCATTCCTTTCCGTTCCGTTCCGTTCCGTTCTACTCGGGTTGATTCCATTCCATTCCATTCCATTCCATTCGATTCCTTTCGATTCCATTCGATTCCATTCCATTCCATTCGATTCCATTCGATTCCATTCCATTCCATTCCATTCCATTCCATTCCATTCCATTCCATTGAATTCCTTTCCATTCCATTGAATTCCATTCCATTCCATTCCATTCGATTCCATTCGATTCCATTGAATTCCATTCCATTCCATTCCATTCCATTCCATTCCATTCCATTCCATTCCATTCCATTTAATTCCATTGAATTCCATTCCAATGAATTCCATTCCATTTAATTCCATTCCATTCCATTCCATTCCATTCCATTGAATTAATTTCCATTCCATTCCATTCCATTCCATTCCATTCTATTACATCGAATTCCATTCCATTCCATTCCATTCCATTCCATTCCATTCCATTCCATTCCATTCCATTCCATTCCATTCCATTCCATTCCATTCCATTCTACTCGGGTTGATTCCATTCTATTCCATTCCATTCCATTCGATTCCATTCGATTCCCTTCCATTCCATTCCATTCCATTCAATTGAATTCCATTCCCTTCCATTCCATTCCATTCCATTCCATTCCATTCCGTTCCATTCCATTCCATCGAATTCCATTCCATTCCATTCCATTCCATTCCATTGAATTCCATTCCATTCCGTTCCGTTCCGTTCCGTTCCGTTTCGTTCCGTTCCGTTCCGTTCCGTTCCATTCCATTCCATTCCATTCCATTCCATTGAATTCCGTTCCATTCCATTGAATTCCATTCCATTCCGTTCCATTCCATTGAATTCTGTTCCGTTCCGTTCCGTTCCGTTCCATTCCGTTCCATTCCGTTCCTTTCCGTTCTACTCGGGTTGATTCCATTCTATTCCATTCCATTCCATTCGATTCCATTCGATTCCATTCGAATCCATTCGATTCCATTCGATTCCATTCGATTCCATTCCATTCCATTGAATTCCATTCCATTCCATTCCATTCCATTGAATTCGGTTCCATTCCATTCCATTCCATTCCATTCCATTCCTTTCCGTTCCATTCCGTTCCGTTCCGTTCCGTTCCGTTCCGTTCTACTCGGGTTGATTCCATTCTATTCCATTCCATTCCATTCGATTCCATTCTATTCCATTCGATTCCATTCGATTCAATTCGATTCCATTCCATTCCATTCCATTCCATTCCATTCCATTCCATTGAATTCCATTCCATTCCATTCCGTTCCATTCCATTCCGTTCCATTCCATTCCATTCCATTCCATTCCATTCCATTACATTCCCTTCCATTCCTTTCCATTCCGTTCCATTCCATTGAATTCCGACCCATTGCATTGAATTCCGTTCCATTCCATTCCATTCCTTTCCGTTCCGTTCCGTTCCGTTCCGTTCCGTTCCGTTCTACTCGGATTGATTCCATTCTATTCCATTCCATTCCATTCGATTCCATTCGATTCCATTCGATTCCATTCGACTCCATTCCATTCCATTCCATTCCATTCCATTCCATTCCATTCCATAAAACTCCATTCCATTCCATTCCATTCCATTCCATTCCATTCCATTCCATTGAATTCCATTCCATTCCATTCCATTCCATTGAATTCTGTTCCATTCCATTCCATTCCATTCCATTCCGTTCTACTCGGGTTGATTCCATTCTATTCCATTCCGTTCCGTTCCGTTCCATTCCGTTCCATTCCACTCGGGTTGATTCCATTCTATTCCATTCCATTCCATTCGATTCCATTCGATTCCATTCGGTTCCATTCGATTCCATTCGATTCCATTCCATTCCATTCCATTCCATTGAATTCCATTCCATTCTATTCCATTCCATTCCATTCGATTCCATTCGATTCCATTCGGTTCCATTCGATTCCATTCGATTCGATTCCATTCCATTCCATTCCATTGAATTCCATTCCATTCCATTCCATTCCATTGAATTCCGTTCCATTCCATTCAATTCCATTCCATTCCATTCCTTTTGAATTCCATTCCATTCCATTCCATTCCATTCCATTCCATTCCATTCCATTCCATTCAATTCCATTCCATTCCATTCAATTCCATTCCATTCTACTCGGGTTGATTCCATTCTATTCCATTCCATTCCATTCGATTCCATTCGATTCCATTCCTTTCCATTCGATTCCATTCCATTCCATTCCATTCCATTCCATTCCATTCCATTCCATTCCATGGAATTCCATTCCATTCCCTTGAATTCCATTCCATTCCATTCCATTCCATTCCATTCCATTCCATTCCATTCCATTGAATTCCATTCCATTGAATTCCATTCCATTCCATTGAATTCCATTCCAATCCATTCCATTCCATTGAATTCCGTTCCATTCCATTCCATTCCATTCCATTCCATTCCATTCCATTCCATTCTACTCGGGTTGATTCCATTCTATTACATTCCATTCCATTCCATTCTACTCGGGTTGATTCCATTCTATTCCATTCCATTCCATTCGATTCCATTCGATTCCATTCGATTCCATTCGATTCCATTCCATTCCATTCAATTCCATTGAATTCCATTCCATTCCATTCCATTCCATTCCATTGAATTCCATTCCTTTCCATTCCATTCCATGGAATTCCATTCCATTCCATTGAATTCCATTCCATTCCATTCCGTTCCATTCCATTATGTTCCATTCCATTCCATTCCATTCCATTCAATTCCGTTCCGTTCCATTCCGTTCCATTCCGTTCCATTCCATTGAATTCCGATCCATTGCATTGAATTCCGTTCCATTCCATTCCATTCCTTTCGATCCGTTCGGTTCCGTTCTACTCGGGTTGATTCCATTCTATTCCATTCCATTCCATTCGATTCCATTCGATTCCATTCGATTCCATTCGATTCCATTCGATTCCATTCCATTCCATTCCATTCCATTCCATTCCATTCCATTCCATTGAATTCCATTCCGTTCCATTCCATTCCATTCCATTCCATTCCATTGAATTCCGTTCCATTCCATTGAATTCCATTCCATTCCGTTCCATTCCATTGAATTCTGTTCCGTTCCGTTCCGTTCCGTTCCATTCCGTTCCATTCCGTTCCTTTCCGTTGTACTCGGGTTGATTCCATTCTATTCCATTCCATTCCATTCGATTCCATTCGATTCCATTCGATTCCATTCGATTCCATTCCATTCCATTCCATTCCATTCCATTGAATTCCATTCCATTCCATTCCATTCCATTGAATTCCGTTCCATTCCATTCCATTCCATTCCATTCCATTCCATTCCATTGAATTCCATTCCATTGAATTCCATTCCATTCCATTCCATTCCATTGAATTCCATTCCATTCCATTCCATCGAATTCCATTCCATTCCATTGAATTCCATTGAATTCCATTCCATTCCATTCCATTCCATTCCATTCCATTCCATCGAATTCCATTCCACTCCATTCCATTCCATTCCATTCCATTCCATTCCATTCCATTCCATTCCATCGAATTCCATTCCATTCCATTCCATTCCATTCCATTCCATTCCATTCCATTCCATTCCATTCCATTCCATTCCATTCTACTCGGGTTGATTCCATTCTATTACATTCCATTCCATTCGATTCCATTCGATTCCATTCGATTCCATTCGATTCCATTCCATTCCATTCCATTCAATTGAATTCCATTCCATTCCATTCCATTCCATTCCATTCCATTCCATCGAATTCCATTCCATTCCATTCCATTCCATTCCATTCCATTCCATTCCATTGAATACCATTCCATTGAATTCCATTCCATTCCATTGAATTCCATTCCAATCCATTCCATTCCATAGAATTCCGTTCCATTCCATTCCATGCCATTCCATTCCGTTCCATTCCATTTGAATTCCATTCCATTCCATTCCATTCCATTCCATTCTACTCGGGTTGATTCCATTCTATTCCATTCCATTCCATTCGATTCCATTCGATTCTATTCGATTCCATTCGAGTCCATTCCATTCCATTCAATTCCATTGAATTCCATTCCATTCCATTCCATTCCATTCCATTCCATTCCATTGAATTCCATTCCTTTCCATTCCATTCCATGGAATTCCATTCCATTCCATTGAATTCCATTCCATTCCATTCCGTTCCATTCCATTATGTTCCATTCCATTCCATTCCATTCCATTCAATTCCGTTCCGTTCCATTCCGTTCCATTCCGTTCCATTCCATTGAATTCCGATCCATTGCATTGAATTCCGTTCCATTCCATTCCATTCCTTTCCGTTCCGTTCCGTTCCGTTCTACTCGGGTTGATTCCATTCTATTCCATTCCATTCCATTCCATTCCATTCGATTCCATTCCATTCCATTCCATTCCATTCCATTCCATTCCATTCCATTGAATTCCTTTCCATTCCATTGAATTCCATTCCATTCCATTCCATTCGATTCCATTCGATTCCATTGAATTCCATTCCATTCCATTCCATTCCATTCCATTCCATTCCATTCCATTCCATTCCATTTAATTCCATTGAATTCCATTCCAATGAATTCCATTCCATTTAATTCCATTCCATTCCATTCCATTCCATTCCATTGAATTAATTTCCATTCCATTCCATTCCATTCCATTCCATTCTATTACATCGAATTCCATTCCATTCCATTCCATTCCATTCCATTCCATTCCATTCCATTCCATTCCATTCCATTCCATTCCATTCTACTCGGGTTGATTCCATTCTATTCCATTCCATTCCATTCGATTCCATTCGATTCCCTTCCATTCCATTCCATTCCATTCAATTGAATTCCATTCCCTTCCATTCCATTCCATTCCATTCCATTCCATTCCGTTCCATTCCATTCCATCGAATTCCATTCCATTCCATTCCATTCCATTCCATTGAATTCCATTCCATTCCGTTCCGTTCCGTTCCGTTCCGTTTCGTTCCGTTCCGTTCCGTTCCGTTCCATTCCATTCCATTCCATTCCATTCCATTGAATTCCGTTCCATTCCATTGAATTCCATTCCATTCCGTTCCATTCCATTGAATTCTGTTCCGTTCCGTTCCGTTCCGTTCCATTCCGTTCCATTCCGTTCCTTTCCGTTCTACTCGGGTTGATTCCATTCTATTCCATTCCATTCCATTCGATTCCATTCGATTCCATTCGAATCCATTCGATTCCATTCGATTCCATTCGATTCCATTCCATTCCATTGAATTCCATTCCATTCCATTCCATTCCATTGAATTCGGTTCCATTCCATTCCATTCCATTCCATTCCATTCCTTTCCGTTCCATTCCGTTCCGTTCCGTTCCGTTCCGTTCCGTTCTACTCGGGTTGATTCCATTCTATTCCATTCCATTCCATTCGATTCCATTCTATTCCATTCGATTCCATTCGATTCAATTCGATTCCATTCCATTCCATTCCATTCCATTCCATTCCATTCCATTGAATTCCATTCCATTCCATTCCGTTCCATTCCATTCCGTTCCATTCCATTCCATTCCATTCCATTCCATTCCATTACATTCCCTTCCATTCCTTTCCATTCCGTTCCATTCCATTGAATTCCGACCCATTGCATTGAATTCCGTTCCATTCCATTCCATTCCTTTCCGTTCCGTTCCGTTCCGTTCCGTTCCGTTCCGTTCTACTCGGATTGATTCCATTCTATTCCATTCCATTCCATTCGATTCCATTCGATTCCATTCGATTCCATTCGACTCCATTCCATTCCATTCCATTCCATTCCATTCCATTCCATTCCATAAAACTCCATTCCATTCCATTCCATTCCATTCCATTCCATTCCATTCCATTGAATTCCATTCCATTCCATTCCATTCCATTGAATTCTGTTCCATTCCATTCCATTCCATTCCATTCCGTTCTACTCGGGTTGATTCCATTCTATTCCATTCCGTTCCGTTCCGTTCCATTCCGTTCCATTCCACTCGGGTTGATTCCATTCTATTCCATTCCATTCCATTCGATTCCATTCGATTCCATTCGGTTCCATTCGATTCCATTCGATTCCATTCCATTCCATTCCATTCCATTGAATTCCATTCCATTCTATTCCATTCCATTCCATTCGATTCCATTCGATTCCATTCGGTTCCATTCGATTCCATTCGATTCGATTCCATTCCATTCCATTCCATTGAATTCCATTCCATTCCATTCCATTCCATTGAATTCCGTTCCATTCCATTCAATTCCATTCCATTCCATTCCTTTTGAATTCCATTCCATTCCATTCCATTCCATTCCATTCCATTCCATTCCATTCCATTCAATTCCATTCCATTCCATTCAATTCCATTCCATTCTACTCGGGTTGATTCCATTCTATTCCATTCCATTCCATTCGATTCCATTCGATTCCATTCCTTTCCATTCGATTCCATTCCATTCCATTCCATTCCATTCCATTCCATTCCATTCCATGGAATTCCATTCCATTCCCTTGAATTCCATTCCATTCCATTCCATTCCATTCCATTCCATTCCATTCCATTGAATTCCATTCCATTGAATTCCATTCCATTCCATTGAATTCCATTCCAATCCATTCCATTCCATTGAATTCCGTTCCATTCCATTCCATTCCATTCCATTCCATTCCATTCCATTCCATTCTACTCGGGTTGATTCCATTCTATTACATTCCATTCCATTCCATTCTACTCGGGTTGATTCCATTCTATTCCATTCCATTCCATTCGATTCCATTCGATTCCATTCGATTCCATTCGATTCCATTCCATTCCATTCAATTCCATTGAATTCCATTCCATTCCATTCCATTCCATTCCATTGAATTCCATTCCTTTCCATTCCATTCCATGGAATTCCATTCCATTCCATTGAATTCCATTCCATTCCATTCCGTTCCATTCCATTATGTTCCATTCCATTCCATTCCATTCCATTCAATTCCGTTCCGTTCCATTCCGTTCCATTCCGTTCCATTCCATTGAATTCCGATCCATTGCATTGAATTCCGTTCCATTCCATTCCATTCCTTTCGATCCGTTCGGTTCCGTTCTACTCGGGTTGATTCCATTCTATTCCATTCCATTCCATTCGATTCCATTCGATTCCATTCGATTCCATTCGATTCCATTCGATTCCATTCCATTCCATTCCATTCCATTCCATTCCATTCCATTCCATTGAATTCCATTCCGTTCCATTCCATTCCATTCCATTCCATTCCATTGAATTCCGTTCCATTCCATTGAATTCCATTCCATTCCGTTCCATTCCATTGAATTCTGTTCCGTTCCGTTCCGTTCCGTTCCATTCCGTTCCATTCCGTTCCTTTCCGTTGTACTCGGGTTGATTCCATTCTATTCCATTCCATTCCATTCGATTCCATTCGATTCCATTCGATTCCATTCGATTCCATTCCATTCCATTCCATTCCATTCCATTGAATTCCATTCCATTCCATTCCATTGAATTCCATTCCATTCCATTCCATTCCATTGAATTCCGTTCCATTCCATTCCATTCCATTCCATTCCATTCCATTCCATTGAATTCCATTCCATTGAATTCCATTCCATTCCATTCCATTCCATTGAATTCCATTCCATTCCATTCCATCGAATTCCATTCCATTCCATTGAATTCCATTGAATTCCATTCCATTCCATTCCATTCCATTCCATTCCATTCCATTCCATCGAATTCCATTCCACTCCATTCCATTCCATTCCATTCCATTCCATTCCATTCCATTCCATTCCATCGAATTCCATTCCATTCCATTCCATTCCATTCCATTCCATTCCATTCCATTCCATTCCATTCCATTCCATTCTACTCGGGTTGATTCCATTCTATTACATTCCATTCCATTCGATTCCATTCGATTCCATTCGATTCCATTCGATTCCATTCCATTCCATTCCATTCAATTGAATTCCATTCCATTCCATTCCATTCCATTCCATTCCATCGAATTCCATTCCATTCCATTCCATTCCATTCCATTCCATTCCATTCCATTGAATACCATTCCATTGAATTCCATTCCATTCCATTGAATTCCATTCCAATCCATTCCATTCCATAGAATTCCGTTCCATTCCATTCCATGCCATTCCATTCCGTTCCATTCCATTTGAATTCCATTCCATTCCATTCCATTCCATTCCATTCTACTCGGGTTGATTCCATTCTATTCCATTCCATTCCATTCGATTCCATTCGATTCCATTCGATTCCATTCGAGTCCATTCCATTCCATTCAATTCCATTGAATTCCATTCCATTCCATTCCATTCCATTCCATTCCATTCCATTGAATTCCATTCCTTTCCATTCCATTCCATGGAATTCCATTCCATTCCATTGAATTCCATTCCATTCCATTCCGTTCCATTCCATTATGTTCCATTCCATTCCATTCCATTCCATTCAATTCCGTTCCGTTCCATTCCGTTCCATTCCGTTCCATTCCATTGAATTCCGATCCATTGCATTGAATTCCGTTCCATTCCATTCCATTCCTTTCCGTTCCGTTCCGTTCCGTTCTACTCGGGTTGATTCCATTCTATTCCATTCCATTCCATTCCATTCCATTCGATTCCATTCGATTCCATTCCATTCCATTCGATTCCATTCGATTCCATTCCATTCCATTCCATTCCATTCCATTCCATTCCATTTCATTCTATTCCATTGAATTCCTTTCCATTCCATTGAATTCCATTCCATTCCATTCCATTCGATTCCATTCGATTCCATTGAATTCCATTCCATGCCATTCCTTTCCATTCCATTCCATTCCATTCCATTCCATTCCATTTAATTCCATTCCATTCCATTCCATTCCATTGAATTAATTTCCATTCCATTCCATTCCATTCCATTCCATTCTATTCCATCGAATTCCATTCCATTCCATTCCATTCCATTCCATTCCATTCCATTCCATTCCATTCTACTCGGGTTGATTCCATTCTATTCCATTCCATTCCATTCCATTCCTTTCCGTTCCATTCCTTTCCGTTCCGTTCCGTTCCGTTCCGTTCTACTCGGGTTGATTCCATTCTATTCCATTCCATTCCATTCGATTCCATTCTATTCCATTCGATTCCATTCGATTCCATTCGATTCCATTCCATTCCATTCCATTCCATTCCATTCCATAGAATTCCATTCCATTCCATTCCATTGAATTCCATTCCATTCCATTCCATTCCATTCCATTCCATTCCATTGAATTCCATTCCATTCCATTGAATTCCATTCCATTCCATTCCATTCGATTCCATTCCATTCCCTTGAATTCCATTCCATTCCATTCCATTCCATTCCATTCCATTCCGTTCCATTCCATTGAATTCTGTTCCGTTCCGTTCCGTTCCGTTCCATTCCGTTCCATTCCGTTCCTTTCCGTTGTACTCGGGTTGATTCCATTCTATTCCATTCCATTCCATTCGATTCCATTCGATTCCATTCGATTCCATTCGATTCCATTCCATTCCATTCCATTCCATTCCATTGAATTCCATTCCATTCCATTCCATTCCATTGAATTCCGTTCCATTCCATTCCATTCCATTCCATTCCATTCCATTCCATTGAATTCCATTCCATTGAATTCCATTCCATTCCATTCCATTCCATTGAATTCCATTCCATTCCATTCCATCGAATTCCATTCCATTCCATTGAATTCCATTGAATTCCATTCCATTCCATTCCATTCCATTCCATTCCATTCCATTCCATCGAATTCCATTCCACTCCATTCCATTCCATTCCATTCCATTCCATTCCATTCCATTCCATTCCATTCCATCGAATTCCATTCCACTCCATTCCATTCCATTCCATTCCATTCCATTCCATTCCATTCCATTCCATCGAATTCCATTCCATTCCATTCCATTCCATTCCATTCCATTGAATTCCGTTCCATTCCATTGAATTCCATTCCATTCCGTTCCATTCCATTGAATTCTGTTCCGTTCCGTTCCGTTCCGTTCCATTCCGTTCCATTCCGTTCCTTTCCGTTGTACTCGGGTTGATTCCATTCTATTCCATTCCATTCCATTCGATTCCATTCGATTCCATTCGATTCCATTCGATTCCATTCCATTCCATTCCATTCCATTCCATTGAATTCCATTCCATTCCATTCCATTCCATTGAATTCCGTTCCATTCCATTCCATTCCATTCCATTCCATTCCATTCCATTCCATTGAATTCCATTCCATTGAATTCCATTCCATTCCATTCCATTCCATTGAATTCCATTCCATTCCATTCCATCGAATTCCATTCCATTCCATTGAATTCCATTGAATTCCATTCCATTCCATTCCATTCCATTCCATTCCATTCCATTCCATCGAATTCCATTCCACTCCATTCCATTCCATTCCATTCCATTCCATTCCATTCCATTCCATTCCATTCCATCGAATTCCATTCCACTCCATTCCATTCCATTCCATTCCATTCCATTCCATTCCATTCCATTCCATCGAATTCCATTCCATTCCATTCCATTCCATTCCATTCCATTCCATTCCATTCCATTCCATTCCATTCCATTCTACTCGGGTTGATTCCATTCTATTACATTCCATTCCATTCGATTCCATTCGATTCCATTCGATTCCATTCGATTCCATTCCATTCCATTCCATTCAATTGAATTCCATTCCATTCCATTCCATTCCATTCCATTCCATTCCATCGAATTCCATTCCATTCCATTCCATTCCATTCCATTCCATTCCATTGAATACCATTCCATTGAATTCCATTCCATTCCATTGAATTCCATTCCAATCCATTCCATTCCATAGAATTCCGTTCCATTCCATTCCATGCCATTCCATTCCGTTCCATTCCATTTGAATTCCATTCCATTCCATTCCATTCCATTCCATTCTACTCGGGTTGATTCCATTCTATTCCATTCCATTCCATTCGATTCCATTCGATTCCATTCGATTCCATTCGAGTCCATTCCATTCCATTCAATTCCATTGAATTCCATTCCATTCCATTCCATTCCATTCCATTCCATTCCATTGAATTCCATTCCTTTCCATTCCATTCCATGGAATTCCATTCCATTCCATTGAATTCCATTCCATTCCATTCCGTTCCATTCCATTATGTTCCATTCCATTCCATTCCATTCCATTCAATTCCGTTCCGTTCCATTCCGTTCCATTCCGTTCCATTCCATTGAATTCCGATCCATTGCATTGAATTCCGTTCCATTCCATTCCATTCCTTTCCGTTCCGTTCCGTTCCGTTCTACTCGGGTTGATTCCATTCTATTCCATTCCATTCCATTCCATTCCATTCGATTCCATTCGATTCCATTCCATTCCATTCGATTCCATTCGATTCCATTCCATTCCATTCCATTCCATTCCATTCCATTCCATTTCATTCTATTCCATTGAATTCCTTTCCATTCCATTGAATTCCATTCCATTCCATTCCATTCGATTCCATTCGATTCCATTGAATTCCATTCCATGCCATTCCTTTCCATTCCATTCCATTCCATTCCATTCCATTCCATTTAATTCCATTCCATTCCATTCCATTCCATTGAATTAATTTCCATTCCATTCCATTCCATTCCATTCCATTCTATTCCATCGAATTCCATTCCATTCCATTCCATTCCATTCCATTCCATTCCATTCCATTCTACTCGGGTTGATTCCATTCTATTCCATTCCATTCCATTCCATTCCTTTCCGTTCCATTCCTTTCCGTTCCGTTCCGTTCCGTTCCGTTCTACTCGGGTTGATTCCATTCTATTCCATTCCATTCCATTCGATTCCATTCTATTCCATTCGATTCCATTCGATTCAATTCGATTCCATTCCATTCCATTCCATTCCATTCCATTCCATTGAATTCCATTCCATTCCATTCCGTTCCATTCCATTCCGTTCCATTCCATTCCATTCCATTCCATTCCATTCCATTACATTCCCTTCCATTCCTTTCCATTCCATTCCATTCCATTGAATTCCGATCCATTGCTTTGAATTCCGTTCCATTCCATTCCATTCCTTTACGTTCCGTTCCGTTCCGTTCCGTTCCGTTCTACTCGGATTGATTCCATTCTATTCCATTCCATTCCATTCCATTCCATTCCATTCCATTCGATTCCATTCGACTCCATTCCATTCCATTCCATTCCATTCCATTCCATTCCATTCCATTCCATTCCATTGAACTCCATTCCATTCCATTCCATTCCATTCCATTCCATTCCATTCAATTGAATTCCATTCCATTCCATTCCATTCCATTGAATTCTGTTCCATTCCATTCCATTCCATTCCATTCCGTTCTACTCGGGTTGATTCCATTCCATTCCATTCCGTTCCATTCCATTTGAATTCCATTCCATTCCATTGCATTCCATTCCATTCTACTCGGGTTGATTCCATTCTATTCCATTCCATTCCATTCTATTCCATTCCATTCCATTCGATTCCATTCGAGTCCATTCCATTCCATTCAATTCCATTGAATTCCATTCCATTCCATTCCATTCCATTCCATTCCATTCCATTGAATTCCATTCCATTGAATTCCATTCCATTCCATTGAATTCCATTCCAATCCATTCCATTCCATTGAATTCCGTTCCATTCCATTCCATTCCATTCCATTCCATTCCATTCCATACTACTCGGGTTGATTCCATTCTATTACATTCCATTCCATTCCATTCTACTCGGGTTGATTCCATTCTATTCCATTCCATTCCTTTCGATTCCATTCGATTCCATTCGATTCCATTCCATTCCATTCAATTCCATTGAATTCCATTCCATTCCATTCCATTCCATTCCATTGAATTCCATTCCTTTCCATTCCATTCCATGGAATTCCATTCCATTCCATTGAATTCCATTCCATTCCATTCCGTTCCATTCCATTATGTTCCATTCCATTCCATTCCATTCCATTCAATTCCGTTCCGTTCCATTCCGTTCCATTCCGTTCCATTCCATTGAATTCCGATCCATTGCATTGAATTCCGTTCCATTCCATTCCATTCCTTTCGATCCGTTCGGTTCCGTTCTACTCGGGTTGATTCCATTCTATTCCATTCCATTCCATTCGATTCCATTCGATTCCATTCGATTCCATTCGATTCCATTCGATTCCATTCCATTCCATTCCATTCCATTCCATTCCATTCCATTCCATTGAATTCCATTCCGTTCCTTTCCATTCCATTCCATTCCATTCCATTGAATTCCGTTCCATTCCATTGAATTCCATTCCATTCCGTTCCATTCCATTGAATTCTGTTCCGTTCCGTTCCGTTCCGTTCCATTCCGTTCCATTCCGTTCCTTTCCGTTGTACTCGGGTTGATTCCATTCTATTCCATTCCATTCCATTCGATTCCATTCGATTCCATTCGATTCCATTCGATTCCATTCCATTCCATTCCATTCCATTCCATTGAATTCCATTCCATTCCATTCCATTCCATTGAATTCCGTTCCATTCCATTCCATTCCATTCCATTCCATTCCATTCCATTGAATTCCATTCCATTGAATTCCATTCCATTCCATTCCATTCCATTGAATTCCATTCCATTCCATTCCATCGAATTCCATTCCATTCCATTGAATTCCATTGAATTCCATTCCATTCCATTCCATTCCATTCCATTCCATTCCATTCCATCGAATTCCATTCCACTCCATTCCATTCCATTCCATTCCATTCCATTCCATTCCATTCCATTCCATTCCATTCCATCGAATTCCATTCCACTCCATTCCATTCCATTCCATTCCATTCCATTCCATTCCATTCCATTCCATCGAATTCCATTCCATTCCATTCCATTCCATTCCATTCCATTGAATTCCGTTCCATTCCATTGAATTCCATTCCATTCCGTTCCATTCCATTGAATTCTGTTCCGTTCCGTTCCGTTCCGTTCCATTCCGTTCCATTCCGTTCCTTTCCGTTGTACTCGGGTTGATTCCATTCTATTCCATTCCATTCCATTCGATTCCATTCGATTCCATTCGATTCCATTCGATTCCATTCCATTCCATTCCATTCCATTCCATTGAATTCCATTCCATTCCATTCCATTCCATTGAATTCCGTTCCATTCCATTCCATTCCATTCCATTCCATTCCATTCCATTCCATTGAATTCCATTCCATTGAATTCCATTCCATTCCATTCCATTCCATTGAATTCCATTCCATTCCATTCCATCGAATTCCATTCCATTCCATTGAATTCCATTGAATTCCATTCCATTCCATTCCATTCCATTCCATTCCATTCCATTCCATCGAATTCCATTCCACTCCATTCCATTCCATTCCATTCCATTCCATTCCATTCCATTCCATTCCATTCCATCGAATTCCATTCCACTCCATTCCATTCCATTCCATTCCATTCCATTCCATTCCATTCCATCGAATTCCATTCCATTCCATTCCATTCCATTCCATTCCATTCCATTCCATTCCATTCCATTCCATTCCATTCTACTCGGGTTGATTCCATTCTATTACATTCCATTCCATTCGATTCCATTCGATTCCATTCGATTCCATTCGATTCCATTCCATTCCATTCCATTCAATTGAATTCCATTCCATTCCATTCCATTCCATTCCATTCCATTCCATCGAATTCCATTCCATTCCATTCCATTCCATTCCATTCCATTCCATTCCATTGAATACCATTCCATTGAATTCCATTCCATTCCATTGAATTCCATTCCAATCCATTCCATTCCATAGAATTCCGTTCCATTCCATTCCATGCCATTCCATTCCGTTCCATTCCATTTGAATTCCATTCCATTCCATTCCATTCCATTCCATTCTACTCGGGTTGATTCCATTCTATTCCATTCCATTCCATTCGATTCCATTCGATTCCATTCGATTCCATTCGAGTCCATTCCATTCCATTCAATTCCATTGAATTCCATTCCATTCCATTCCATTCCATTCCATTCCATTCCATTGAATTCCATTCCTTTCCATTCCATTCCATGGAATTCCATTCCATTCCATTGAATTCCATTCCATTCCATTCCGTTCCATTCCATTATGTTCCATTCCATTCCATTCCATTCCATTCAATTCCGTTCCGTTCCATTCCGTTCCATTCCGTTCCATTCCATTGAATTCCGATCCATTGCATTGCATTCCGTTCCATTCCATTCCATTCCTTTCCGTTCCGTTCCGTTCCGTTCTACTCGGGTTGATTCCATTCTATTCCATTCCATTCCATTCCATTCCATTCGATTCCATTCGATTCCATTCCATTCCATTCGATTCCATTCGATTCCATTCCATTCCATTCCATTCCATTCCATTCCATTCCATTTCATTCTATTCCATTGAATTCCTTTCCATTCCATTGAATTCCATTCCATTCCATTCCATTCGATTCCATTCGATTCCATTGAATTCCATTCCATGCCATTCCTTTCCATTCCATTCCATTCCATTCCATTCCATTCCATTTAATTCCATTCCATTCCATTCCATTCCATTGAATTAATTTCCATTCCATTCCATTCCATTCCATTCCATTCTATTCCATCGAATTCCATTCCATTCCATTCCATTCCATTCCATTCCATTCCATTCCATTCTACTCGGGTTGATTCCATTCTATTCCATTCCATTCCATTCCATTCCTTTCCGTTCCATTCCTTTCCGTTCCGTTCCGTTCCGTTCCGTTCTACTCGGGTTGATTCCATTCTATTCCATTCCATTCCATTCGATTCCATTCTATTCCATTCGATTCCATTCGATTCAATTCGATTCCATTCCATTCCATTCCATTCCATTCCATTCCATTGAATTCCATTCCATTCCATTCCGTTCCATTCCATTCCGTTCCATTCCATTCCATTCCATTCCATTCCATTCCATTACATTCCCTTCCATTCCTTTCCATTCCATTCCATTCCATTGAATTCCGATCCATTGCTTTGAATTCCGTTCCATTCCATTCCATTCCTTTACGTTCCGTTCCGTTCCGTTCCGTTCCGTTCTACTCGGATTGATTCCATTCTATTCCATTCCATTCCATTCCATTCCATTCCATTCCATTCGATTCCATTCGACTCCATTCCATTCCATTCCATTCCATTCCATTCCATTCCATTCCATTCCATTCCATTGAACTCCATTCCATTCCATTCCATTCCATTCCATTCCATTCCATTCCATTGAATTCCATTCCATTCCATTCCATTCCATTGAATTCTGTTCCATTCCATTCCATTCCATTCCATTCCGTTCTACTCGGGTTGATTCCATTCCATTCCATTCCGTTCCATTCCATTTGAATTCCATTCCATTCCATTGCATTCCATTCCATTCTACTCGGGTTGATTCCATTCTATTCCATTCCATTCCATTCTATTCCATTCCATTCCATTCGATTCCATTCGAGTCCATTCCATTCCATTCAATTCCATTGAATTCCATTCCATTCCATTCCATTCCATTCCATTCCATTCCATTGAATTCCATTCCTTTCCATTCCATTCCATGGAATTCCATTCCATTCCATTGAATTCCATTCCATTCCATTCCGTTCCATTCCATTATGTTCCATTCCATTCCATTCCATTCCATTCAATTCCGTTCCGTTCCATTCCGTTCCATTCCGTACCATTCCATTGAATTCCGATGCATTGCATTGAATTCCGTTCCATTCCATTCCATTCCTTTCCGTTCCGTTCCGTTCCGTTCTACTCGGGTTGATTCCATTCTATTCCATTCCATTCCATTCCATTCCATTCGATTCCATTCGATTCCATTCCATTCCATTCGATTCCATTCGATTCCATTCCATTCCATTCCATTCCATTCCATTCCATTCCATTCTATTCCATTGAATTCCTTTCCATTCCATTGAATTCCATTCCATTCCATTCCATTCGATTCCATTCGATTCCATTGAATTCCATTCCATGCCATTCCTTTCCATTCCATTCCATTCCATTCCATTCCATTCCATTCCATTCCATTTAATTCCATTCCATTCCATTCCATTCCATTGAATTAATTTCCATTCCATTCCATTCCATTCCATTCCATTCTATTCCATCGAATTCCATTCCATTCCATTCCATTCCATTCCATTCCATTCCATTCCATTCCATTCCATTCCATTCTACTCGGGTTGATTCCATTCTATTCCATTCCATTCCATTCCATTCCTTTCCGTTCCATTCCTTTCCGTTCCGTTCCGTTCCGTTCCGTTCTACTCGGGTTGATTCCATTCTATTCCATTCCATTCCATTCGATTCCATTCTATTCCATTCGATTCCATTCGATTCAATTCGATTCCATTCCATTCCATTCCATTCCATTCCATTCCATTGAATTCCATTCCATTCCATTCCGTTCCATTCCATTCCGTTCCATTCCATTCCATTCCATTCCATTCCATTCCATTACATTCCCTTCCATTCCTTTCCATTCCATTCCATTCCATTGAATTCCGATCCATTGCTTTGAATTCCGTTCCATTCCATTCCATTCCTTTCCGTTCCGTTCCGTTCCGTTCCGTTCTACTCGGATTGATTCCATTCTATTCCATTCCATTCCATTCCATTCCATTCGATTCCATTCGATTCCATTCGACTCCATTCCATTCCATTCCATTCCATTCCATTCCATTCCATTCCATTCCATTCCATTCCATTCCATTCCGTTCTGCTCGGGTTGATTCCATTCTATTCCATTCCATTCCATTCGATTCCATTCGATTCCATTCGATTCCATTCCATTCCATTCCATTCCATTGAATTCCATTCCATTCCATTCCATTCCATTCCATTCCATTCCATTCCATTCCATTCCATTCCGTTCCATTCCATTCCGTTCCTTTCCTTTCCGTTCCGTTCCATTCCATTCCGTTCCGTTCCATGCCGTTGCATTCCGTTCCATTCCATTGAATTCCGTTCCATTGCATTGAATTCCGTTCCATTCCATTGCATTCCTTTCCGTTCCGTTCCGTTCCATTCCGTTCCGTTCCGTTCTTCTCGGGTTGATTCCATTCTATTCCATTCCATTCCATTCGATTCCATTCGATTCCATTCGATTCCATTCGATTCCATTCGATTCCATTCCATTCCATTCCATTCCATTGAATTCCATTCCATTCCATTCCATTGAATTCCATTCCATTCCATTCCATTCCATTCCATTCCATTCCATTGAATTCCATTCCATTCCATTGAATTCCATTCCATTCCATTCCATTCGATTCCATTCCATTCCCTTGAATTCCATTCCATTCCATTCCATTCCATTCCATTCCATTCCATTCCATTCCATTGAATTCCATTCCATTGAATTCCATTCCATTCCATTGAATTCCATTCCAATCCATTCCATTCCATTGAATTCCGTTCCATTCCATTCCATTCCATTCCATTCCGTTCCATTCCATTTGAATTCCATTCCATTCCATTCCATTCCATTCTACTCGGGTTGATTCCATTCTATTCCATTCCATTCCATTCGATTCCATTCGATACCATTCGATTCCATTCGAGTCCATTCCATTCCATTCAATTCCATTGAATTCCATTCCATTCCATTCCATTCCATTCCATTCCATTCCATTCCATTGAATTCCATTCCTTTCCATTCCATTCCATGGAATTCCATTCCATTCCATTGAATTCCATTCCATTCCATTCCGTTCCATTCCATTATGTTCCATTCCATTCCATTCCATTCCATTCAATTCCGTTCCGTTCCATTCCGTTCCATTCCGTTCCATTCCATTGAATTCCGATCCATTGCATTGAATTCCGTTCCATTCCATTCCATTCCTTTCCGTTCCGTTCCGTTCCGTTCTACTCGGGTTGATTCCATTCTATTCCATTCCATTCCATTCCATTCCATTCGATTCCATTCGATTCCATTCCATTCCATTCGATTCCATTCGATTCCATTCCATTCCATTCCATTCCATTCCATTCCATTCCATTTCATTCTATTCCATTGAATTCCTTTCCATTCCATTGAATTCCATTCCATTCCATTCCATTCGATTCCATTCGATTCCATTGAATTCCATTCCATGCCATTCCTTTCCATTCCATTCCATTCCATTCCATTCCATTCCATTCCATTTAATTCCATTCCATTCCATTCCATTCCATTGAATTAATTTCCATTCCATTCCATTCCATTCCATTCCATTCTATTCCATCGAATTCCATTCCATTCCATTCCATTCCATTCCATTCCATTCCATTCCATTCCATTCTACTCGGGTTGATTCCATTCTATTCCATTCCATTCCATTCCATTCCTTTCCGTTCCATTCCTTTCCGTTCCGTTCCGTTCCGTTCCGTTCTACTCGGGTTGATTCCATTCTATTCCATTCCATTCCATTCGATTCCATTCTATTCCATTCGATTCCATTCGATTCAATTCGATTCCATTCCATTCCATTCCATTCCATTCCATTCCATTGAATTCCATTCCATTCCATTCCGTTCCATTCCATTCCGTTCCATTCCATTCCATTCCATTCCATTCCATTACATTCCCTTCCATTCCTTTCCATTCCATTCCATTCCATTGAATTCCGATCCATTGCTTTGAATTCCGTTCCATTCCATTCCATTCCTTTCCGTTCCGTTCCGTTCCGTTCCGTTCTACTCGGATTGATTCCATTCTATTCCATTCCATTCCATTCCATTCCATTCGATTCCATTCGATTCCATTCGACTCCATTCCATTCCATTCCATTCCATTCCATTCCATTCCATTCCATTCCATTCCATTGACCTCCATTCCATTCCATTCCATTCCATTCCATTCCATTCCATTCCATTGAATTCCATTCCATTCCATTCCATTCCATTGAATTCTGTTCCATTCCATTCCATTCCATTCCATTCCGTTCTACTCTGGTTGATTCCATTCTATTCCATTCCGTTCCGTTCCGTTCCGTTCCGTTCCATTCCACTCGGGTTGATTCCATTCTATTCCATTCCATTCCATTCGATTCCATTCGATTCCATTCGATTCCATTCGATTCCATTCGATTCGATTCCATTCCATTCCATTCCATTGAATTCCATTCCATTCCATTCCATTCCATTTAATTCCGTTCCATTCCATTCAATTCCATTCCATTCCATTCCATTTGAATTCCATTCCATTCCATTCCATTCCATTTAATTCCGTTCCATTCCATTCGATTCCATTCCATTCCATTCCATTCCATTTCATTCTACTCGGGTTGATTCCATTCTATTCCATTCCATTCCTTTCGATTCCATTCGATTCCATTCGATTCCATTCCATTCCATTCCATTCCATTCCATACAATTGAATTCCATTCCATTCCATTCCATTCCATTCCATTCCATTCCATTCCATTCCATTCCATTCCATTCCATTCCGTTCTGCTCGGGTTGATTCCATTCTATTCCATTCCATTCCATTCGATTCCATTCGATTCCATTCGATTCCATTCCATTCCATTCCATTCCATTGAATTCCATTCCATTCCATTCCATTCCATTCCATTCCATTCCATTCCATTCCATTCCATTCCATTCCGTTCCATTCCATTCCGTTCCTTTCCTTTCCGTTCCGTTCCATTCCATTCCGTTCCGTTCCATTCCGTTGCATTCCGTTCCATTCCATTGAATTCCGTTCCATTGCATTGAATTCCGTTCCATTCCATTGCATTCCTTTCCGTTCCGTTCCGTTCCATTCCGTTCCGTTCCGTTCTTCTCGGGTTGATTCCATTCTATTCCATTCCATTCCATTCGATTCCATTCGATTCCATTCGATTCCATTCGATTCCATTCGATTCCATTCCATTCCATTCCATTCCATTGAATTCCATTCCATTCCATTCCATTGAATTCCATTCCATTCCATTCCATTCCATTCCATTCCATTCCATTGAATTCCATTCCATTCCATTGAATTCCATTCCATTCCATTCCATTCGATTCCATTCCATTCCCTTGAATTCCATTCCATTCCATTCCATTCCATTCCATTCCATTCCATTCCATTGAATTCCATTCCATTGAATTCCATTCCATTCCATTGAATTCCATTCCAATCCATTCCATTCCATTGAATTCCGTTCCATTCCATTCCATTCCATTCCATTCCGTTCCATTCCATTTGAATTCCATTCCATTCCATTCCATTCCATTCTACTCGGGTTGATTCCATTCTATTCCATTCCATTCCATTCGATTCCATTCGATACCATTCGATTCCATTCGAGTCCATTCCATTCCATTCAATTCCATTGAATTCCATTCCATTCCATTCCATTCCATTCCGTTCCATTCCATTCCATTCCATTCCATTACGTTCCGTTCCATTCCGTTTCATTCCGTTCCATTCCATTGAATTCCGATCCATTGCATTGAATTCCGTTCCATTCCATTCCATTCCTTTCCGTTTCGTTCCGTTCCGTTCTACTCGGGTTGATTCCATTCTATTCCATTCCATTCCATTCGATTCCTTTCGATTCCATTCGATTCCATTCCATTCCATTCGATTCCATTCGATTCCATTCCATTCCATTCCATTCCATTCCATTCCATTCCATTCCATTCCATTGAATTCCTTTCCATTCCATGGAATTCCATTCCATTCCATTCCATTCGATTCCATTCGATTCCATTGAATTCCATTCCATTCCATTCCATTCCATTCCATTCCATTCCATTCCATTCCATTCCATTTAATTCCATTGAATTCCATTCCAATGAATTCCATTCCATTTAATTCCATTCCATTCCATTCCATTCCATTCCATTGAATTAATTTCCATTCCATTCCATTCCATTCCATTCCATTCTATTACATCGAATTCCATTCCATTCTACTCGGGTTGATTCCATTCTATTCCATTCCATTCCATTCGATTCCATTCGATTCCCTTCCATTCCATTCCATTCCATTCAATTGAATTCCATTCCCTTCCATTCCATTCCATTCCATTCCATTCCATTCCGTTCCATTCCATTCCATCGAATTCCATTCCATTCCATTCCATTCCATTCCATTGAATTCCATTCCATTCCGTTCCGTTCCGTTCCGTTCCGTTTCGTTCCGTTCCGTTCCGTTCCGTTCCATTCCATTCCATTCCATTCCATTCCATTGAATTCCGTTCCATTCCATTGAATTCCATTCCATTCCGTTCCATTCCATTGAATTCTGTTCCGTTCCGTTCCGTTCCGTTCCATTCCGTTCCATTCCGTTCCTTTCCGTTCTACTCGGGTTGATTCCATTCTATTCCATTCCATTCCATTCGATTCCATTCGATTCCATTCGATTCCATTCGATTCCATTCCATTCCATTGAATTCCATTCCATTCCATTCCATTCCATTGAATTCGGTTCCATTCCATTCCATTCCATTCCATTCCATTCCTTTCCGTTCCATTCCGTTCCGTTCCGTTCCGTTCCGTTCCGTTCTACTCGGGTTGATTCCATTCTATTCCATTCCATTCCATTCGATTCCATTCTATTCCATTCGATTCCATTCGATTCAATTCGATTCCATTCCATTCCATTCCATTCCATTCCATTCCATTGAATTCCATTCCATTCCATTCCGTTCCATTCCATTCCGTTCCATTCCATTCCATTCCATTCCATTCCATTCCATTACATTCCCTTCCATTCCTTTCCATTCCGTTCCATTCCATTGAATTCCGACCCATTGCATTGAATTCCGTTCCATTCCATTCCATTCCTTTCCGTTCCGTTCCGTTCCGTTCCGTTCCGTTCCGTTCTACTCGGATTGATTCCATTCTATTCCATTCCATTCCATTCGATTCCATTCGATTCCATTCGATTCCATTCGACTCCATTCCATTCCATTCCATTCCATTCCATTCCATTCCATTCCATAGAACTCCATTCCATTCCATTCCATTCCATTCCATTCCATTCCATTCCATTGAATTCCATTCCATTCCATTCCATTCCATTGAATTCTGTTCCATTCCATTCCATTCCATTCCATTCCGTTCTACTCGGGTTGATTCCATTCTATTCCATTCCGTTCCGTTCCGTTCCATTCCGTTCCATTCCACTCGGGTTGATTCCATTCTATTCCATTCCATTCCATTCGATTCCATTCGATTCCATTCGGTTCCATTCGATTCCATTCGATTCCATTCCATTCCATTCCATTCCATTGAATTCCATTCCATTCTATTCCATTCCATTCCATTCGATTCCATTCGATTCCATTCGGTTCCATTCGATTCCATTCGATTCGATTCCATTCCATTCCATTCCATTGAATTCCATTCCATTCCATTCCATTCCATTGAATTCCGTTCCATTCCATTCAATTCCATTCCATTCCATTCCTTTTGAATTCCATTCCATTCCATTCCATTCCATTCCATTCCATTCCATTCAATTCCATTCCATTCCATTCAATTCCATTCCATTCTACTCGGGTTGATTCCATTCTATTCCATTCCATTCCATTCGATTCCATTCGATTCCATTCCTTTCCATTCGATTCCATTCCATTCCATTCCATTCCATTCCATTCCATTCCATTCCATGGAATTCCATTCCATTCCCTTGAATTCCATTCCATTCCATTCCATTCCATTCCATTCCATTCCATTCCATTGAATTCCATTCCATTGAATTCCATTCCATTCCATTGAATTCCATTCCAATCCATTCCATTCCATTGAATTCCGTTCCATTCCATTCCATTCCATTCCATTCCATTCCATTCCATTCTACTCGGGTTGATTCCATTCTATTACATTCCATTCCATTCCATTCTACTCGGGTTGATTCCATTCTATTCCATTCCATTCCATTCGATTCCATTCGATTCCATTCGATTCCATTCGATTCCATTCCATTCCATTCAATTCCATTGAATTCCATTCCATTCCATTCCATTCCATTCCATTGAATTCCATTCCTTTCCATTCCATTCCATGGAATTCCATTCCATTCCATTGAATTCCATTCCATTCCATTCCGTTCCATTCCATTATGTTCCATTCCATTCCATTCCATTCCATTCAATTCCGTTCCGTTCCATTCCGTTCCATTCCGTTCCATTCCATTGAATTCCGATCCATTGCATTGAATTCCGTTCCATTCCATTCCATTCCTTTCGATCCGTTCGGTTCCGTTCTACTCGGGTTGATTCCATTCTATTCCATTCCATTCCATTCGATTCCATTCGATTCCATTCGATTCCATTCGATTCCATTCGATTCCATTCCATTCCATTCCATTCCATTCCATTCCATTCCATTCCATTGAATTCCATTCCGTTCCATTCCATTCCATTCCATTCCATTCCATTGAATTCCGTTCCATTCCATTGAATTCCATTCCATTCCGTTCCATTCCATTGAATTCTGTTCCGTTCCGTTCCGTTCCGTTCAATTCCGTTCCATTCCGTTCCTTTCCGTTGTACTCGGGTTGATTCCATTCTATTCCATTCCATTCCATTCGATTCCATTCGATTCCATTCGATTCCATTCGATTCCATTCCATTCCATTCCATTCCATTCCATTGAATTCCATTCCATTCCATTCCATTCCATTGAATTCCGTTCCATTCCATTCCATTCCATTCCATTCCATTCCATTCCATTGAATTCCATTCCATTGAATTCCATTCCATTCCATTCCATTCCATTGAATTCCATTCCATTCCATTCCATTCCATTCCATTCCATTGAATTCCATTCCATTCCATTGAATTCCATTCCATTCCATTCCATTCGATTCCATTCCATTCCCTTGAATTCCATTCCATTCCATTCCATTCCATTCCATTCCATTCCATTCCATTCCATTCCATTGAATTCCATTCCATTGAATTCCATTCCATTCCATTGAATTCCATTCCAATCCATTCCATTCCATTGAATTCCGTTCCATTCCATTCCATTCCATTCCATTCCGTTCCATTCCATTTTAATTCCATTCCATTCCATTCCATTCCATTCTACTCGGGTTGATTCCATTCTATTCCATTCCATTCCATTCGATTCCATTCGATACCATTCGATTCCATTCGAGTCCATTCCATTCCATTCAATTCCATTGAATTCCATTCCATTCCATTCCATTCCATTCCATTCCATTCCATTCCATTGAATTCCATTCCTTTCCATTCCATTCCATGGAATTCCATTCCATTCCATTGAATTCCATTCCATTCCATTCCGTTCCATTCCATTATGTTCCATTCCATTCCATTCCATTCCATTCAATTCCGTTCCGTTCCATTCCGTTTCATTCCGTTCCATTCCATTGAATTCCGATCCATTGCATTGAATTCCGTTCCATTCCATTCCATTCCTTTCCGTTCCGTTCCGTTCCGTTCTACTCGGGTTGATTCCATTCTATTCCATTCCATTCCATTCGATTCCTTTCGATTCCATTCGATTCCATTCCATTCCATTCGATTCCATTCGATTCCATTCCATTCCATTCCATTCCATTCCATTCCATTCCATTCCATTGAATTCCTTTCCATTCCATTGAATTCCATTCCATTCCATTCCATTCGATTCCATTCGATTCCATTGAATTCCATTCCATTCCATTCCATTCCATTCCATTCCATTCCATTCCATTCCATTCCATTTAATTCCATTGAATTCCATTCCAATGAATTCCATTCCATTTAATTCCATTCCATTCCATTCCATTCCATTCCATTGAATTAATTTCCATTCCATTCCATTCCATTCCATTCCATTCTATTACATCGAATTCCATTCCATTCTATTCCATTCCATTCCATTCCATTCCATTCCATTCCATTCCATTCCATTCCATTCCATTCCATTCCATTCCATTCCATTCTACTCGGGTTGATTCCATTCTATTCCATTCCATTCCATTCGATTCCATTCGATTCCCTTCCATTCCATTCCATTCCATTCAATTGAATTCCATTCCCTTCCATTCCATTCCATTCCATTCCATTCCATTCCGTTCCATTCCATTCCATCGAATTCCATTCCATTCCATTCCATTCCATTCCATTGAATTCCATTCCATTCCGTTCCGTTCCGTTCCGTTCCGTTTCGTTCCGTTCCGTTCCGTTCCGTTCCATTCCATTCCATTCCATTCCATTCCATTGAATTCCGTTCCATTCCATTGAATTCCATTCCATTCCGTTCCATTCCATTGAATTCTGTTCCGTTCCGTTCCGTTCCGTTCCATTCCGTTCCATTCCGTTCCTTTCCGTTCTACTCGGGTTGATTCCATTCTATTCCATTCCATTCCATTCGATTCCATTCGATTCCATTCGAATCCATTCGATTCCATTCGATTCCATTCGATTCCATTCCATTCCATTGAATTCCATTCCATTCCATTCCATTCCATTGAATTCGGTTCCATTCCATTCCATTCCATTCCATTCCATTCCTTTCCGTTCCATTCCGTTCCGTTCCGTTCCGTTCCGTTCCGTTCTACTCGGGTTGATTCCATTCTATTCCATTCCATTCCATTCGATTCCATTCTATTCCATTCGATTCCATTCGATTCAATTCGATTCCATTCCATTCCATTCCATTCCATTCCATTCCATTCCATTGAATTCCATTCCATTCCATTCCGTTCCATTCCATTCCGTTCCATTCCATTCCATTCCATTCCATTCCATTCCATTACATTCCCTTCCATTCCTTTCCATTCCGTTCCATTCCATTGAATTCCGACCCATTGCATTGAATTCCGTTCCATTCCATTCCATTCCTTTCCGTTCCGTTCCGTTCCGTTCCGTTCCGTTCCGTTCTACTCGGATTGATTCCATTCTATTCCATTCCATTCCATTCGATTCCATTCGATTCCATTCGATTCCATTCGACTCCATTCCATTCCATTCCATTCCATTCCATTCCATTCCATTCCATAAAACTCCATTCCATTCCATTCCATTCCATTCCATTCCATTCCATTCCATTGAATTCCATTCCATTCCATTCCATTCCATTGAATTCTGTTCCATTCCATTCCATTCCATTCCATTCCGTTCTACTCGGGTTGATTCCATTCTATTCCATTC
Organism: Gorilla gorilla gorilla; assembly: GCF_029281585.2. NCBI lineage: Eukaryota > Metazoa > Chordata > Mammalia > Primates > Hominidae > Gorilla > Gorilla gorilla. Next base: position 61,280,749 of record NC_073242.2, read on the forward strand.
CGTTCCGTTCCGTTCCATTCCGTTCCATTCCACTCGGGTTGATTCCATTCTATTCCATTCCATTCCATTCGATTCCATTCGATTCCATTCGGTTCCATTCGATTCCATTCGATTCCATTCCATTCCATTCCATTCCATTGAATTCCATTCCATTCTATTCCATTCCATTCCATTCGATTCCATTCGATTCCATTCGGTTCCATTCGATTCCATTCGATTCGATTCCATTCCATTCCATTCCATTGAATTCCATTCCATTCCATTCCATTCCATTGAATTCCGTTCCATTCCATTCAATTCCATTCCATTCCATTCCTTTTGAATTCCATTCCATTCCATTCCATTCCATTCCATTCCATTCCATTCCATTCAATTCCATTCCATTCCATTCAATTCCATTCCATTCTACTCGGGTTGATTCCATTCTATTCCATTCCATTCCATTCGATTCCATTCGATTCCATTCCTTTCCATTCGATTCCATTCCATTCCATTCCATTCCATTCCATTCCATTCCATTCCATTCCATGGAATTCCATTCCATTCCCTTGAATTCCATTCCATTCCATTCCATTCCATTCCATTCCATTCCATTCCATTCCATTGAATTCCATTCCATTGAATTCCATTCCATTCCATTGAATTCCATTCCAATCCATTCCATTCCATTGAATTCCGTTCCATTCCATTCCATTCCATTCCATTCCATTCCATTCCATTCCATTCTACTCGGGTTGATTCCATTCTATTACATTCCATTCCATTCCATTCTACTCGGGTTGATTCCATTCTATTCCATTCCATTCCATTCGATTCCATTCGATTCCATTCGATTCCATTCGATTCCATTCCATTCCATTCAATTCCATTGAATTCCATTCCATTCCATTCCATTCCATTCCATTGAATTCCATTCCTTTCCATTCCATTCCATGGAATTCCATTCCATTCCATTGAATTCCATTCCATTCCATTCCGTTCCATTCCATTATGTTCCATTCCATTCCATTCCATTCCATTCAATTCCGTTCCGTTCCATTCCGTTCCATTCCGTTCCATTCCATTGAATTCCGATCCATTGCATTGAATTCCGTTCCATTCCATTCCATTCCTTTCGATCCGTTCGGTTCCTTTCTACTCGGGTTGATTCCATTCTATTCCATTCCATTCCATTCGATTCCATTCGATTCCATTCGATTCCATTCGATTCCATTCGATTCCATTCCATTCCATTCCATTCCATTCCATTCCATTCCATTCCATTGAATTCCATTCCGTTCCATTCCATTCCATTCCATTCCATTCCATTGAATTCCGTTCCATTCCATTGAATTCCATTCCATTCCGTTCCATTCCATTGAATTCTGTTCCGTTCCGTTCCGTTCCGTTCCATTCCGTTCCATTCCGTTCCTTTCCGTTGTACTCGGGTTGATTCCATTCTATTCCATTCCATTCCATTCGATTCCATTCGATTCCATTCGATTCCATTCGATTCCATTCCATTCCATTCCATTCCATTCCATTGAATTCCATTCCATTCCATTCCATTCCATTGAATTCCGTTCCATTCCATTCCATTCCATTCCATTGAATTCCATTCCATTGAATTCCATTCCATTCCATTCCATTCCATTGAATTCCATTCCATTCCATTCCATCGAATTCCATTCCATTCCATTGAATTCCATTGAATTCCATTCCATTCCATTCCATTCCATTCCATTCCATTCCATCGAATTCCATTCCACTCCATTCCATTCCATTCCATTCCATTCCATTCCATTCCATTCCATTCCATTCCATTCCATCGAATTCCATTCCATTCCATTCCATTCCATTCCATTCCATTCCATTCCATTCCATTCCATTCCATTCCATTCCATTCTACTCGGGTTGATTCCATTCTATTACATTCCATTCCATTCGATTCCATTCGATTCCATTCGATTCCATTCGATTCCATTCCATTCCATTCCATTCAATTGAATTCCATTCCATTCCATTCCATTCCATTCCATTCCATTCCATCGAATTCCATTCCATTCCATTCCATTCCATTCCATTCCATTCCATTCCATTGAATACCATTCCATTGAATTCCATTCCATTCCATTGAATTCCATTCCAATCCATTCCATTCCATAGAATTCCGTTCCATTCCATTCCATGCCATTCCATTCCGTTCCATTCCATTTGAATTCCATTCCATTCCATTCCATTCCATTCCATTCTACTCGGGTTGATTCCATTCTATTCCATTCCATTCCATTCGATTCCATTCGATTCCATTCGATTCCATTCGAGTCCATTCCATTCCATTCAATTCCATTGAATTCCATTCCATTCCATTCCATTCCATTCCATTCCATTCCATTGAATTCCATTCCTTTCCATTCCATTCCATGGAAATCCATTCCATTCCATTGAATTCCATTCCATTCCATTCCGTTCCATTCCATTATGTTCCATTCCATTCCATTCCATTCCATTCAATTCCGTTCCGTTCCATTCCGTTCCATTCCGTTCCATTCCATTGAATTCCGATCCATTGCATTGAATTCCGTTCCATTCCATTCCATTCCTTTCCGTTCCGTTCCGTTCCGTTCTACTCGGGTTGATTCCATTCTATTCCATTCCATTCCATTCCATTCCATTCGATTCCATTCCATTCCATTCCATTCCATTCCATTCCATTCCATTCCATTGAATTCCTTTCCATTCCATTGAATTCCATTCCATTCCATTCCATTCGATTCCATTCGATTCCATTGAATTCCATTCCATTCCATTCCATTCCATTCCATTCCATTCCATTCCATTCCATTCCATTTAATTCCATTGAATTCCATTCCAATGAATTCCATTCCATTTAATTCCATTCCATTCCATTCCATTCCATTCCATTGAATTAATTTCCATTCCATTCCATTCCATTCCATTCCATTCTATTACATCGAATTCCATTCCATTCCATTCCATTCCATTCCATTCCATTCCATTCCATTCCATTCCATTCCATTCCATTCCATTCTACTCGGGTTGATTCCATTCTATTCCATTCCATTCCATTCGATTCCATTCGATTCCCTTCCATTCCATTCCATTCCATTCAATTGAATTCCATTCCCTTCCATTCCATTCCATTCCATTCCATTCCATTCCGTTCCATTCCATTCCATCGAATTCCATTCCATTCCATTCCATTCCATTCCATTGAATTCCATTCCATTCCGTTCCGTTCCGTTCCGTTCCGTTTCGTTCCGTTCCGTTCCGTTCCGTTCCATTCCATTCCATTCCATTCCATTCCATTGAATTCCGTTCCATTCCATTGAATTCCATTCCATTCCGTTCCATTCCATTGAATTCTGTTCCGTTCCGTTCCGTTCCGTTCCATTCCGTTCCATTCCGTTCCTTTCCGTTCTACTCGGGTTGATTCCATTCTATTCCATTCCATTCCATTCGATTCCATTCGATTCCATTCGAATCCATTCGATTCCATTCGATTCCATTCGATTCCATTCCATTCCATTGAATTCCATTCCATTCCATTCCATTCCATTGAATTCGGTTCCATTCCATTCCATTCCATTCCATTCCATTCCTTTCCGTTCCATTCCGTTCCGTTCCGTTCCGTTCCGTTCCGTTCTACTCGGGTTGATTCCATTCTATTCCATTCCATTCCATTCGATTCCATTCTATTCCATTCGATTCCATTCGATTCAATTCGATTCCATTCCATTCCATTCCATTCCATTCCATTCCATTCCATTGAATTCCATTCCATTCCATTCCGTTCCATTCCATTCCGTTCCATTCCATTCCATTCCATTCCATTCCATTCCATTACATTCCCTTCCATTCCTTTCCATTCCGTTCCATTCCATTGAATTCCGACCCATTGCATTGAATTCCGTTCCATTCCATTCCATTCCTTTCCGTTCCGTTCCGTTCCGTTCCGTTCCGTTCCGTTCTACTCGGATTGATTCCATTCTATTCCATTCCATTCCATTCGATTCCATTCGATTCCATTCGATTCCATTCGACTCCATTCCATTCCATTCCATTCCATTCCATTCCATTCCATTCCATAAAACTCCATTCCATTCCATTCCATTCCATTCCATTCCATTCCATTCCATTGAATTCCATTCCATTCCATTCCATTCCATTGAATTCTGTTCCATTCCATTCCATTCCATTCCATTCCGTTCTACTCGGGTTGATTCCATTCTATTCCATTCCGTTCCGTTCCGTTCCATTCCGTTCCATTCCACTCGGGTTGATTCCATTCTATTCCATTCCATTCCATTCGATTCCATTCGATTCCATTCGGTTCCATTCGATTCCATTCGATTCCATTCCATTCCATTCCATTCCATTGAATTCCATTCCATTCTATTCCATTCCATTCCATTCGATTCCATTCGATTCCATTCGGTTCCATTCGATTCCATTCGATTCGATTCCATTCCATTCCATTCCATTGAATTCCATTCCATTCCATTCCATTCCATTGAATTCCGTTCCATTCCATTCAATTCCATTCCATTCCATTCCTTTTGAATTCCATTCCATTCCATTCCATTCCATTCCATTCCATTCCATTCCATTCCATTCAATTCCATTCCATTCCATTCAATTCCATTCCATTCTACTCGGGTTGATTCCATTCTATTCCATTCCATTCCATTCGATTCCATTCGATTCCATTCCTTTCCATTCGATTCCATTCCATTCCATTCCATTCCATTCCATTCCATTCCATTCCATGGAATTCCATTCCATTCCCTTGAATTCCATTCCATTCCATTCCATTCCATTCCATTCCATTCCATTCCATTGAATTCCATTCCATTGAATTCCATTCCATTCCATTGAATTCCATTCCAATCCATTCCATTCCATTGAATTCCGTTCCATTCCATTCCATTCCATTCCATTCCATTCCATTCCATTCCATTCTACTCGGGTTGATTCCATTCTATTACATTCCATTCCATTCCATTCTACTCGGGTTGATTCCATTCTATTCCATTCCATTCCATTCGATTCCATTCGATTCCATTCGATTCCATTCGATTCCATTCCATTCCATTCAATTCCATTGAATTCCATTCCATTCCATTCCATTCCATTCCATTGAATTCCATTCCTTTCCATTCCATTCCATGGAATTCCATTCCATTCCATTGAATTCCATTCCATTCCATTCCGTTCCATTCCATTATGTTCCATTCCATTCCATTCCATTCCATTCAATTCCGTTCCGTTCCATTCCGTTCCATTCCGTTCCATTCCATTGAATTCCGATCCATTGCATTGAATTCCGTTCCATTCCATTCCATTCCTTTCGATCCGTTCGGTTCCGTTCTACTCGGGTTGATTCCATTCTATTCCATTCCATTCCATTCGATTCCATTCGATTCCATTCGATTCCATTCGATTCCATTCGATTCCATTCCATTCCATTCCATTCCATTCCATTCCATTCCATTCCATTGAATTCCATTCCGTTCCATTCCATTCCATTCCATTCCATTCCATTCCATTGAATTCCGTTCCATTCCATTGAATTCCATTCCATTCCGTTCCATTCCATTGAATTCTGTTCCGTTCCGTTCCGTTCCGTTCCATTCCGTTCCATTCCGTTCCTTTCCGTTGTACTCGGGTTGATTCCATTCTATTCCATTCCATTCCATTCGATTCCATTCGATTCCATTCGATTCCATTCGATTCCATTCCATTCCATTCCATTCCATTCCATTGAATTCCATTCCATTCCATTCCATTGAATTCCATTCCATTCCATTCCATTCCATTGAATTCCGTTCCATTCCATTCCATTCCATTCCATTCCATTCCATTCCATTGAATTCCATTCCATTGAATTCCATTCCATTCCATTCCATTCCATTGAATTCCATTCCATTCCATTCCATCGAATTCCATTCCATTCCATTGAATTCCATTGAATTCCATTCCATTCCATTCCATTCCATTCCATTCCATTCCATTCCATCGAATTCCATTCCACTCCATTCCATTCCATTCCATTCCATTCCATTCCATTCCATTCCATTCCATCGAATTCCATTCCATTCCATTCCATTCCATTCCATTCCATTCCATTCCATTCCATTCCATTCCATTCCATTCTACTCGGGTTGATTCCATTCTATTACATTCCATTCCATTCGATTCCATTCGATTCCATTCGATTCCATTCGATTCCATTCCATTCCATTCCATTCAATTGAATTCCATTCCATTCCATTCCATTCCATTCCATTCCATCGAATTCCATTCCATTCCATTCCATTCCATTCCATTCCATTCCATTCCATTGAATACCATTCCATTGAATTCCATTCCATTCCATTGAATTCCATTCCAATCCATTCCATTCCATAGAATTCCGTTCCATTCCATTCCATGCCATTCCATTCCGTTCCATTCCATTTGAATTCCATTCCATTCCATTCCATTCCATTCCATTCTACTCGGGTTGATTCCATTCTATTCCATTCCATTCCATTCGATTCCATTCGATTCCATTCGATTCCATTCGAGTCCATTCCATTCCATTCAATTCCATTGAATTCCATTCCATTCCATTCCATTCCATTCCATTCCATTCCATTGAATTCCATTCCTTTCCATTCCATTCCATGGAATTCCATTCCATTCCATTGAATTCCATTCCATTCCATTCCGTTCCATTCCATTATGTTCCATTCCATTCCATTCCATTCCATTCAATTCCGTTCCGTTCCATTCCGTTCCATTCCGTTCCATTCCATTGAATTCCGATCCATTGCATTGAATTCCGTTCCATTCCATTCCATTCCTTTCCGTTCCGTTCCGTTCCGTTCTACTCGGGTTGATTCCATTCTATTCCATTCCATTCCATTCCATTCCATTCGATTCCATTCGATTCCATTCCATTCCATTCGATTCCATTCGATTCCATTCCATTCCATTCCATTCCATTCCATTCCATTCCATTTCATTCTATTCCATTGAATTCCTTTCCATTCCATTGAATTCCATTCCATTCCATTCCATTCGATTCCATTCGATTCCATTGAATTCCATTCCATGCCATTCCTTTCCATTCCATTCCATTCCATTCCATTCCATTCCATTTAATTCCATTCCATTCCATTCCATTCCATTGAATTAATTTCCATTCCATTCCATTCCATTCCATTCCATTCTATTCCATCGAATTCCATTCCATTCCATTCCATTCCATTCCATTCCATTCCATTCCATTCCATTCTACTCGGGTTGATTCCATTCTATTCCATTCCATTCCATTCCATTCCTTTCCGTTCCATTCCTTTCCGTTCCGTTCCGTTCCGTTCCGTTCTACTCGGGTTGATTCCATTCTATTCCATTCCATTCCATTCGATTCCATTCTATTCCATTCGATTCCATTCGATTCAATTCGATTCCATTCCATTCCATTCCATTCCATTCCATTCCATTGAATTCCATTCCATTCCATTCCGTTCCATTCCATTCCGTTCCATTCCATTCCATTCCATTCCATTCCATTCCATTACATTCCCTTCCATTCCTTTCCATTCCATTCCATTCCATTGAATTCCGATCCATTGCTTTGAATTCCGTTCCATTCCATTCCATTCCTTTCCGTTCCGTTCCGTTCCGTTCCGTTCTACTCGGATTGATTCCATTCTATTCCATTCCATTCCATTCCATTCCATTCGATTCCATTCGATTCCATTCGACTCCATTCCATTCCATTCCATTCCATTCCATTCCATTCCATTCCATTCCATTCCATTGAACTCCATTCCATTCCATTCCATTCCATTCCATTCCATTCCATTCCATTGAATTCCATTCCATTCCATTCCATTCCATTGAATTCTGTTCCATTCCATTCCATTCCATTCCATTCCGTTCTACTCGGGTTGATTCCATTCCATTCCATTCCGTTCCATTCCATTTGAATTCCATTCCATTCCATTGCATTCCATTCCATTCTACTCGGGTTGATTCCATTCTATTCCATTCCATTCCATTCTATTCCATTCCATTCCATTCGATTCCATTCGAGTCCATTCCATTCCATTCAATTCCATTGAATTCCATTCCATTCCATTCCATTCCATTCCATTCCATTCCATTGAATTCCATTCCTTTCCATTCCATTCCATGGAATTCCATTCCATTCCATTGAATTCCATTCCATTCCATTCCGTTCCATTCCATTATGTTCCATTCCATTCCATTCCATTCCATTCAATTCCGTTCCGTTCCATTCCGTTCCATTCCGTACCATTCCATTGAATTCCGATCCATTGCATTGAATTCCGTTCCATTCCATTCCATTCCTTTCCGTTCCGTTCCGTTCCGTTCTACTCGGGTTGATTCCATTCTATTCCATTCCATTCCATTCCATTCCATTCGATTCCATTCGATTCCATTCCATTCCATTCGATTCCATTCGATTCCATTCCATTCCATTCCATTCCATTCCATTCCATTCCATTCTATTCCATTGAATTCCTTTCCATTCCATTGAATTCCATTCCATTCCATTCCATTCGATTCCATTCGATTCCATTGAATTCCATTCCATGCCATTCCTTTCCATTCCATTCCATTCCATTCCATTCCATTCCATTCCATTTAATTCCATTCCATTCCATTCCATTCCATTGAATTAATTTCCATTCCATTCCATTCCATTCCATTCCATTCTATTCCATCGAATTCCATTCCATTCCATTCCATTCCATTCCATTCCATTCCATTCCATTCCATTCCATTCCATTCCATTCTACTCGGGTTGATTCCATTCTATTCCATTCCATTCCATTCCATTCCTTTCCGTTCCATTCCGTTCCGTTCCGTTCCGTTCCGTTCCGTTCTACTCGGGTTGATTCCATTCTATTCCATTCCATTCCATTCGATTCCATTCTATTCCATTCGATTCCATTCGATTCAATTCGATTCCATTCCATTCCATTCCATTCCATTCCATTCCATTGAATTCCATTCCATTCCATTCCGTTCCATTCCATTCCGTTCCATTGCATTCCATTCCATTCCTTTCCATTCCATTCCATTCCATTCCATTCCATTGAATTCCGATCCATTGCTTTGAATTCCGTTCCTTTCCATTCCATTCCTTTCCGTTCCGTTCCGTTCCGTTCCGTTCCGTTCTACTCGGATTGATTCCATTCTATTCCATTCCATTCCATTCCATTCCATTCGATTCCATTCGATTCCATTCGACTCCATTCCATTCCATTCCATTCCATTCCATTCCATTCCATTCCACTCCATTGAACTCCATTCCATTCAATTCCATTCCATTCCATTCCATTCCATTCCATTGAATTCCATTCCATTCCATTCCATTCCATTGAATTCTGTTCCATTCCATTCCATTCCATTCCATTCCGTTCTACTCGGGTTGATTCCATTCTATTCCATTCCGTTCCGTTCCGTTCCGTTCCGTTCCATTCCACTCGGGTTGATTCCATTCTATTCCATTCCATTCCATTCGATTCCATTCGATTCCATTCGATTCCATTCGATTCCATTCGATTCGATTCCATTCCATTCCATTCCATTGAATTCCATTCCATTCCATTCCATTCCATTTAATTCCGTTCCATTCCATTCAATTCCATTCCATTCCATTCCATTTGAATTCCATTCCATTCCATTCCATTCCATTTAATTCCGTTCCATTCCATTCGATTCCATTCCATTCCATTCCATTCCATTTCATTCTACTCGGGTTGATTCCATTCTATTCCATTCCATTCCTTTCGATTCCATTCGATTCCATTCGATTCCATTCCATTCCATTCCATTCCATTCCGTTCTGCTCGGGTTGATTCCATTCTATTCCATTCCATTCCATTCGATTCCATTCGATTCCATTCGATTCCATTCCATTCCATTGAATTCCATTCCATTCCATTCCATTCCATTCCATTCCATTCCATTCCATTCCATTCCATTCCATACAATTGAATTCCATTCCATTCCATTCCATTCCATTCCATTCCATTCCATTCCATTCCATTCCATTCCATTCCATTCCGTTCTGCTCGGGTTGATTCCATTCTATTCCATTCCATTCCATTCGATTCCATTCGATTCCATTCGATTCCATTCCATTCCATTGAATTCCATTCCATTCCATTCCATTCCATTCCATTCCATTCCATTCCGTTCCGTTCCATTCCATTCCGTTCCTTTCCTTTCCATTCCGTTCCATTCCATTCCGTTCCGTTCCATTCCGTTGCATTCCGTTCCATTCCATTGAATTCCGTTCCATTGCATTGAATTCCGTTCCATTCCATTGCATTCCTTTCCGTTCCGTTCCGTTCCATTCCGTTCCGTTCCGTTCTTCTCGGGTTGATTCCATTCTATTCCATTCCATTCCATTCGATTCCATTCGATTCCATTCGATTCCATTCGATTCCATTCCATTCCATTCCATTCCATTCCATTCCATAGAATTCCATTCCATTCCATTCCATTGAATTCCATTCCATTCCATTCCATTCCATTCCATTCCATTGAATTCCATTCCATTCCATTGAATTCCATTCCATTCCATTCCATTCGATTCCATTCCATTCCCTTGAATTCCATTCCATTCCATTCCATTCCATTCCATTCCATTCCATTCCATTGAATTCCATTCCATTGAATTCCATTCCATTCCATTGAATTCCATTCCAATCCATTCCATTCCATTGAATTCCGTTCCATTCCATTCCATTCCATTCCATTCCGTTCCATTCCATTTGAATTCCATTCCATTCCATTCCATTCCATTCTACTCGGGTTGATTCCATTCTATTCCATTCCATTCCATTCGATTCCATTCGATTCCATTCGATTCCATTCGAGTCCATTCCATTCCATTCAATTCCATTGAATTCCATTCCATTCCATTCCATTCCATTCCATTCCATTCCATTGAATTCCATTCCTTTCCATTCCATTCCATGGAATTCCATTCCATTCCATTGAATTCCATTCCATTCCATTCCGTTCCATTCCATTATGTTCCATTCCATTCCATTCCATTCCATTCAATTCCGTTCCGTTCCATTCCGTTCCATTCCGTTCCATTCCATTGAATTCCGATCCATTGCATTGAATTCCGTTCCATTCCATTCCATTCCTTTCCGTTCCGTTCCGTTCCGTTCTACTCGGGTTGATTCCATTCTATTCCATTCCATTCCATTCGATTCCTTTCGATTCCATTCGATTCCATTCCATTCCATTCGATTCCATTCGATTCCATTCCATTCCATTCCATTCCATTCCATTCCATTCCATTCCATTCCATTGAATTCCTTTCCATTCCATTGAATTCCATTCCATTCCATTCCATTCGATTCCATTCGATTCCATTGAATTCCATTCCATTCCATTCCTTTCCATTCCATTCCATTCCATTCCATTCCATTCCATTTAATTCCATTGAATTCCATTCCAATGAATTCCATTCCATTTAATTCCATTCCATTCCATTCCATTCCATTCCATTGAATTAATTTCCATTCCATTCCATTCCATTCCATTCCATTCTATTCCATCGAATTCCATTCCATTCCATTCCATTCCATTCCATTCCATTCCATTCCATTCCATTCCATTCTACTCGGGTTGATTCCATTCTATTCCATTCCATTCCATTCGATTCCATTCGATTCCATTCCACTCCATTCCATTCCATTCAATTGAATTCCATTCCCTTCCATTCCATTCCATTCCATTCCATTCCATTCCGTTCCATTCCATTCCATCGAATTCCATTCCATTCCATTCCATTCCATTCCATTGAATTCCATTCCATTCCGTTCCGTTCCGTTCCGTTCCGTTTCGTTCCGTTCCGTTCCGTTCCGTTCCATTCCATTCCATTCCATTCCATTGAATTCCGTTCCATTCCATTGAATTCCATTCCATTCCGTTGCATTCCATTGAATTCTGTTCCGTTCCGTTCCGTTCCGTTCCATTCCGTTCCATTCCGTTCCTTTCCGTTCTACTCGGGTTGATTCCATTCTATTCCATTCCATTCCATTCGATTCCATTCGATGCCATTCGAATCCATTCCATTCCATTCCATTCCATTGAATTCCGTTCCATTCCATTGAATTCCATTCCATTCCATTCCATTCCATTCCATTCCATTCCATTGAATTCCATTCCATTCCATTCCATTCCATTGAATTCGGTTCCATTCCATTCCATTCCATTCCATTCCTTTCCTTTCCGTTCCATTCCGTTCCGTTCCGTTCCGTTCCGTTCCGTTCTACTCGGGTTGATTCCATTCTATTCCATTCCATTCCATTCGATTCCATTCTATTCCATTCGATTCCATTCGATTCAATTCGATTCCATTCCATTCCATTCCATTCCATTCCATTCCATTGAATTCCATTCCATTCCATTCCGTTCCATTCCATTCCGTTCCATTCCATTCCATTCCATTCCATTCCATTCCATTACATTCCCTTCCATTCCTTTCCATTCCGTTCCATTCCATTGAATTCCGACCCATTGCATTGAATTCCGTTCCATTCCATTCCATTCCTTTCCGTTCCGTTCCGTTCCGTTCCGTTCCGTTCCGTTCTACTCGGATTGATTCCATTCTATTCCATTCCATTCCATTCGATTCCATTCGATTCCATTCGATTCCATTCGACTCCATTCCATTCCATTCCATTCCATTCCATTCCATTCCATTCCATTCCATTCCATTCCATTCCATAGAACTCCATTCCATTCCATTCCATTCCATTCCATTCCATTCCATTCCATTGAATTCCATTCCATTCCATTCCATTCCATTGAATTCTGTTCCATTCCATTCCATTCCATTCCATTCCGTTCTACTCGGGTTGATTCCATTCTATTCCATTCCGTTCCGTTCCGTTCCATTCCGTTCCATTCCACTCGGGTTGATTCCATTCTATTCCATTCCATTCCATTCGATTCCATTCGATTCCATTCGGTTCCATTCGATTCCATTCGATTCGATTCCATTCCATTCCATTCCATTGAATTCCATTCCATTCCATTGAATTCCGTTCCATTCCATTCAATTCCATTCCATTCCATTCCTTTTGAATTCCATTCCATTCCATTCCATTCCATTCCATTCCATTCCATTCCATTCCATTCCATTCAATTCCATTCCATTCCATTCAATTCCATTCCATTCTACTCGGGTTGATTCCATTCTATTCCATTCCATTCCATTCCATTCCATTCGATTCCATTCCTTTCCATTCGATTCCATTCCATTCCATTCCATTCCATTCCATTCCATTCCATTCCATTCCATGGAATTCCATTCCATTCCCTTGAATTCCATTCCATTCCATTCCATTCCATTCCATTCCATTGAATTCCATTCCATTGAATTCCATTCCATTCCATTGAATTCCATTCCTATCCATTCCATTCCATTGAATTCCGTTCCATTCCATTCCATTCCATTCCATTCCATTCCATTCCATTCCATTCCATTGAATTCCATTCCATTGAATTCCATTCCATTCCATTGAATTCCATTCCATTCCATTCCATTCCATTCCATTGAATTCCATTCCTTTCCATTCCATTCCATGGAATTCCATTCCATTCCATTGAATTCCATTCCATTCCATTCCGTTCCATTCCATTATGTTCCATTCCATTCCATTCCATTCCATTCAATTCCGTTCCGTTCCATTCCGTTCCATTCCGTTCCATTCCATTGAATTCCGATCCATTGCATTGAATTCCGTTCCATTCCATTCCATTCCTTTCGATCCGTTCGGTTCCGTTCTACTCGGGTTGATTCCATTCTATTCCATTCCATTCCATTCGATTCCATTCGATTCCATTCGATTCCATTCGATTCCATTCGATTCCATTCGATTCCATTCGATTCCATTCCATTCCATTCCATTCCATTCCATTCCATTGAATTCCATTCCGTTCCATTCCATTCCATTCCATTCCATTCCATTGAATTCCGTTCCATTCCATTGAATTCCATTCCATTCCGTTCCATTCCATTGAATTCTGTTCCGTTCCGTTCCGTTCCGTTCCATTCCGTTCCATTCCGTTCCTTTCCGTTCTACTCGGGTTTATTCCATTCTATTCCATTCCATTCCATTCGATTCCATTCGATTCCATTCGATTCCATTCGATTCCATTCCATTCCATTCCATTCCATTCCATTCCATTCAATTGAATTCCATTCCATTCCATTGAATTCCATTCCATTCCATTCCATTCCATTGAATTCCATTCCATTCCACTCCATTCCATTCCATTCCATTCCATTCCATCGAATTCCATTCCACTCCATTCCATTCCATTCCATTCCATTCCATTCCATTCCATTCCATTCCATTCCATCGAATTCCATTCCATTCCATTCCATTCCATTCCATTCCATTCCATTCCATTCCATTCCATTCCATTCTACTCGGGTTGATTCCATTCTATTACATTCCATTCCATTCGATTCCATTCGATTCCATTCGATTCCATTCGATTCCATTCCATTCCATTCCATTCAATTGAATTCCATTCCATTCCATTCCATTCCATTCCATTCCATTCCATCGAATTCCATTCCATTCCATTCCATTCCATTCCATTCCATTCCATTGAATTCCATTCCATTCCATTCCATTCCATTCCATTCCATTCCATTCCATTGAATACCATTCCATTGAATTCCATTCCATTCCATTGAATTCCATTCCAATCCATTCCATTCCATAGAATTCCGTTCCATTCCATTCCATTCCATTCCATTCCGTTCCATTCCATTTGAATTCCATTCCATTCCATTCCATTCCATTCCATTCTACTCGGGTTGATTCCATTCTATTCCATTCCATTCCATTCGATTCCATTCGATTCCATTCGATTCCATTCGAGTCCATTCCATTCCATTCAATTCCATTGAATTCCATTCCATTCCATTCCATTCCATTCCATTCCATTCCATTGAATTCCATTCCTTTCCATTCCATTTCATGGAATTCCATTCCATTCCATTGAATTCCATTCCATTCCATTCCGTTCCATTCCATTATGTTCCATTCCATTCCATTCCATTCCATTCAATTCCGTTCCGTTCCATTCCGTTCCATTCCGTTCCATTCCATTGAATTCTGATCCATTGCATTGAATTCCGTTCCATTCCATTCCATTCCTTTCCGTTCCGTTCCGTTCCGTTCTACTCGGGTTGATTCCATTCTATTCCATTCCATTCCATTCGATTCCATTCGATTCCATTCGATTCCATTCCATTCCATTCGATTCCATTCGATTCCATTCCATTCCATTCCATTCCATTCCATTCCATTCCATTCAATTCTATTCCATTGAATTCCTTTCCATTCCATTGAATTCCATTCCATTCCATTCCATTCGATTCCATTCGATTCCATTGAATTCCATTCCATGCCATTCCTTTCCATTCCATTCCATTCCATTCCATTCCATTCCATTCCATTTAATTCCATTCCATTCCATTCCATTCCATTGAATTAATTTCCATTCCATTCCATTCCATTCCATTCCATTCTATTCCATCGAATTCCATTCCATTCCATTCCATTCCATTCCATTCCATTCCATTCCATTCCATTCCATTCCATTCCATTCCATTCTACTCGGGTTGATTCCATTCTATTCCATTCCATTCCATTCCATTCCTTTCCGTTCCATTCCTTTCCGTTCCGTTCCGTTCCGTTCCGTTCTACTCGGGTTGATTCCATTCTATTCCATTCCATTCCATTCGATTCCATTCTATTCCATTCGATTCCATTCGATTCAATTCGATTCCATTCCATTCCATTCCATTCCATTCCATTCCATTGAATTCCATTCCATTCCATTCCGTTCCATTCCATTCCGTTCCATTCCATTCCATTCCATTCCATTACATTCTCTTCCATTCCTTTCCATTCCATTCCATTCCATTGAATTCCGATCCATTGCTTTGAATTCCGTTCCATTCCATTCCATTCCTTTCCGTTCCGTTCCGTTCCGTTCCGTTCCGTTCTACTCGGATTGATTCCATTCTATTCCATTCCATTCCATTCCATTCCATTCCATTCCATTCGATTCCATTCGACTCCATTCCATTCCATTCCATTCCATTCCATTCCATTCCATTCCATTGAACTCCATTCCATTCCATTCCATTCCATTCCATTCCATTCCATTGAATTCCATTCCATTCCATTCCATTCCATTGAATTCTGTTCCATTCCATTCCATTCCATTCCATTCCGTTCTACTCGGGTTGATTCCATTCTATTCCATTCCGTTCCGTTCCATTCCACTCGGGTTGATTCCATTATATTCCATTCCATTCCATTCGATTCCATTCGATTCCATTCGATTCCATTCGATTCCATTCGATTCGATTCCATTCCATTCCATTCCATTGAATTCCATTCCATTCCATTCCATTCCATTTAATTCCGTTCCATTCCATTCAATTCCATTCCATTCCATTCCATTTGAATTCCATTCTATTCCATTCCATTCCATTCCATTCAATTCCGTTCCGTTCCATTCCGTTCCATTCCGTTCCATTCCATTGAATTCCGATCCATTGCATTGAATTCCGTTCCATTCCATTCCATTCCTTTCCGTTCCGTTCCGTTCCGTTCTACTCGGGTTGATTCCATTCTATTCCATTCCATTCCATTCGATTCCATTCGATTCCATTCGATTCCATTCCATTCCATTCGATTCCATTCGATTCCATTCCATTCCATTCCATTCCATTCCATTCCATTCCATTCCATTGAATTCCTTTCCATTCCATTGAATTCCATTCCATTCCATTCCATTCGATTCCATTCGATTCCATTGAATTCCATTCCATTCCATTTCATTCCATTCCATTCCATTCAATTGAATTCCATTCCATTCCATTGAATTCCATTCCATTCCATTCCATTCCATTGAATTCCATTCCATTGAATTCCATTCCATTCCATTCCATTCCATTGAATTCCGTTCCATTCCATTCCATTCCATTCCATTCCATTCCATTGAATTCCATTCCATTGAATTCCATTCCATTCCATTCCATTCCATTGAATTCCATTCCATTCCGTTCCGTTCCGTTCCGTTCCGTTCCGTTCCTCTCCATTCCATTCCATTCCATTCCATTGAATTCCGTTCCATTCCATTGAATTCCATTGCATTCCGTTCCATTCCATTGAATTCTGTTCCGTTCTGTTCCGTTCCGTTCCGTTCCATTCCGTTCCATTCCGTTCCTTTCCGTTCTACTCGGGTTGATTCCATTCTATTCCATTCCATTCCATTCGATTCCATTCGATTCCATTCGATTCCATTCCATTCCATTCCATTCCATTCCATTCCATTCCATTGAATTCCATTCCATTCCATTGAATTCCATTCCATTCCATTCCATTCCATTGAATTCCGTTCCATTCCATTCCATTCCATTCCATTCCATTCCATTGAATTCCATTCCATTGAATTCCATTCCATTCCATTCCATTCCATTGAATTCCATTCCATTCCATTCCATCGAATTCCATTCCATTCCATTGAATTCCATTCCATTCCATTCCATTCCATTCCATTCCATTCCATTCCATTCCATCGAATTCCATTCCATTCCATTCCATTCCATTCCATTCCATTCCATTCCATTCCATTCCATTCCATCGAATTCCATTCCATTGCATTCCATTACATTCCATTCCATTCCATTCCATTCCATTCCATTCTACTCGGGTTGATTCCATTCTATTACATTCCATTCCATTCGATTCCATTCGATTCCATTCGATTCCATTCGATTCCATTCCATTCCATTCCATTCAATTGAATTCCATTCCATTCCATTCCATTCCATTCCATTTGAATTCCATTGCATTCCATTCCATTCCATTCCATTCCATTCCATTCCATTCCATTCCATCGAATTCCATTCCATTCCATTCCATTCCATTCCATTCCATTCCATTTCATTCTACTCGGGTTGATTCCATTCTATTCCATTCCATTCCTTTCGATTCCATTCGATTCCATTCGATTCCATTCGATTCCATTCCATTCCATTCCATACAATTGAATTCCATTCCATTCCATTCCATTCCATTCCATTCCATTCCATTCCATTCCATTCCATTCCGTTCTGCTCGGGTTGATTCCATTCTATTCCATTCCATTCCATTCGATTCCATTCGATTCCATTTGATTCCATTCCATTCCATTCCATTCCATTGAATTCCATTCCATTCCATTCCATTCCATTCCATTCCATTCCATTCCATTCCATTCCGTTCCGTTCCATTCCATTCCGTTCCTTTCCTTTCCATTCCGTTCCATTCCATTCCGTTCCGTTCCATTCCGTTGCATTCCGTTCCATTCCATTGAATTCCGTTCCATTGCATTGAATTCCGTTCCATTCCATTGCATTCCTTTCCGTTCCGTTCCGTTCCATTCCGTTCCGTTCCGTTCTTCTCGGGTTGATTCCATTCTATTCCATTCCATTCAATTCGATTCCATTCGATTCCATTCGATTCCATTCGATTCCATTCGATTCCATTCCATTCCATTCCATTCCATTGAATTCCATTCCATTCCATTCCATTGAATTCCATTCCATTCCATTCCATTCCATTCCATTCCATTCCATTGAATTCCATTCCATTCCATTGAATTCCATTCCATTCCATTCCATTCGATTCCATTCCATTCCCTTGAATTCCATTCCATTCCATTCCATTCCATTCCATTCCATTCCATTCCATTCCATTGAATTCCATTCCATTGAATTCCATTCCATTCCGTTGAATTCCATTCCAATCCATTCCATGCCATTGAATTCCGTTCCATTCCATTCCATTCCATTCCATTCCGTTCCATTCCATTTGAATTCCATTCCATTCCATTCCATTCCATTCTACTCGGATTGATTCCATTCTATTCCATTCCATTCCATTCGATTCCATTCGATTCCATTCGATTCCATTCGAGTCCATTCCATTCCATTCAATTCCATTGAATTCCATTCCATTCCATTCCATTCCATTCCATTCCATTCCATTCCATTGAATTCCATTCCTTTCCATTCCATTCCATGGAATTCCATTCCATTCCATTGAATTCCATTCCATTCCATTCCGTTCCATTCCATTATGTTCCATTCCATTCCATTCCATTCCATTCAATTCCGTTCCGTTCCATTCCGTTCCATTCCGTTCCATTCCATTGAATTCCGATCCATTGCATTGAATTCCATTCCATTCCATTCCATTCCATTCCATTCCATTCCATTCCATCGAATTCCATTCCACTCCATTCCATTCCATTCCATTCCATTCCATTCCATTCCATTCCATTCCATTCCATTCCATCGAATTCCATTCCATTCCATTCCATTCCATTCCATTCCATTCCATTCCATTCCATTCCATTCCATTCTACTCGGATTGATTCCATTCTATTCCATTCCATTCCATTCGATTCCATTCGATTCCATTCGATTCCATTCGATTCCATTCCATTCCATTCCATTCAATTGAATTCCATTCCATTCCATTCCATTCCATTCCATTCCATTCCATCGAATTCCATTCCATTCCATTCCATTCCATTCCATTCCATTCCATTGAATTCCATTCCATTCCATTCCATTCCATTCCATTCCATTCCATTCCATTGAATACCATTCCATTGAATTCCATTCCATTCCATTGAATTCCATTCCAATCCATTCCATTCCATAGAATTCCGTTCCATTCCATTCCATTCCATTCCATTCCGTTCCATTCCATTTGAATTCCATTCCATTCCATTCCATTCCATTCCATTCTACTCGGGTTGATTCCATTCAATTCCATTCCATTCCATTCGATTCCATTCGATTCCATTCGATTCCATTCGAGTCCATTCCATTCCATTCAATTCCATTGAATTCCATTCCATTCCATTCCATTCCATTCCATTCCATTCCATTCCATTGAATTCCATTCCATTCCATTCCGTTCCATTCCATTATGTTCCATTCCATTCCATTCCATTCCATTCAATTCCGTTCCGTTCCATTCCGTTCCATTCCGTTCCATTCCATTGAATTCCGATCCATTGCATTGAATTCCGTTCCATTCCATTCCATTCCTTTCCGTTCCGTTCCGTTCCGTTCTACTCGGGTTGATTCCATTCTATTCCATTCCATTCCATTCGATTCCATTCGATTCCATTCGATTCCATTCCATTCCATTCGATTCCATTCGATTCCATTCCATTCCATTCCATTCCATTCCATTCCATTCCATTCCATTCCATTCCATTGAATTCCTTTCCATTCCATTGAATTCCATTCCATTCCATTCCATTCGATTCCATTCGATTCCATTGAATTCCATTCCATTCCATTCCTTTCCATTCCATTCCATTCCACTCCATTCCATTCCATTTAATTCCATTGAATTCCATTCCAATGAATTCCATTCCATTTAATTCCATTCCATTCCATTCCATTCCATTCCATTGCATTAATTTCTATTCCATTCCATTCCAATCCATTCCATTCCATTCTATTCCATCGAATTCCATTCCATTCCATTCCATTCCATTCCATTCCATTCCATTCCATTCCATTCCATTCCATTCCATTCTACTCGGGTTGATTCCATTCTATTCCATTCCATTCCATTCGATTCCATTCGATTCCATTCCATTCCATTCCATTCCATTCAATTGAATTCCATTCCCTTCCATTCCATTCAATTCCATTCCATTCCATTCCGTTCCATTCCATTCCATCGAATTCCATTCCATTCCATTCCATTCCATTCCATTGAATTCCATTCCATTCCGTTCCGTTCCGTTCCGTTCCGTTTCGTTCCGTTCCGTTCCGTTCCGTTCCATTCCATTCCATTCCATTCCATTGAATTCCGTTCCATTCCATTGAATTCCATTCCATTCCGTTCCATTCCATTGAATTCTGTTCCGTTCCGTTCCGTTCCGTTCCATTCCGTTCCATTCCGTTCCTTTCCGTTCTACTCGGGTTGATTCCATTCTATTCCATTCCATTCCATTCGATTCCATTCGATTCCATTCGAATCCATTCGATTCCATTCGATTCCATTCGATTCCATTCCATTCCATTGAATTCCATTCCATTCCATTCCATTCCATTGAATTCGGTTCCATTCCATTCCATTCCATTCCATTCCATTCCTTTCCGTTCCATTCCGTTCCGTTCCGTTCCGTTCCGTTCCGTTCTACTCGGGTTGATTCCATTCTATTCCATTCCATTCCATTCGATTCCATTCTATTCCATTCGATTCCATTCGATTCAATTCGATTCCATTCCATTCCATTCCATTCCATTCCATTCCATTGAATTCCATTCCATTCCATTCCGTTCCATTCCATTCCGTTCCATTCCATTCCATTCCATTCCATTCCATTCCATTCCATTCCCTTCCATTCCTTTCCATTCCGTTCCATTCCATTGAATTCCGACCCATTGCATTGAATTCCGTTCCATTCCATTCCATTCCTTTCCGTTCCGTTCCGTTCCGTTCCGTTCCGTTCCGTTCTACTCGGATTGATTCCATTCTATTCCATTCCATTCCATTCCATTCCATTCGATTCCATTCGATTCCATTCGACTCCATTCCATTCCATTCCATTCCATTCCTTTCCATTCCATTCCATTCCATAGAACTCCATTCCATTCCATTCCATTCCATTCCATTCCATTCCATTCCATTCCATTGAATTCCATTCCATTCCATTCCATTCCATTGAATTCTGTTCCATTCCATTCCATTCCATTCCATTCCGTTCTACTCGGGTTGATTCCATTCAATTCCATTCCGTTCCGTTCCGTTCCGTTCCGTTCCATTCCACTCGGGTTGATTCCATTCTATTCCATTCCATTCCATTCGATTCCATTCGATTCCATTCGGTTCCATTCGATTCCATTCGATTCGATTCCATTCCATTCCATTCCATTGAATTCCATTCCATTCCATTCCATTCCATTGAATTCCGTTCCATTCCATTCAATTCCATTCCATTCCATTCCTTTTGAATTCCATTCCATTCCATTCCATTCCATTCCATTCCATTCCATTCCATTCCATTCAATTCCATTCCATTCCATTCAATTCCATTCCATTCTACTCGGGTTGATTCCATTCTATTCCATTCCATTCCATTCGATTCCATTCGATTCCATTCCTTTCCATTCGATTCCATTCCATTCCATTCCATTCCATTCCATTCCATTCCATTCCATTCCATTCCATGGAATTCCATTCCATTCCCTTGAATTCCATTCCATTCCATTCCATTCCATTCCATTCCATTCCATTGAATTCCATTCCATTGAATTCCATTCCATTCCACTGAATTCCATTCCAATCCATTCCATTCCATTGAATTCCGTTCCATTCCATTCCATTCCATTCCATTCCATTCCATTCCATTCTACTCGGGTTGATTCCATTCTATTACATTCCATTCCATTCCATTCTACTCGGGTTGATTCCATTCTATTCCATTCCATTCCATTCGATTCCATTCGATTCCATTCCATTCCATTCGATTCCATTCCATTCCATTCAATTCCATTGAATTCCATTCCATTCCATTCCATTCCATTCCATTCCATTGAATTCCATTCCTTTCCATTCCATTCCATGGAATTCCATTCCATTCCATTGAATTCCATTCCATTCCATTCCGTTCCATTCCATTATGTTCCATTCCATTCCATTCCATTCCATTCAATTCCGTTCCGTTCCATTCCGTTCCATTCCGTTCCATTCCATTGAATTCCGATCCATTGCATTGAATTCCGTTCCATTCCATTCCATTCCTTTCGATCCGTTCGGTTCCGTTCTACTCGGGTTGATTCCATTCTATTCCATTCGATTCCATTCGATTCCATTCGATTCCATTCGATTCCATTCGATTCCATTCGATTCCATTCGATTCCATTCGATTCCATTCCATTCCATTCCATTCCATTCCATTCCATTGAATTCCATTCCGTTCCATTCCATTCCATTCCATTCCATTCCATTGAATTCCGTTCCATTCCATTGAATTCCATTCCATTCCGTTCCATTCCATTGAATTCTGTTCCGTTCCGTTCCGTTCCGTTCCATTCCGTTCCATTCCGTTCCTTTCCGTTCTACTCGGGTTGATTCCATTCTATTCCATTCCATTCCATTCGATTCCATTCGATTCCATTCGATTCCATTCGATTCCATTCCATTCCATTCCATTCCATTCCATTCAATTGAATTCCATTCCATTCCATTGAATTCCATTCCATTCCATTCCATTCCATTGAATTCCGTTCCATTCCATTCCATTCCATTCCATTCCATTCCATTCAATTGAATTCCATTCCATTGAATTCCATTCCATTCCATTCCATTCCATTGAATTCCATTCCATTCCATTCCATCGAATTCCATTCCATTCCATTGAATTCCATTCCATTCCATTCCATTCCATTCCATTCCATTCCATTCCATTCCATCGAATTCCATTCCACTCCATTCCATTCCATTCCATTCCATTCCATTCCATTCCATTCCATTCCATTCCATCGAATTCCATTTCGTTCCATTCCATTCCATTCCATTCCATTCCATTCCATTCCATTCCATTCCATTCTACTCGGGTTGATTCCATTCTATTACATTCCATTCCATTGGATTCCATTCGATTCCATTCGATTCCATTCGATTC
This sequence comes from Gorilla gorilla gorilla, assembly GCF_029281585.2. Taxonomy (NCBI): domain Eukaryota; kingdom Metazoa; phylum Chordata; class Mammalia; order Primates; family Hominidae; genus Gorilla; species Gorilla gorilla. Next base: position 61,304,539 of record NC_073242.2, read on the forward strand.
CATTCCATTCCATTCCATTCAATTGAATTCCATTCCATTCCATTCCATTCCATTCCATTCCATTCCATCGAATTCCATTCCATTCCATTCCATTCCATTCCATTCCATTGAATTCCATTCCGTTCCATTCCATTCCATTCCATTCCATTCCATTCCATTCCATTCCATTGAATACCATTCCATTGAATTCCATTCCATTCCATTGAATTCCATTCCAATCCATTCCATTCCATAGAATTCCATTCCATTCCATTCCATTCCATTCCATTCCGTTCCATTCCATTTGAATTCCATTCCATTCCATTCCATTCCATTCCATTCTACTCGGGTTGATTCCATTCTATTCCATTCCATTCCATTCGATTCCATTCGATTCCATTCGATTCCATTCGAGTCCATTCCTTTCCATTCAATTCCATTGAATTCCATTCCATTCCATTCCATTCCATTCCATTCCATTCCATTGAATTCCATTCCTTTCCATTCCATTCCATGGAATTCCATTCCATTCCATTGAATTCCATTCCATTCCATTCCGTTCCATTCCATTATGTTCCATTCCACTCCATTCCATTCCATTCAATTCCGTTCCGTTCCATTCCGTTCCATTCCATTGAATTCCGATCCATTGCATTGAATTCCGTTCCATTCCATTCCATTCCTTTCCGTTCCGTTCCGTTCCGTTCTACTCGGGTTGATTCCATTCTATTCCATTCCATTCCATTCGATTCCATTCGATTCCATTCGATTCCATTCCATTCCATTCGATTCCATTCGATTCCATTCCATTCCATTCCATTCCACTCCATTCCATTCCATTCTATTCCATTGAATTCCTTTCCATTCCATTGAATTCCATTCCATTCCATTCCATTCGATTCCATTCGATTCCATTGAATTCCATTCCATGCCATTCCTTTCCATTCCATTCCATTCCATTCCATTCCATTCCATTCCATTTAATTCCATTCCATTCCATTCCATTCCATTGAATTAATTTCCATTCCATTCCATTCCATTCCATTCCATTCTATTCCATCGAATTCCATTCCATTCCATTCCATTCCATTCCATTCCATTCCATTCCATTCCATTCCATTCCATTCCATTCTACTCGGGTTGATTCCATTCTATTCCATTCCATTCCATTCCATTCCTTTCCGTTCCATTCCTTTCCGTTCCGTTCCGTTCCGTTCCGTTCTACTCGGGTTGATTCCATTCTATTCCATTCCATTCCATTCGATTCCATTCTATTCCATTCGATTCCATTCGATTCCATTCGATTCCATTCGATTCCATTCGATTCCATTCCATTCCATTCCATTCCATTCCATTCCATTCCATTCCATTCCATTCCATTCTACTCGGGTTGATTCCATTCTATTCCATTCCATTCCATTCGATTCCATTCGATTCCATTCCATTCCATTCCATTCCATTCAATTGAATTCCATTCCCTTCCATTCCATTCCATTCCATTCCATTCCATTCCGTTCCATTCCATTCCATCGAATTCCATTCCATTCCATTCCATTCCATTCCATTGAATTCCATTCCATTCCGTTCCGTTCCGTTCCGTTCCGTTTCGTTCCGTTCCGTTCCGTTCCGTTCCATTCCATTCCATTCCATTCCATTGAATTCCGTTCCATTCCATTGAATTCCATTCCATTCCGTTCCATTCCATTGAATTCTGTTCCGTTCCGTTCCGTTCCGTTCCATTCCGTTCCATTCCGTTCCTTTCCGTTCTACTCGGGTTGATTCCATTCTATTCCATTCCATTCCATTCGATTCCATTCGATTCCATTCGAATCCATTCGATTCCATTCGATTCCATTCGATTCCATTCCATTCCATTGAATTCCATTCCATTCCATTCCATTCCATTGAATTCGGTTCCATTCCATTCCATTCCATTCCATTCCATTCCTTTCCGTTCCATTCCGTTCCGTTCCGTTCCGTTCCGTTCCGTTCTACTCGGGTTGATTCCATTCTATTCCATTCCATTCCATTCGATTCCATTCTATTCCATTCGATTCCATTCGATTCAATTCGATTCCATTCCATTCCATTCCATTCCATTCCATTCCATTCCATTGAATTCCATTCCATTCCATTCCGTTCCATTCCATTCCGTTCCATTCCATTCCATTCCATTCCATTCCATTCCATTCCATTCCATTCCATTCCCTTCCATTCCTTTCCATTCCGTTCCATTCCATTAAATTCCGACCCATTGCATTGAATTCCGTTCCATTCCATTCCATTCCTTTCCGTTCCGTTCCGTTCCGTTCCGTTCCGTTCCGTTCTACTCGGATTGATTCCATTCTATTCCATTCCATTCCATTCGATTCCATTCGATTCCATTCGATTCCATTCGACTCCATTCCATTCCATTCCATTCCATTCCATTCCATTCCATTCCATTCCATAGAACTCCATTCCATTCCATTCCATTCCATTCCATTCCATTCCATTCCATTCCATTGAATTCCATTCCATTCCATTCCATTCCATTGAATTCTGTTCCATTCCATTCCATTCCATTCCATTCCGTTCTACTCGGGTTGATTCCATTCTATTCCATTCCGTTCCGTTCCGTTCCGTTCCGTTCCATTCCACTCGGGTTGATTCCATTCTATTCCATTCCATTCCATTCGATTCCATTCGATTCCATTCGGTTCCATTCGATTCCATTCGATTCGATTCCATTCCATTCCATTCCATTGAATTCCATTCCATTCCATTCCATTCCATTGAATTCCGTTCCATTCCATTCAATTCCATTCCATTCCATTCCTTTTGAATTCCATTCCATTCCATTCCATTCCATTCCATTCCATTCCATTCCATTCCATTCCATTCCATTCCATTCCATTCCATTCCATTCTACTCGGGTTGATTCCATTCTATTCCATTCCATTCCATTCCATTCCTTTCCGTTCCATTCCTTTCCGTTCCGTTCCGTTCCGTTCCGTTCTACTCGGGTTGATTCCATTCTATTCCATTCCATTCCATTCGATTCCATTCTATTCCATTCGATTCCATTCGATTCAATTCGATTCCATTCCATTCCATTCCATTCCATTCCATTCCATTGAATTCCATTCCATTCCATTCCGTTCCATTCCATTCCGTTCCATTCCATTCCATTCCATTCCATTCCATTCCATTACATTCCCTTCCATTCCTTTCCATTCCATTCCATTCCATTGAATTCCGATCCATTGCTTTGAATTCCGTTCCATTCCATTCCATTCCTTTCCGTTCCGTTCCGTTCCGTTCCGTTCCGTTCTACTCGGATTGATTCCATTCTATTCCATTCCATTCCATTCCATTCCATTCCATTCCATTCGATTCCATTCGACTCCATTCCATTCCATTCCATTCCATTCCATTCCATTCCATTCCATTCCATTCCATTCCATTGAACTCCATTCCATTCCATTCCATTCCATTCCATTGAATTCTGTTCCATTCCATTCCATTCCATTCCATTCCGTTCTACTCGGGTTGATTCCATTCTATTCCATTCCGTTCCGTTCCGTTCCGTTCCGTTCCATTCCACTCGGGTTGATTCCATTCTATTCCATTCCATTCCATTCGATTCCATTCGATTCCATTCGATTCCATTCTATTCCATTCGATTCCATTCGATTCGATTCCATTCCATTCCATTCCATTGAATTCCATTCCATTCCATTCCATTCCATTTAATTCCGTTCCATTCCATTCAATTCCATTCCATTCCATTCCATTTGAATTCCATTCCATTCCATTCCATTCCATTCCATTCCATTCAATTCCGTTCCGTTCCATTCCGTTCCATTCCGTTCCATTCCATTGAATTCCGATCCATTGCATTGAATTCCGTTCCATTCCATTCCATTCCTTTCCGTTCCGTTCCGTTCCGTTCTACTCGGGTTGATTCCATTCTATTCCATTCCATTCCATTCGATTCTATTCGATTCCATTCGATTCCATTCCATTCCATTCGATTCCATTCGATTCCATTCCATTCCATTCCATTCCATTCCATTCCATTCCATTCCATTGAATTCCATTCCATTGAATTCCATTCCATTCCATTCCATTCCATTGAATTCCATTCCATTCCGTTCCGTTCCGTTCCGTTCCGTTCCTCTCCATTCCATTCCATTCCATTCCATTGAATTCCGTTCCATTCCATTGAATTCCATTGCATTCCGTTCCATTCCATTGAATTCTGTTCCGTTCTGTTCCGTTCCGTTCCGTTCCATTCCGTTCCATTCCGTTCCTTTCCGTTCTACTCGGGTTGATTCCATTCTATTCCATTCCATTCCATTCCATTCCATTCGATTCCATTCGATTCCATTCCATTCCATTCCATTCCATTCCATTCCATTCCATTGAATTCCATTCCATTCCATTGAATTCCATTCCATTCCATTCCATTCCATTGAATTCCGTTCCATTCCATTCCATTCCATTCCATTCCATTCCATTGAATTCCATTCCATTGAATTCCATTCCATTCCATTCCATTCCATTGAATTCCATTCCATTCCATTCCATCGAATTCCATTCCATTCCATTGAATTCCATTCCATTCCATTCCATTCCATTCCATTCCATTCCATCGAATTCCATTCCATTCCATTCCATTCCATTCCATTCCATTCCATTCCATTCCATCGAATTCCATTCCATTCCATTCCATTCCATTCCATCGAATTCCATTCCATTCCATTCCATTCCATTCCATTCCATTCCATTCCATTCAATTCCATTCCATTCTACTCGGGTTGATTCCATTCTATTACATTCCATTCCATTCGATTCCATTCGATTCCATTCGATTCCATTCGATTCCATTCCATTCCATTCCATTCAATTGAATTCCATTCCATTCCATTCCATTCCATTCCATTCCATTCCATTCCATTCCATTCCATCGAATTCCATTCCATTCCATTCCATTCCATTCCATTCCATTCCATTTCATTCTACTCGGGTTGATTCCATTCTATTCCATTCCATTCCTTTCGATTCCATTCGATTCCATTCGATTCCATTCGATTCCATTCCATTCCATTCCATACAATTGAATTCCATTCCATTCCATTCCATTCCATTCCATTCCATTCCATTCCATTCCATTCCATTCCATTCCGTTCTGCTCGGGTTGATTCCATTCTATTCCATTCCATTCCATTCGATTCCATTCGATTCCATTCGATTCCATTCGATTCCATTCCATTCCATTGAATTCCATTCCATTCCATTCCATTCCATTCCATTCCATTCCATTCCATTCCATTCCGTTCCATTCCATTCCGTTCCTTTCCTTTCCATTCCGTTCCATTCCATTCCGTTCCGTTCCATTCCGTTGCATTCCGTTCCATTCCATTGAATTCCGTTCCATTGCATTGAATTCCGTTCCATTCCATTGCATTCCTTTCCGTTCCGTTCCGTTCCATTCCGTTCCGTTCCGTTCTTCTCGGGTTGATTCCATTCTATTCCATTCCATTCCATTCGATTCCATTCGATTCCATTCGATTCCATTCGATTCCATTCGATTCCATTCCATTCCATTCCATTCCGTTGAATTCCATTCCAATCCATTCCATTCCATTGAATTCCGTTCCATTCCATTCCATTCCATTCCATTCCGTTCCATTCCATTTGAATTCCATTCCATTCCATTCCATTCCATTCTACTCGGGTTGATTCCATTCTATTCCATTCCATTCCATTCGATTCCATTCGATTCCATTCAATTCCATTCGAGTCCATTCCATTCCATTCAATTCCATTGAATTCCATTCCATTCCATTCCATTCCATTCCATTCCATTCCATTCCATTCCATTGAATTCCATTCCTTTCCATTCCATTCCATGGAATTCCATTCCATTCCATTGAATTCCATTCCATTCCATTCCGTTCCATTCCATTATGTTCCATTCCATTCCATTCCATTCCATTCAATTCCGTTCCGTTCCATTCCGTTCCATTCCGTTCCATTCCATTGAATTCCGATCCATTGCATTGAATTCCGTTCCATTCCATTCCATTCCTTTCCGTTCCGTTCTACTCGGGTTGATTCCATTCTATTCCATTCCATTCCATTCGATTCCATTCGATTCCATTCGATTCCATTCCATTCCATTCGATTCCATTCGATTCCATTCCATTCCATTCCATTCCATTCCATTCCATTCCATTCCATTCCATTCCATTGAATTCCTTTCCATTCCATTGAATTCCATTCCATTCCATTCCATTCGATTCCATTCGATTCCATTGAATTCCATTCCATTCCATTCCTTTCCATTCCATTCCATTCCATTCCATTCCATTCCATTTAATTCCATTGAATTCCATTCCAATGAATTCCATTCCATTTAATTCCATTCCATTCCATTCCATTCCATTCCATTGAATTAATTTCCATTCCATTCCATTCCATTCCATTCCATTCTATTCCATCGAATTCCATTCCATTCCATTCCATTCCATTCCATTCTATTCCATTCCATTCCATTCCATTCCATTCCATTCTACTCTGGTTGATTCCATTCTATTCCATTCCATTCCATTCGATTCCATTCGATTCCATTCCATTCCATTCCATTCCATTCAATTGAATTCCATTCCCTTCCATTCCATTCAATTCCATTCCATTCCATTCCGTTCCATTCCATTCCATCGAATTCCATTCCATTCCATTCCATTCCATTCCATTGAATTCCATTCCATTCCGTTCCGTTCCGTTCCGTTCCGTTTCGTTCCTTTCCGTTCCGTTCCGTTCCATTCCATTCCATTCCATTCCATTGAATTCCGTTCCATTCCATTGAATTCCATTCCATTCCGTTCCATTCCATTGAATTCTGTTCCGTTCCGTTCCGTTCCGTTCCATTCCGTTCCATTCCGTTCCTTTCCGTTCTACTCGGGTTGATTCCATTCTATTCCATTCCATTCCATTCGATTCCATTCGATTCCATTCGAATCCATTCGATTCCATTCGATTCCATTCGATTCCATTCCATTCCATTGAATTCCATTCCATTCCATTCCATTCCATTGAATTCGGTTCCATTCCATTCCATTCCATTCCATTCCATTCCTTTCCGTTCCATTCCGTTCCGTTCCGTTCCGTTCCGTTCCGTTCTACTCGGGTTGATTCCATTCTATTCCATTCCATTCCATTCGATTCCATTCTATTCCATTCGATTCCATTCGATTCAATTCGATTCCATTCCATTCCATTCCATTCCATTCCATTCCATTGAATTCCATTCCATTCCATTCCGTTCCATTCCATAACGTTCCATTCCATTCCATTCCATTCCATTCCATTCCATTACATTCCCTTCCATTCCTTTCCATTCCGTTCCATTCCATTGAATTCCGACCCATTGCATTGAATTCCGTTCCATTCCATTCCATTCCTTTCCGTTCCGTTCCGTTCCGTTCCGTTCCGTTCCGTTCTACTCGGATTGATTCCATTCTATTCCATTCCATTCCATTCCATTCCATTCGATTCCATTCGATTCCATTCGACTCCATTCCATTCCATTCCATTCCATTCCTTTCCATTCCATTCCATTCCATAGAACTCCATTCCATTCCATTCCATTCCATTCCATTCCATTCCATTCCATTCCATTCCATTCCATTCCATTCCATTCCATTCCATTCCATTCCATTGAATTCTGTTCCATTCCATTCCATTCCATTCCATTCCGTTCTACTCGGGTTGATTCCATTCTATTCCATTCCGTTCCGTTCCGTTCCGTTCCGTTCCATTCCACTCGGGTTGATTCCATTCTATTCCATTCCATTCCATTCGATTCCATTCGATTCCATTCGGTTCCATTCGATTCCATTCGATTCGATTCCATTCCATTCCATTCCATTGAATTCCATTCCATTCCATTCCATTCCATTGAATTCCGTTCCATTCCATTCAATTCCATTCCATTCCATTCCTTTTGAATTCCATTCCATTCCATTCCATTCCATTCCATTCCATTCCATTCCATTCCATTCAATTCCATTCCATTCCATTCAATTCCATTCCATTCTACTCGGGTTGATTCCATTCTATTCCATTCCATTCCATTCGATTACATTCGATTCCATTCCTTTCCATTCGATTCCATTCCATTCCATTCCATTCCATTCCATTCCATTCCATGGAATTCCATGGAATTCCATTCCATTCCCTTGAATTCCATTCCATTCCATTCCATTCCATTCCATTCCATTCCATTCCATTGAATTCCATTCCATTGAATTCCATTCCATTCCACTGAATTCCATTCCAATCCATTCCATTCCATTGAATTCCGTTCCATTCCATTCCATTCCATTCCATTCCATTCCATTCCATTCTACTCGGGTTGATTCCATTCTATTACATTCCATTCCATTCCATTCTACTCGGGTTGATTCCATTCTATTCCATTCCATTCCATTCGATTCCATTCGATTCCATTCGATTCCATTCGATTCCATTCCATTCCATTCAATTCCATTGAATTCCATTCCATTCCATTCCATTCCATTCCATTGAATTCCATTCCTTTCCATTCCATTCCATGGAATTCCATTCCATTCCATTGAATTCCATTCCATTCCATTCCGTTCCATTCCATTATGTTCCATTCCATTCCATTCCATTCCATTCAATTCCGTTCCGTTCCATTCCGTTCCATTCCGTTCCATTCCATTGAATTCCGATCCATTGCATTGAATTCCGTTCCATTCCATTCCATTCCTTTCGATCCGTTCGGTTCCGTTCTACTCGGGTTGATTCCATTCTATTCCATTCCATTCCATTCGATTCCATTCGATTCCATTCGATTCCATTCGATTCCATTCGATTCCATTCGATTCCATTCGATTCCATTCCATTCCATTCCATTCCATTCCATTCCATTCCATTGAATTCCATTCCGTTCCATTCCATTCCATTCCATTCCATTCCATTGAATTCCGTTCCATTCCATTGAATTCCATTCCATTCCGTTCCATTCCATTGAATTCTGTTCCGTTCCGTTCCGTTCCGTTCCATTCCGTTCCATTCCGTTCCTTTCCGTTCTACTCGGGTTGATTCCATTCTATTCCATTCCATTCCATTCGATTCCATTCGATTCCATTCGATTCCATTCGATTCCATTCCATTCCATTCCATTCCATTCCATTCAATTGAATTCCATTCCATTCCATTGAAGTCCATTCCATTCCATTCCATTCCATTGAATTCCGTTCCATTCCATTCCATTCCATTCCATTCCATTCCATTCCATTCAATTCCATTCCATTGAATTCCATTCCATTCCATTCCATTCCATTGAATTCCATTCCATTCCATTCCATCGAATTCCATTCCATTCCATTGAATTCCATTCCATTCCATTCCATTCCATTCCATTCCATTCCATTCCATTCCATCGAATTCCATTCCACTCCATTCCATTCCATTCCATTCCATTCCATTCCATTCCATTCCATTCCATTCCATCGAATTCCATTCCATTCCATTCCATTCCATTCCATTCCATTCCATTCCATTCCATTCCATTCCATTCTACTCGGGTTGATTCCATTCTATTACATTCCATTCCATTCGATTCCATTCGATTCCATTCGATTCCATTCGATTCCATTCCATTCCATTCCATTCAATTGAATTCCATTCCATTCCATTCCATTCCATTCCATTCCATTCCATCGAATTCCATTCCATTCCATTCCATTCCATTCCATTCCATTCCATTGAATTCCATTCCATTCCATTCCATTCCATTCCATTCCATTCCATTCCATTCCATTGAATACCATTCCATTGAATTCCATTCCATTCCATTGAATTCCATTCCAATCCATTCCATTCCATAGAATTCCATTCCATTCCATTCCATTCCATTCCATTCCGTTCCATTCCATTTGAATTCCATTCCATTCCATTCCATTCCATTCCATTCTACTCGGGTTGATTCCATTCGATTCCATTCCATTCCATTCGATTCCATTCGATTCCATTCGATTCCATTCGAGTCCATTCCATTCCATTCAATTCCATTGAATTCCATTCCATTCCATTCCATTCCATTCCATTCCATTCCATTGAATTCCATTCCTTTCCATTCCATTCCATGGAATTCCATTCCATTCCATTGAATTCCATTCCATTCCATTCCGTTCCATTCCATTATGTTCCATTCCACTCCATTCCATTCCATTCAATTCCGTTCCGTTCCATTCCGTTCCATTCCGTTCCATTCCATTGAATTCCGATCCATTGCATTGAATTCCGTTCCATTCCATTCCATTCCTTTCCGTTCCGTTCCGTTCCGTTCTACTCGGGTTGATTCCATTCTATTCCATTCCATTCCATTCGATTCCATTCGATTCCATTCGATTCCATTCCATTCCATTCGATTCCATTCGATTCCATTCCATTCCATTCCATTCCACTCCATTCCATTCCATTCTATTCCATTGAATTCCTTTCCATTCCATTGAATTCCATTCCATTCCATTCCATTCGATTCCATTCGATTCCATTGAATTCCATTCCATGCCATTCCTTTCCATTCCATTCCATTCCATTCCATTCCATTCCATTCCATTCCATTTAATTCCATTCCATTCCATTCCATTCCATTGAATTAATTTCCATTCCATTCCATTCCATTCCATTCCATTCTATTCCATCGAATTCCATTCCATTCCATTCCATTCCATTCCATTCCATTCCATTCCATTCTACTCGGGTTGATTCCATTCTATTCCATTCCATTCCATTCCATTCCTTTCCGTTCCATTCCTTTCCGTTCCGTTCCGTTCCGTTCCGTTCTACTCGGGTTGATTCCATTCTATTCCATTCCATTCCATTCGATTCCATTCTATTCCATTTGATTCCATTCGATTCCATTCGATTCCATTCGATTCCATTCCATTCCATTCCATTCCATTCCATTCCATTCCATTCCATTCTACTCGGGTTGATTCCATTCTATTCCATTCCATTCCATTCGATTCCATTCGATTCCATTCCATTCCATTCCATTCCATTCAATTGAATTCCATTCCCTTCCATTCCATTCCGTTCCATTCCATTCCATCGAATTCCATTCCATTCCATTCCATTCCATTCCATTGAATTCCATTCCATTCCGTTCCGTTCCGTTCCGTTCCGTTTCGTTCCGTTCCGTTCCGTTCCGTTCCATTCCATTCCATTCCATTCCATTGAATTCCGTTCCATTCCATTGAATTCCATTCCATTCCGTTCCATTCCATTGAATTCTGTTCCGTTCCGTTCCGTTCCGTTCCATTCCGTTCCATTCCGTTCCTTTCCGTTCTACTCGGGTTGATTCCATTCTATTCCATTCCATTCCATTCGATTCCATTCGATTCCATTCGAATCCATTCGATTCCATTCGATTCCATTCGATTCCATTCCATTCCATTGAATTCCATTCCATTCCATTCCATTCCATTGAATTCGGTTCCATTCCATTCCATTCCATTCCATTCCATTCCTTTCCGTTCCATTCCGTTCCGTTCCGTTCCGTTCCGTTCCGTTCTACTCGGGTTGATTCCATTCTATTCCATTCCATTCCATTCGATTCCATTCTATTCCATTCGATTCCATTCGATTCAATTCGATTCCATTCCATTCCATTCCATTCCATTCCATTCCATTGAATTCCATTCCATTCCATTCCGTTCCATTCCATTCCGTTCCATTCCATTCCATTCCATTCCATTCCATTACATTCCCTTCCATTCCTTTCCATTCCGTTCCATTCCATTGAATTCCGACCCATTGCATTGAATTCCGTTCCATTCCATTCCATTCCTTTCCGTTCCGTTCCGTTCCGTTCCGTTCCGTTCCGTTCTACTCGGATTGATTCCATTCTATTCCATTCCATTCCATTCCATTCCATTCGATTCCATTCGATTCCATTCGACTCCATTCCATTCCATTCCATTCCATTCCATTCCATTCCATTCCATTCCATAGAACTCCATTCCATTCCATTCCATTCCATTCCATTCCATTCCATTCCATTCCATTCCATTCCATTGAATTCCATTCCATTCCATTCCATTCCATTGAATTCTGTTCCATTCCATTCCATTCCATTCCATTCCGTTCTACTCGGGTTGATTCCATTCTATTCCATTCCGTTCCGTTCCGTTCCGTTCCGTTCCATTCCACTCGGGTTGATTCCATTCTATTCCATTCCATTCCATTCGATTCCATTCGATTCCATTCGGTTCCATTCGATTCCATTCGATTCGATTCCATTCCATTCCATTCCATTGAATTCCATTCCATTCCATTCCATTCCATTGAATTCCGTTCCATTCCATTCAATTCCATTCCATTCCATTCCTTTTGAATTCCATTCCATTCCATTCCATTCCATTCCATTCCATTCCATTCCATTCCATTCCATTCCATTCAATTCCATTCCATTCTACTCGGGTTGATTCCATTCTATTCCATTCCATTCCATTCGATTCCATTCGATTCCATTCCTTTCCATTCGATTCCATTCCATTCCATTCCATTCCATTCCATTCCATTCCATTCCATGGAATTCCATTCCATTCCCTTGAATTCCATTCCATTCCATTCCATTCCATTCCATTCCATTGAATTCCATTCCATTGAATTCCATTCCATTCCACTGAATTCCATTCCAATCCATTCCATTCCATTGAATTCCTTTCCATTCCATTCCATTCCATTCCATTCCATTCCATTCCATTCTACTCGGGTTGATTCCATTCTATTACATTCCATTCCATTCCATTCTACTCGGGTTGATTCCATTCTATTCCATTCCATTCCATTCGATTCCATTCGATTCCATTCGATTCCATTCGATTCCATTCCATTCCATTCAATTCCATTGAATTCCATTCCATTCCATTCCATTCCATTCCATTGAATTCCATTCCTTTCCATTCCATTCCATGGAATTCCATTCCATTCCATTGAATTCCATTCCATTCCATTCCGTTCCATTCCATTATGTTCCATTCCATTCCATTCCATTCCATTCAATTCCGTTCCGTTCCATTCCGTTCCATTCCGTTCCATTCCATTGAATTCCGATCCATTGCATTGAATTCCGTTCCATTCCATTCCATTCCTTTCGATCCGTTCGGTTCCGTTCTACTCGGGTTGATTCCATTCTATTCCATTCCATTCCATTCGATTCCATTCGATTCCATTCGATTCCATTCGATTCCATTCGATTCCATTCGATTCCATTCGATTCCATTCCATTCCATTCCATTCCATTCCATTCCATTGAATTCCATTCCGTTCCATTCCATTCCATTCCATTCCATTCCATTGAATTCCGTTCCATTCCATTGAATTCCATTCCATTCCGTTCCATTCCATTGAATTCTGTTCCGTTCCGTTCCGTTCCGTTCCATTCCGTTCCATTCCGTTCCTTTCCGTTCTACTCGGGTTGATTCCATTCTATTCCATTCCATTCCATTCGATTCCATTCGATTCCATTCGATTCCATTCGATTCCATTCCATTCCATTCCATTCCATTCCATTCCATTCAATTGAATTCCATTCCATTCCATTGAATTCCATTCCATTCCATTCCATTCCATTGAATTCCGTTCCATTCCATTCCATTCCATTCCATTCCATTCCATTGAATTCCATTCCATTGAATTCCATTCCATTCCATTCCATTCCATTGAATTCCATTCCATTCCATTCCATCGAATTCCATTCCATTCCATTGAATTCCATTCCATTCCATTCCATTCCATTCCATTCCATTCCATTCCATTCCATCGAATTCCATTCCACTCCATTCCATTCCATTCCATTCCATTCCATTCCATTCCATTCCATCGAATTCCATTCCATTCCATTCCATTCCATTCCATTCCATTCCATTCCATTCCATTCCATTCCATTCCATTCTACTCGGGTTGATTCCATTCTATTACATTCCATTCCATTCGATTCCATTCGATTCCATTCGATTCCATTCGATTCCATTCCATTCCATTCCATTCAATTGAATTCCATTCCATTCCATTCCATTCCATTCCATTCCATTCCATCGAATTCCATTCCATTCCATTCCATTCCATTCCATTCCATTCCATTGAATTCCATTCCATTCCATTCCATTCCATTCCATTCCATTCCATTCCATTGAATACCATTCCATTGAATTCCATTCCATTCCATTGAATTCCATTCCAATCCATTCCATTCAATAGAATTCCATTCCATTCCATTCCATTCCATTCCATTCCGTTCCATTCCATTTGAATTCCATTCCATTCCATTCCATTCCATTCCATTCTACTCGGGTTGATTCCATTCTATTCCATTCCATTCCATTCGATTCCATTCGATTCCATTCGATTCCATTCGAGTCCATTCCATTCCATTCAATTCCATTGAATTCCATTCCATTCCATTCCATTCCATTCCATTGAATTCCATTCCTTTCCATTCCATTCCATGGAATTCCATTCCATTCCATTGAATTCCATTCCATTCCATTCCGTTCCATTCCATTATGTTCCATTCCATTCCATTCCATTCCATTCAATTCCGTTCCGTTTCATTCCGTTCCATTCCATTGAATTCCGATCCATTGCATTGAATTCCGTTCCATTCCATTCCATTCCTTTCCGTTCCGTTCCGTTCCGTTCTACTCGGGTTGATTCCATTCTATTCCATTCCATTCCATTCGATTCCATTCGATTCCATTCGATTCCATTCCATTCCATTCGATTCCATTCGATTCCATTCCATTCCATTCCATTCCATTCCATTCCATTCCATTCCATTCCATTCCATTCCATTCCATTCCATGGAATTCCATTCCATTCCCTTGAATTCCATTCCATTCCATTCCATTCCATTCCATTCCATTCCATTCCATTCCATTGAATTCCATTCCATTCCATTGAATTCCATTCCAATCCATTCCATTCCATTGAATTCCGTTCCATTCCATTCCATTCCATTCCATTCCATTCCATTCCATTCTACTCGGGTTGATTCCATTCTATTACATTCCATTCCATTCCATTCTACTCGGGTTGATTCCATTCTATTCCATTCCATTCCATTCGATTCCATTCGATTCCATTCGATTCCATTCGATTCCATTCCATTCCATTCAATTCCATTGAATTCCATTCCATTCCATTCCATTCCATTCCATTGAATTCCATTCCTTTCCATTCCATTCCATGGAATTCCATTCCATTCCATTGAATTCCATTCCATTCCATTCCGTTCCATTCCATTATGTTCCATTCCATTCCATTCCATTCCATTCAATTCCGTTCCGTTCCATTCCGTTCCATTCCGTTCCATTCCATTGAATTCCGATCCATTGCATTGAATTCCGTTCCATTCCATTCCATTCCTTTCGATCCGTTCGGTTCCGTTCTACTCGGGTTGATTCCATTCTATTCCATTCCATTCCATTCGATTCCATTCGATTCCATTCGATTCCATTCGATTCCATTCGATTCCATTCGATTCCATTCGATTCCATTCCATTCCATTCCATTCCATTCCATTCCATTGAATTCCATTCCGTTCCATTCCATTCCATTCCATTCCATTCCATTGAATTCCGTTCCATTCCATTGAATTCCATTCCATTCCGTTCCATTCCATTGAATTCTGTTCCGTTCCGTTCCGTTCCGTTCCATTCCGTTCCATTCCGTTCCTTTCCGTTCTACTCGGGTTGATTCCATTCTATTCCATTCCATTCCATTCGATTCCATTCGATTCCATTCGATTCCATTCGATTCCATTCCATTCCATTCCATTCCATTCCATTCCATTCAATTGAATTCCATTCCATTCCATTGAATTCCATTCCATTCCATTCCATTCCATTGAATTCCGTTCCATTCCATTCCATTCCATTCCATTCCATTCCATTGAATTCCATTCCATTGAATTCCATTCCATTCCATTCCATTCCATTGAATTCCATTCCATTCCATTCCATCGAATTCCATTCCATTCCATTGAATTCCATTCCATTCCATTCCATTCCATTCCATTCCATTCCATTCCATTCCATTCCATCGAATTCCATTCCACTCCATTCCATTCCATTCCATTCCATTCCATTCCATTCCATTCCATCGAATTCCATTCCATTCCATTCCATTCCATTCCATTCCATTCCATTCCATTCCATTCCATTCCATTCCATTCTACTCGGGTTGATTCCATTCTATTACATTCCATTCCATTCGATTCCATTCGATTCCATTCGATTCCATTCGATTCCATTCCATTCCATTCCATTCAATTGAATTCCATTCCATTCCATTCCATTCCATTCCATTCCATTCCATCGAATTCCATTCCATTCCATTCCATTCCATTGAATACCATTCCATTGAATTCCATTCCATTCCATTGAATTCCATTCCAATCCATTCCATTCAATAGAATTCCATTCCATTCCATTCCATTCCATTCCATTCCGTTCCATTCCATTTGAATTCCATTCCATTCCATTCCATTCCATTCCATTCTACTCGGGTTGATTCCATTCTATTCCATTCCATTCCATTCGATTCCATTCGATTCCATTCGATTCCATTCGAGTCCATTCCATTCCATTCAATTCCATTGAATTCCATTCCATTCCATTCCATTCCATTCCATTGAATTCCATTCCTTTCCATTCCATTCCATGGAATTCCATTCCATTCCATTGAATTCCATTCCATTCCATTCCGTTCCATTCCATTATGTTCCATTCCATTCCATTCCATTCCATTCAATTCCGTTCCGTTTCATTCCGTTCCATTCCGTTCCATTCCATTGAATTCCGATCCATTGCATTGAATTCCGTTCCATTCCATTCCATTCCTTTCCGTTCCGTTCCGTTCCGTTCTACTCGGGTTGATTCCATTCTATTCCATTCCATTCCATTCGATTCCATTCGATTCCATTCGATTCCATTCCATTCCATTCGATTCCATTCGATTCCATTCCATTCCATTCCATTCCATTCCATTCCATTCCATTCCATTCCATTCTATTACATTGAATTCCTTTCCATTCCATTGAATTCCATTCCATTCCATTCCATTCGATTCCATTCGATTCCATTGAATTCCATACCATGCCATTCCTTTCCATTCCATTCCATTCCATTCCATTCCATTCCATTCCATTTAATTCCATTCCATTCCATTCCATTCCATTGAATTAATTTCCATTCCATTCCATTCCATTCCATTCCATTCTATTCCATCGAATTCCATTCCATTCCATTCCATTCCATTCCATTCCATTCCATTCCATTCCATTCCATTCCATTCCATTCCATTCTACTCGGGTTGATTCCATTCTATTCCATTCCATTCCATTCCATTCCTTTCCGTTCCATTCCTTTCCGTTCCGTTCCGTTCCGTTCCGTTCTACTCGGGTTGATTCCATTCTATTCCATTCCATTCCATTCGATTCCATTCTATTCCATTCGATTCCATTCGATTCAATTCGATTCCATTCCATTCCATTCCATTCCATTCCATTCCATTCCATTCCATTGAATTCCATTCCATTCCATTCCGTTCCATTCCATTCCGTTCCATTCCATTCCATTCCATTCCATTCCATTCCATTACATTCCCTTCCATTCCTTTCCATTCCATTCCATTCCATTGAATTCCGATCCATTGCTTTGAATTCCGTTCCATTCCATTCCATTCCTTTCCGTTCCGTTCCGTTCCGTTCCGTTCCGTTCTACTCGGATTGATTCCATTCTATTCCATTCCATTCCATTCCATTCCATTCGATTCCATTCGATTCCATTCGACTCCATTCCATTCCATTCCATTCCATTCCATTCCATTCCATTGAACTCCATTCCATTCCATTCCATTCCATTCCATTCCATTCCATTCCATGGAATTCCATTCCATTCCATTCCATTCCATTGAATTCTGTTCCATTCCATTCCATTCCATTCCATTCCGTTTCTCGGGTTGATTCCATTCTATTCCATTCCGTTCGGTTCCGTTCCGTTCCGTTCCATTCCACTCGGGTTGATTCCATTCTATTCCATTCCATTCCATTCGATTCCATTCGATTCCATTCGATTCCATTCGATTCCATTCGATTCCATTCGATTCGATTCCATTCCATTCCATTCCATTGAATTCCATTCCATTCCATTCCATTCCATTTAATTCCGTTCCATTCCATTCAATTCCATTCCATTCCATTCCATTTGAATTCCATTCCATTCCATTCCATTCCATTCCATTCCATTCCATTCCATTCCATTCCATTCCATTCTACTCGGGTTGATTCCATTCTATTCCATTCCATTCCATTCGATTCCATTCGATTCCATTCCTTTCCATTCGATTCGATTCCATTCCATTCCATTCCATTCCATTCCATTCCATTCCATGGAATTCCATTCCATTCCATTCCATGGAATTCCATTCCATTCCATTCCATGGAATTCCATTCCATTCCATTCCATGGAATTCCATTCCATTCCCTTGTATTCCATTCCATTCCATTCCATTCCATTCCATTCCATTCCATTGAATTCCATTCCATTGAATTCCATTCCATTCCATAGAATTCCATTCCAATCCATTCCATTCCATTGAATTCCGTTCCATTCCATTCCATTCCATTCCATTCCGTTCCATTCCATTTGAATTCCATTCCATTCCATTCCATTCCATTCCATTCTACTCGGGTTGATTCCATTCTATTCCATTCCATTCCATTCCATTCCATTCTATTCCATTCGATTCCATTCGATTCCATTCCATTCCATTCAATTCCATTGAATTCCATTCCATTCCATTCCATTCCATTCCATTCCATTGAATTCCATTTCTTTCCATTCCATTCCATGGAATTCCATTCCTTTCCATTGAATTCCATTCCATTCCATTCCGTTCCATTCCATTATGTTCCATTCCATTCCATTCCATTCCATTCAATTCCGTTCCGTTCCATTCCGTTCCATTCCGTTGCATTCCATTGAATTCCGATCCATTGCATTGAATTCCGTTCCATTCCATTCCATTCCTTTCCGTTCCGTTCCGTTCCGTTCTACTCGGGTTGATTCCATTCTATTCCATTCCATTCCATTCGATTCCATTCGATTCCATTCGATTCCATTCGATTCCATTCGATTCCATTCGATTCCATTCCATTCCATTCCATTCCATTCCATTCCATTCCATTCCTTTCCATTCCATTGAATTCCATTCCATTCCATTCCATTCGATTCCATTCGATTCCATTGAATTCCATTCCATTCCATTCGTTTCCATTCCATTCCATTCCATTCCATTCCATTCCATTCCATTGAATTCCTTTGAATTCCATTCCAATGAATTCCATTCCATTCAATTCCATTCCATTCCATTCCATTCCATTGAATTAATTTCCATTCCATTCCATTCCATTCCATTTCACTCTATTCCATCGAATTCCATTCCATTCCATTCCATTCCATTCCATTCCATTCCATTCCATTCCATTCCATTCCATTCCATTCTACTCGGGTTGATTCCATTCTATTCCATTCCATTCCATTCGATTCCATTCGATTCCATTCCATTCCATTCCATTCCATTCCATTCAATTGATTTCCATTCCATTCCTTTCCATTCCATTCCATTCCATTCCATTCCGTTCCATTCCATTCCATCGAATTCCATTCCATTCCATTCCATTCCATTCCATTGAATTCCATTCCATTCCGTTCCGTTCCGTTCCGTTCCGTTCCGTTTCGTTCCGTTCCGTTCCGTTCCATTCCATTCCATTCCATTCCATTCCATTGAATTCCGTTCCATTCCATTGAATTCCATTCCATTCCGTTCCATTCCATTGAATTCTGTTCCGTTCCGTTCCGTTCCGTTCCGTTCCATTCCGTTCCATTCCGTTCCTTTCCGTTCTACTCGTGTTGATTCCATTCTATTCCATTCCATTCCATTCGATTCCATTCGATTCCATTCGAATCCATTCGATTCCATTCGATTCCATTCGATTCCATTCCATTCCATTGAATTCCATTCCATTCCATTCCATTCCATTGAATTCCGTTCCATTCCATTCAATTCCATTCCATTCCATTCCTTTCCGTTCCGTTCCGTTCCGTTCCGTTCCGTTCTACTCGGGTTGATTCCATTCTATTCCATTCCATTCCATTCGATTCCATTCGATTCCATTCGATTCCATTCGACTCCATTCCATTCCATTCCATTCCATTCCATTCCATTCCATTCCATTCCATTCCATTGAACTCCATTCCATTCCATTCCATTCCATTCCATTCCATTCCATTCCATTGAATTCCATTCCATTCCATTCCATTCCATTGAATTCTGTTCCATTCCATTCCATTCCATTCCATTCCGTTCTACTCGGGTTGATTCCATTCTATTCCATTCCGTTGCGTTCCGTTCCGTTCCGTTCCATTCCACTCGGGTTGATTCCATTCTATTCCATTCCATTCCATTCGATTCAATTCGATTACATTCGATTCCATTCGATTCCATTCTATTCGATTCCATTCCATTCCATTCCATTGAATTCCATTCCATTCCATTCCATTCCATTGAATTCCGTTCCATTCCATTGAATTCCATTCCATTCCGTTCCATTCCATTGAATTCTGTTCCGTTCCGTTCCGTTCCGTTCCGTTCCATTCCGTTCCATTCCGTTCCTTTCCGTTCTACTCGGGTTGATTCCATTCTATTCCATTCCATTCCATTCGATTCCATTCGATTCCATTCGATTCCATTCGATTCCATTCCATTCCATTCCATTCCATTCCATTGAATTCTGTTCCATTCAATTCCATTCCATTCCATTCCGTTCTACTCGGGTTGATTCCATTCTATTCCATTCCGTTCCGTTCCGTTCCGTTCCTTTCCGTTCCGTTCCATTCCACTCGGGTTGATTCCATTCTATTCCATTCCATTCCATTCGATTCCATTCGATTCCATTCGATTCCATTCGATTCCATTCGATTCCATTCCATTCCATTGAATTCCATTCCATTCCATTCGATTCCATTCCATTCCATTCCATTCCATTCCATTCCATTCCATTCCATTGAATTCCGTTCCATTCCATTCCATTCCATTCCATTCCATTCCATTCCATTTGAATTCCATACCATTCCATTCCGTTCCATTCCATTCCATTCCATTCCATTCCATTCCATTCCATTCCATTCCATTCTACTCGGGTTGATTCCATTCTATTCCATTCCATTCCATTCGATTCCATTCGATTCCATTCGATTCCATTCCATTCCATTCCATTCCATTCCATTCCATTCCATTCCATTCCATTCCATTCCATTGAATTCCATTCCATTCCATTGAATTCCGTTCCATTCCATTCCATTCCATTGAATTCCGTTCCATTCCATTCCATTCCATTCCATTCCATTCCATTGAATTCCATTCCATTGAATTCCATTCCATTCCATTCCATTCCATTGAATTCCATTCCATTCCGTTCCGTTCCGTTCCGTTCCGTTCCGCTCCGTTCCATTCCATTCCATTCCATTCCATTGAATTCCGTTCCATTCCATTGAATTCCATTCCATTCCGTTCCATTCCATTGAATTCTGTTCCGTTCTGTTCCATTCCGTTCCGTTCCATTCCGTTCCATTCCGTTCCTTTCCGTTCTACTCGGGTTGATTCCATTCTATTCCATTCCATTCCATTCGATTCCATTCGATTCCATTCAATTCCATTCGATTCCATTCCATTCCATTCCATTCGAATTCCATTCCATTCCATTCCATTCCATTGAATTCCGTTCCATTCCATTGAATTCCATTCCATTCCGTTCCATTCCATTGAATTCTGTTCCGTTCCGTTCCGTTCCGTTACGTTCCATTCCGTTCCATTCCGTTCCTTTCCGTTCTACTCGGGTTGATTCCATTCTATTCCATTCCATTCCATTCGATTCCATTCGATTCCATTCGATTCCATTCGATTCCATTCCATTCCATTCCATTCCATTGAATTCTGTTCCATTCAATTCCATTCCATTCCATTCCGTTCTACTCGGGTTGATTCCATTCTATTCCATTCCGTTCCGTTCCGTTCCGTTCCTTTCCGTTCCGTTCCATTCCACTCGGGTTGATTCCATTCTATTCCATTCCATTCCATTCGATTCCATTCGATTCCATTCGATTCCATTCGATTCCATTCGATTCCATTCCATTCCATTGAATTCCATTCCATTCCATTCCATTGAACTCCATTCCATTCCATTCCATTCCATTCGATTCCATTCCATTCCATTGAATTCCATTCCATTCCATTCCATTCCATTGAATTCCGTTCCATTCCATTCAATTCCATTCCATTCCATTCCATTCCATTTGAATTCCATACCATTCCATTCCGTTCCATTCCATTCCATTCCATTCCATTCCATTCCATTCCATTCCATTCCATTCTACTCGGGTTGATTCCATTCTATTCCATTCCATTCCATTCGATTCCATTCGATTCCATTCCATTCCATTCCATTCCATTCCATTCAATTGAATTCCATTCCATTCCTTTCCATTCCATTCCATTCCATTCCATTCCGTTCCATTCCATTCCATCGAATTCCATTCCATTCCATTCCATTCCATTCCATTGAATTCCATTCCATTCCGTTCCGTTCCGTTCCGTTCCGTTCCGTTTCGTTCCGTTCCGTTCCGTTCCATTCCATTCAATTCCATTCCATTCCATTGAATTCCGTTCCATTCCATTGAATTCCATTCCATTCCGTTCCATTCCATTGAATTCTGTTCCGTTCCGTTCCGTTCCGTTCCGTTCCATTCCGTTCCATTCCGTTCCTTTCCGTTCTACTCGTGTTGATTCCATTCTATTCCATTCCATTCCATTCGATTCCATTCGATTCCATTCGAATCCATTCGATTCCATTCGATTCCATTCGATTCCATTCCATTCCATTGAATTCCATTCCATTCCATTCCATTCCATTGAATTCCGTTCCATTCCATTCAATTCCATTCCATTCCATTCCTTTCCGTTCCGTTCCGTTCCGTTCCGTTCTACTCGGGTTGATTCCATTCTATTCCATTCCATTCCATTCGATTCCATTCGATTCCATTCGATTCCATTCGACTCCATTCCATTCCATTCCATTCCATTCCATTCCATTCCATTCCATTCCATTCCATTCCATTCCATTGAACTCCATTCCATTCCATTCCATTCCATTCCATTCCATTCCATTCCATTGAATTCCATTCCATTCCATTCCATTCCATTGAATTCTGTTCCATTCCATTCCATTCCATTCCATTCCGTTCTACTCGGGTTGATTCCATTCTATTCCATTCCTTTGCGTTCCGTTCCGTTCCGTTCCATTCCACTCGGGTTGATTCCATTCTATTCCATTCCATTCCATTCGATTCAATTCGATTACATTCGATTCCATTCGATTCCATTCGATTCGATTCCATTCCATTCCATTCCATTGAATTCCATTCCATTCCATTCCATTCCATTGAATTCCGTTCCATTCCATTGAATTCCATTCCATTCCGTTCCATTCCATTGAATTCTGTTCCGTTCCGTTCCGTTCCGTTCCGTTCCATTCCGTTCCATTCCGTTCCTTTCCGTTCTACTCGGGTTGATTCCATTCTATTCCATTCCATTCCATTCGATTCCATTCGATTCCATTCGATTCCATTCGATTCCATTCCATTCCATTCCATTCCATTGAATTCTGTTCCATTCAATTCCATTCCATTCCATTCCGTTCTACTCGGGTTGATTCCATTCTATTCCATTCCGTTCCGTTCCGTTCCGTTCCTTTCCGTTCCGTTCCATTCCACTCGGGTTGATTCCATTCTATTCCATTCCATTCCATTAGATTCCATTCGATTCCATTCGATTCCATTCGATTCCATTCGATTCCATTCCATTCCATTTGAATTCCATACCATTCCATTCCGTTCCATTCCATTCCATTCCATTCCATTCCATTCCATTCCATTCCATTCCATTCTACTCGGGTTGATTCCATTCTATTCCATTCCATTCCATTCGATTCCATTCGATTCCATTCGATTCCATTCCATTCCATTCCATTCCATTCCATTCCATTCCATTCCATTCCATTGAATTCCATTCCATTCCATTGAATTCCGTTCCATTCCATTCCATTCCATTGAATTCCGTTCCATTCCATTCCATTCCATTCCATTCCATTCCATTGAATTCCATTCCATTGAATTCCATTCCATTCCATTCCATTCCATTGAATTCCATTCCATTCCGTTCCGTTCCGTTCCGTTCCGTTCCGTTCCGTTCCATTCCATTCCATTCCATTCCATTGAATTCCGTTCCATTCCATTGAATTCCATTCCATTCCGTTCCATTCCATTGAATTCTGTTCCGTTCTGTTCCATTCCGTTCCGTTCCATTCCGTTCCATTCCGTTCCTTTCCGTTCTACTCGGGTTGATTCCATTCTATTCCATTCCATTCCATTCGATTCCATTCGATTCCATTCGATTCCATTCGATTCCATTCCATTCCATTCCATTCGAATTCCATTCCATTCCATTCCATTCCATTGAATTCCGTTCCATTCCATTGAATTCCATTCCATTCCGTTCCATTCCATTGAATTCTGTTCCGTTCCGTTCCGTTCCGTTCCGTTCCATTCCGTTCCGTTCCGTTCCTTTCCGTTCTACTCGGGTTGATTCCATTCTATTCCATTCCATTCCATTCGATTCCATTCGATTCCATTCGATTCCATTCGATTCCATTCCATTCCATTCCATTCCATTGAATTCTGTTCCATTCAATTCCATTCCATTCCATTCCGTTCTACTCGGGTTGATTCCATTCTATTCCATTCCGTTCCGTTCCGTTCCGTTCCTTTCCGTTCCGTTCCATTCCACTCGGGTTGATTCCATTCTATTCCATTCCATTCCATTCGATTCCATTCGATTCCATTCGATTCCATTCGATTCCATTCCATTCCATTGAATTCCATTCCATTCCATTCCATTGAACTCCATTCCATTCCATTCCATTCCATTCGATTCCATTCCATTCCATTGAATTCCATTCCATTCCATTCCATTCCATTGAATTCCGTTCCATTCCATTCAATTCCATTCCATTCCATTCCATTCCATTTGAATTCCATACCATTCCATTCCGTTCCATTCCATTCCATTCCATTCCATTCCATTCCATTCCATTCTACTCGGGTTGATTCCATTCTATTCCATTCCATTCCATTCGATTCCATTCGATTCCATTCGATTCCATTCCATTCCATTCCATTCCATTCCATTCCATTCCATTCCATTCCATTCCATTGAATTCCATTCCATTCCATTGAATTCCGTTCCATTCCATTCCATTCCATTGAATTCCGTTCCATTCCATTCCATTCCATTCCATTGAATTCCATTCCATTGAATTCCATTCCATTCCATTCCATTCCATTGAATTCCATTCCATTCCGTTCCGTTCCGTTCCGTTCCGTTCCGTTCCGTTCCATTCCATTCCATTCCATTCCATTGAATTCCGTTCCATTCCATTGAATTCCATTCCATTCCGTTCCATTCCATTGAATTCTGTTCCGTTCTGTTCCATTCCGTTCCGTTCCATTCCGTTCCATTCCGTTCCTTTCCGTTCTACTCGGGTTGATTCCATTCTATTCCATTCCATTCCATTCGATTCCATTCGATTCCATTCGATTCCATTCGATTCCATTCCATTCCATTCCATTCGAATTCCATTCCATTCCATTCCATTCCATTCCATTCCATTCCATTCCATTGAATTCCATTCCATTCCATTCCATTCCATTGAATTCCGTTCCATTCCATTCCATTCCATTCCATTCCATTCCATTGAATTCCATTCCATTGAATTCCATTGCATTCCATTCCATTCCATTGAATTCCATTCCATTCCATTCCATCGAATTCCATTCCATTCCATTGAATTCCATTCCATTCCATTCCATTCCATTCCATTCCATTCCATTCCATTCCATTCCATCGAATTCCATTCCATTCCATTCCATTCCATTCCATTCCATTCCATTCCATTCCATTCCATTCCATCGAATTCCATTCCATTCCATTCCATTCCATTCCATTCCATTCCATTCCATTCCATTCCATTCTACTCGGGTTGATTCCATTCTATTACATTCCACTCCATTCGATTCCATTCGATTCCATTCGATTCCATTCGATTCCATTCCATTCCATTCCATTCAATTGAATTCCATTCCATTCCATTCCATTCCATTCCATTCCATTCCATCGAATTCCATTCCATTCGATTCCATTCCATTCCATTCCATTCCATTCCATTCCATTCTACTCGTGTTGATAACATTCTATTCCATTCGATTCCATTCGATTCCATTCGATTCCATTCGATTCCATTCGATTCCATTCCATTCCATTCCATTCAATTGAATTCCATTCCATTCCATTCCATTCCATTCCATTCCATTCCATTCCGTTCTGCTCGGGTTGATTCCATTCTATTCCATTCCATTCCATTCGATTCCATTCGATTCCATTCGATTCCATTCCATTCCATTCCATTCCATTGAATTCCATTCCATTCCATTCCATTCCATTCCATTCCATTCCATTCCATTCCATTCCGTTCCATTCCATTCCGTTCCTTTCCTTTCCATTCCGTTCCATTCCATTCCTTTCCGTTCCATTCCGTTGCATTCCGTTCCATTCCACTGAATTCCGTTCCATTGCATTGAATTCCGTTCCATTCCATTGCATTCCTTTCCGTTCCGTTCCGTTCCGTTCCGTTCCGTTCCGTTCTTCTCGGGTTGATTTCATTCTATTCCATTCCATTCCATTCGATTCCATTCGATTCCATTCGATTCCATTCGATTCCATTCGATTCCATTCCATTCCATTCCATTCCATTCCATTCCATTGAATTCCATTCCATTCCATTCCATTCCATTCCATTGAATTCCATTCCATTCCATTGAATTCCATTCCATTCCATTCCATTCGATTCCATTCCATTCCCTTGAATTCCATTCCATTCCATTCCATTCCATTCCATTCCATTCCATTGAATTCCATTCCATTGAATTCCATTCCATTCCATTGAATTCCATTCCAATCCATTCCATTCCATTGAATTCCGTTCCATTCCATTCCATTCCATTCCATTCCGTTCCATTCCATTTGAATTCCATTCCATTCCATTCCATTCCATTCCATTCTACTCGGGTTGATTCCATTCTATTCCATTACATTCCATTCGATTCCATTCGATTCCATTCGATTCCATTCGAGTCCATTCCATTCCATTCAATTCCATTGAATTCCATTCCATTCCATTCCATTCCATTCCATTCCATTCCATTCCATTCCATTGAATTCCATTCCTTTCCATTCCATTCCATGGAATTCCATTCCATTCCATTGAATTCCATTCCATTCCATTCCGTTCCATTCCATTATGTTCCATTCCATTCCATTCCATTCCATTCAATTCCGTTCCGTTCCATTCCGTTCCATTCCGTTCCATTCCATTGAATTCCGATCCATTGCATTGAATTCCGTTCCATTCCATTCCATTCCTTTCCGTTCCGTTCCGTTCCGTTCTACTCGGGTTGATTCCATTCTATTCCATTCCATTCCATTCGATTCCATTCGATTCCATTCGATTCCATTCCATTCCATTCGATTCCATTCGATTCCATTCCATTCCATTCCATTCCATGCCATTCCATTCCATTCCATTCCATTGAATTCCTTTCCATTCCATTGAATTCCATTCCATTCCATTCCATTCGATTCCATTCGATTCCATTGAATTCCATTCCATTCCATTCCTTTCCATTCCATTCCATTCCATTCCATTCCATTCCATTCCATTTAATTCCATTGAATTCCATTCCAATGAATTCCATTCCATTTAATTCCATTCCATTCCATTCCATTCCATTGAATTAATTTCCATTCCATTCCATTCCATTCCATTCCATTCCATTCTATTCCATCGAATTCCATTCCAATCCATTCCATTCCATTCCATTCCATTCCATTCCATTCCATTCCATTCCATTCCATTCCATTCCATTCCATTCTACTCGGGTTGATTCCATTCTATTCCATTCCATTCCATTCGATTCCATTTGATTCCATTCCATTCCATTCCATTCCATTCGATTGAATTCCATTCCCTTCCATTCCATTCCATTCCATTCCATTCCATTCCGTTCCATTCCATTCCATCGAATTCCATTCCATTCCATTCCATTCCATTCCATTGAATTCCATTCCATTCCGTTCCGTTCCGTTCCGTTCCGTTTCGTTTCGTTCCGTTCCGTTCCGTTCCATTCCATTCCATTCCATTCCATTGAATTCCGTTCCATTCCATTGAATTCCATTCCATTTCGTTCCATTCCATTGAATTCTGTTCCGTTCCGTTCCGTTCCATTCCGTTCCATTCCGTTCCTTTCCGTTCTACTCGGGTTGATTCCATTCTATTCCATTCCATTCCATTCGATTCCATTCGATTCCATTCGAATCCATTCGATTCCATTCGATTCCATTCGATTCCATTCCATTCCATTGAATTCCATTCCATTCCATTCCATTCCATTGAATTCCGTTCCATTCCATTCCATTCCATTCCATTCCATTCCTTTCCGTTCCATTCCGTTCCGTTCCGTTCCGTTCCGTTCCGTTCTACTCGGGTTGATTCCATTCTATTCCATTCCATTCCATTCGATTCCATTCTATTCCATTCGATTCCATTCGATTCAATTCGATTCCATTCCATTCCATTCCATTCCATTCCATTCCATTCCTTTGAATTCCATTCCATTCCATTCCGTTCCATTCCATTCCGTTCCATTCCATTCCATTCCATTCCATTCCATTCCATTACATTCCCTTCCATTCCTTTCCATTCCGTTCCATTCCATTGAATTCCGATCCATTGCATTGAATTCCGTTCCATTCCATTCCATTCCTTTCCGTTCCGTTCCGTTCCGTTCCGTTCCGTTCTACTCGGATTGATTCCATTCTATTCCATTCCATTCCATTCGATTCCATTCGATTCCATTCGATTCCATTCGACTCCATTCCATTCCATTCCATTCCATTCCATTCCATTCCATTCCATTCCATTCCATTGAACTCCATTCCATTCCATTCCATTCCATTCCATTCCATTCCATTCCATTGAATTCCATTCCATTCCATTCCATTCCATTGAATTCTGTTCCATTCCATTCCATTCCATTCCATTCCGTTCTACTCGGGTTGATTCCATTCTATTCCATTCCGTTCCGTTCCTTTCCGTTCCGTTCCATTCCACTCGGGTTGATTCCATTCTATTCCATTCCATTCCATTCCATTCCATTCCATTCCATTCCATTCCATTCCATTCCATTCCATCGAATTCCATTCCATTCCATTCCATTCCATTCCATTCCATTCCATTCCATTCCATTCCATTCCATCGAATTCCATTCCATTCCATTCCATTCCATTCCATTCCATTCCATTCCATTCCATTCCATTCTACTCGGGTTGATTCCATTCTATTACATTCCACTCCATTCGATTCCATTCGATTCCATTCGATTCCATTCGATTCCATTCCATTCCATTCCATTCAATTGAATTCCATTCCATTCCATTCCATTCCATTCCATTCCATTCCATCGAATTCCATTCCATTCCATTCCATTCCATTCCATTCCATTCCATTGAATTCCATTCCATTCCATTGAATTCCATTCCATTCCATTCCATTCCATTGAATTCCCTTCCATTGAATTCCATTCCTTTCCGTTCCGTTCCGTTCCGTTCTGTTCCATTCTACTCGGGTTAATTCCATTCTATTCCTTTACATTCCATTCGATTCCATTCGATTCCATTCCATTCCATTCCATTTGAATTCCATTGCATTCCATTCCATTCCATTCCATTCTACTCGTGTTGATAACATTCTATTCCATTCGATTCCATTCGATTCCATTCGATTCCATTCGATTCCATTCGATTCCATTCCATTCCATTCCATTCAATTGAATTCCATTCCATTCCATTCCATTCCATTCCATTCCATTCCGTTCTGCTCGGGTTGATTCCATTCTATTCCATTCCATTCCATTCGATTCCATTGGATTCCATTCGATTCCATTCCATTCCATTCCATTCCATTGAATTCCATTCCATTCCATTCCATTCCATTCCATTCCATTCCATTCCATTCCGTTCCATTCCATTCCGTTCCTTTCCTTTCCATTCCGTTCCATTCCATTCCTTTCCGTTCCATTCCGTTGCATTCCGTTCCATTCCACTGAATTCCGTTCCATTGCATTGAATTCCGTTCCATTCCATTGCATTCCTTTCCGTTCCGTTCCGTTCCGTTCCGTTCCGTTCCGTTCTTCTCGGGTTGATTTCATTCTATTCCATTCCATTCCATTCGATTCCATTCGATTCCATTCGATTCCATTCGATTCCATTCGATTCCATTCCATTCCATTCCATTCCATTCCATTCCATTGAATTCCATTCCATTCCATTCCATTCCATTCCATTCCATTGAATTCCATTCCATTCCATTGAATTCCATTCCATTCCATTCCATTCGATTCCATTCCATTCCCTTGAATTCCATTCCATTCCATTCCATTCCATTCCATTCCATTCCATTGAATTCCATTCCATTGAATTCCATTCCATTCCATTGAATTCCATTCCAGTCCATTCCATTCCATTGAATTCCGTTCCATTCCATTCCATTCCATTCCATTCCATTCCGTTCCATTCCATTTGAATTCCATTCCATTCCATTCCATTCCATTCCATTCCATTCCATTCTACTCGGGTTGATTCCATTCTATTCCATTACATTCCATTCGATTCCATTCGATTCCATTCGATTCCATTCGAGTCCATTCCATTCCATTCAATTCCATTGAATTCCATTCCATTCCATTCCATTCCATTCCATTCCATTCCATTCCATTCCATTGAATTCCATTCCTTTCCATTCCATTCCATGGAATTCCATTCCATTCCATTGAATTCCATTCCATTCCATTCCGTTCCATTCCATTATGTTCCATTCCATTCCATTCCATTCCATTCAATTCCGTTCCGTTCCATTCCGTTCCATTCCGTTCCATTCCATTGAATTCCGATCCATTGCATTGAATTCCGTTCCATTCCATTCCATTCCTTTCCGTTCCGTTCCGTTCCGTTCTACTCGGGTTGATTCCATTCTATTCCATTCCATTCCATTCGATTCCATTCGATTCCATTCGATTCCATTCCATTCCATTCCATTCCATTCGATTCCATTCCATTCCATTCCATTCCATTCCATTCCATTCCATTCCATTCCATTGAATTCCTTTCCATTCCATTGAATTCCATTCCATTCCATTCCATTCGATTCCATTCGATTCCATTGAATTCCATTCCATTTCATTCCTTTCCATTCCATTCCATTCCATTCCATTCCATTCCATTTAATTCCATTGAATTCCATTCCAATGAATTCCATTCCATTTAATTCCATTCCATTCCATTCCATTCCATTGAATTAATTTCCATTCCATTCCATTCCATTCCATTCCATTCCATTCTATTCCATCGAATTCCATTCCAATCCATTCCATTCCATTCCATTCCATTCCATTCCATTCCATTCCATTCCATTCCATTCTACTCGGGTTGATTCCATTCTATTCCATTCCATTCCATTCGATTCCATTCGATTCCATTCCATTCCATTCCATTCCATTCGATTGAATTCCATTCCATTCCATTCCATTCCATTCCATTCCATTCCATTCCATTCCGTTCCATTCCATTCCATCGAATTCCATTCCATTCCATTCCATTCCATTCCATTGAATTCCATTCCATTCCGTTCCGTTCCGTTCCGTTCCGTTTCGTTCCGTTCCGTTCCGTTCCGTTCCATTCCATTCCATTCCATTCCATTGAATTCCGTTCCATTCCATTGAATTCCATTCCATTTCGTTCCATTCCATTGAATTCTGTTCCGTTCCGTTCCGTTCCGTTCCATTCCGTTCCATTCCGTTCCTTTCCGTTCTACTCGGGTTGATTCCATTCTATTCCATTCCATTCCATTCGATTCCATTCGATTCCATTCGAATCCATTCGATTCCATTCGATTCCATTCGATTCCATTCCATTCCATTGAATTCCATTCCATTCCATTCCATTCCATTGAATTCCGTTCCATTC
Organism: Gorilla gorilla gorilla; assembly: GCF_029281585.2. Classification (NCBI taxonomy): domain Eukaryota; kingdom Metazoa; phylum Chordata; class Mammalia; order Primates; family Hominidae; genus Gorilla; species Gorilla gorilla. The sequence continues at coordinate 61,336,855 of NC_073242.2, forward strand.
CATTCCATTCCATTCCATTCCATTCCATTCCATTCTACTCGGGTTGATTCCATTCTATTACATTCCATTCCATTCCATTCTACTCGGGTTGATTCCATTCTATTCCATTCCATTCCATTCGATTCCATTCGATTCCATTCGATTCCATTCGATTCCATTCCATTCCATTCAATTCCATTGAATTCCATTCCATTCCATTCCATTCCATTCCATTGAATTCCATTCCTTTCCATTCCATTCCATGGAATTCCATTCCATTCCATTGAATTCCATTCCATTCCATTCCGTTCCATTCCATTATGTTCCATTCCATTCCATTCCATTCCATTCAATTCCGTTCCGTTCCATTCCGTTCCATTCCGTTCCATTCCATTGAATTCCGATCCATTGCATTGAATTCCGTTCCATTCCATTCCATTCCTTTCGATCCGTTCGGTTCCGTTCTACTCGGGTTGATTCCATTCTATTCCATTCCATTCCATTCGATTCCATTCGATTCCATTCGATTCCATTCGATTCCATTCGATTCCATTCGATTCCATTCGATTCCATTCCATTCCATTCCATTCCATTCCATTCCATTCCATTCCATTGAATTCCATTCCGTTCCATTCCATTCCATTCCATTCCATTCCATTGAATTCCGTTCCATTCCATTGAATTCCATTCCATTCCGTTCCATTCCATTGAATTCTGTTCCGTTCCGTTCCGTTCCGTTCCATTCCGTTCCATTCCGTTCCTTTCCGTTCTACTCGGGTTGATTCCATTCTATTCCATTCCATTCCATTCGATTCCATTCGATTCCATTCGATTCCATTCGATTCCATTCCATTCCATTCCATTCCATTCCATTCAATTGAATTCCATTCCATTCCATTGAATTCCATTCCATTCCATTCCATTCCATTGAATTCCGTTCCATTCCATTCCATTCCATTCCATTCCATTCCATTGAATTCCATTCCATTGAATTCCATTCCATTCCATTCCATTCCATTGAATTCCATTCCATTCCATTCCATCGAATTCCATTCCATTCCATTGAATTCCATTCCATTCCATTCCATTCCATTCCATTCCATTCCATTCCATTCCATCGAATTCCATTCCACTCCATTCCATTCCATTCCATTCCATTCCATTCCATTCCATTCCATCGAATTCCATTCCATTCCATTCCATTCCATTCCATTCCATTCCATTCCATTCCATTCCATTCCATTCTACTCGGGTTGATTCCATTCTATTACATTCCATTCCATTCGATTCCATTCGATTCCATTCGATTCCATTCGATTCCATTCCATTCCATTCCATTCAATTGAATTCCATTCCATTCCATTCCATTCCATTCCATTCCATTCCATCGAATTCCATTCCATTCCATTCCATTCCAATCCATTCCATTCCATAGAATTCCATTCCATTCCATTCCATTCCATTCCATTCCGTTCCATTCCATTTGAATTCCATTCCATTCCATTCCATTCCATTCCATTCTACTCGGGTTGATTCCATTCTATTCCATTCCATTCCATTCGATTCCATTCGATTCCATTCGATTCCATTCGAGTCCATTCCATTCCATTCAATTCCATTGAATTCCATTCCATTCCATTCCATTCCATTCCATTCCATTCCATTGAATTCCATTCCTTTCCATTCCATTCCATGGAATTCCATTCCATTCCATTGAATTCCATTCCATTCCATTCCGTTCCATTCCATTATGATCCATTCCATTCCATTCCATTCCATTCAATTCCGTTCCGTTTCATTCCGTTCCATTCCGTTCCATTCCATTGAATTCCGATCCATTGCATTGAATTCCGTTCCATTCCATTCCATTCCTTTCCGTTCCGTTCCGTTCCGTTCTACTCGGGTTGATTCCATTCTATTCCATTCCATTCCATTCGATTCCATTCGATTCCATTCGATTCCATTCCATTCCATTCGATTCCATTCGATTCCATTCCATTCCATTCCATTCCATTCCATTCCATTCCATTCTATTCCATTGAATTCCTTTCCATTCCATTGAATTCCATTCCATTCCATTCCATTCGATTCAATTCGATTCCATTGAATTCCATTCCATGCCATTCCTTTCCATTCCATTCCATTCCATTCCATTCCATTCCATTCCATTTAATTCCATTCCATTCCATTCCATTTAATTTTATTCCATTCCATTCCATTCCTTTGAATTAATTTCCATTCCATTCCATTCCATTCCATTCCATTCTATTCCATCGAATTCCATTCCATTCCATTCCATTCCATTCCATTCCATTCCATTCCATTCCATTCCATTCTACTCGGGTTGATTCCATTCTATTCCATTCCATTCCATTCCATTCCTTTCCGTTCCATTCCTTTCCGTTCCGTTCCGTTCCGTTCCGTTCTACTCGGGTTGATTCCATTCTATTCCATTCCATTCCATTCGATTCCATTCTATTCCATTCGATTCCATTCGATTCAATTCGATTCCATTCCATTCCATTCCATTCCATTCCATTCCATTCCATTGAATTCCATTCCATTCCATTCCGTTCCATTCCATTCCGTTCCATTCCATTCCATTCCATTCCATTCCATTCCATTCCATTCCATTACATTCCCTTCCATTCCTTTCCATTCCATTCCATTCCATTGAATTCCGATCCATTGCTTTGAATTCCGTTCCATTCCATTCCATTCCTTTCCGTTCCGTTCCGTTCCGTTCCGTTCCGTTCTACTCGGATTGATTCCATTCTATTCCATTCCATTCCATTCCATTCCATTCGATTCCATTCGATTCCATTCGACTCCATTCCATTCCATTCCATTCCATTCCATTCCATTCCATTGAACTCCATTCCATTCCATTCCATTCCATTCCATTCCATTCCATTCCATTGAATTCCATTCCATTCCATTCCATTCCATTGAATTCTGTTCCATTCCATTCCATTCCATTCCATTCCGTTCTACTCGGGTTGATTCCATTCTATTCCATTCCGTTCCGTTCCGTTCCGTTCCGTTCCATTCCACTCGGGTTGATTCCATTCTATTCCATTCCATTCCATTCGATTCCATTCGATTCCATTCGATTCCATTCGATTCCATTCGATTCCATTCGATTCGATTCCATTCCATTCCATTCCATTGAATTCCATTCCATTCCATTCCATTCCATTTAATTCCGTTCCATTCCATTCAATTCCATTCCATTCCATTCCATTTGAATTCCATTCCATTCCATTCCATTCCATTCCATTCCATTCCATTCCATTCCATTCCATTCCATTCCATTCCATTCTATTCCATTCTACTCGGGTTGATTCCATTCTATTCCATTCCATTCCATTCGATTCCATTCGATTCCATTCCTTTCCATTCGATTCGATTCCATTCCATTCCATTCCATTCCATTCCATTCCATTCCATTCCATGGAATTCCATTCCATTCCATTCCATGGAATTCCATTCCATTCCATTCCATGGAATTCCATTCCATTCCCTTGTATTCCATTCCATTCCATTCCATTCCATTCCATTCCATTCCATTGAATTCCATTCCATTGAATTCCATTCCATTCCATAGAATTCCATTCCAATCCATTCCATTCCATTGAATTCCGTTCCATTCCATTCCATTCCATTCCATTCCGTTCCATTCCATTTGAATTCCATTCCATTCCATTCCATTCCATTCCATTCTACTCGGGTTGATTCCATTCTATTCCATTCCATTCCATTCGATTCCATTCTATTCCATTCGATTCCATTCGATTCCATTCCATTCCATTCAATTCCATTGAATTCCATTCCATTCCATTCCATTCCATTCCATTCCATTGAATTCCATTCCTTTCCATTCCATTCCATGGAATTCCATTCCTTTCCATTGAATTCCATTCCATTCCATTCCGTTCCATTCCATTATGTTCCATTCCATTCCATTCCATTCCATTCAATTCCGTTCCGTTCCATTCCGTTCCATTCCGTTGCATTCCATTGAATTCCGATCCATTGCATTGAATTCCGTTCCATTCCATTCCATTCCTTTCCGTTCCGTTCCGTTCCGTTCTACTCGGGTTGATTCCATTCTATTCCATTCCATTCCATTCGATTCCATTCGATTCCATTCGATTCCATTCGATTCCATTCGATTCCATTCGATTCCATTCCATTCCATTCCATTCCATTCCATTCCATTCCTTTCCATTCCATTGAATTCCATTCCATTCCATTCCATTCGATTCCATTCGATTCCATTGAATTCCATTCCATTCCATTCGTTTCCATTCCATTCCATTCCATTCCATTCCATTCCATTCCATTGAATTCCTTTGAATTCCATTCCAATGAATTCCATTCCATTCAATTCCATTCCATTCCATTCCATTCCATTGAATTAATTTCCATTCCATTCCATTCCATTCCATTTCACTCTATTCCATCGAATTCCATTCCATTCCATTCCATTCCATTCCATTCCATTCCATTCCATTCCATTCCATTCCATTCCGTTCCATTCTACTCGGGTTGATTCCATTCTATTCCATTCCATTCCATTCGATTCCATTCGATTCCATTCCATTCCATTCCATTCCATTCCATTCAATTGAATTCCATTCCATTCCTTTCCATTCCATTCCATTCCATTCCATTCCGTTCCATTCCATTCCATCGAATTCCATTCCATTCCATTCCATTCCATTCCATTGAATTCCATTCCATTCCGTTCCGTTCCGTTCCGTTCCGTTCCGTTTCGTTCCGTTCCGTTCCGTTCCATTCCATTCCATTCCATTCCATTCCATTCCATTGAATTCCGTTCCATTCCATTGAATTCCATTCCATTCCGTTCCATTCCATTGAATTCTGTTCCGTTCCGTTCCGTTCCGTTCCGTTCCATTCCGTTCCATTCCGTTCCTTTCCGTTCTACTCGTGTTGATTCCATTCTATTCCATTCCATTCCATTCGATTCCATTCGATTCCATTCGAATCCATTCGATTCCATTCGATTCCATTCGATTCCATTCCATTCCATTGAATTCCATTCCATTCCATTCCATTCCATTGAATTCCGTTCCATTCCATTCAATTCCATTCCATTCCATTCCTTTCCGTTCCGTTCCGTTCCGTTCCGTTCCGTTCTACTCGGGTTGATTCCATTCTATTCCATTCCATTCCATTCGATTCCATTCGATTCCATTCGATTCCATTCGACTCCATTCCATTCCATTCCATTCCATTCCATTCCATTCCATTCCATTCCATTCCATTCCATTGAACTCCATTCCATTCCATTCCATTCCATTCCATTCCATTCCATTCCATTGAATTCCATTCCATTCCATTCCATTCCATTGAATTCTGTTCCATTCCATTCCATTCCATTCCATTCCGTTCTACTCGGGTTGATTCCATTCTATTCCATTCCGTTGCGTTCCGTTCCGTTCCGTTCCATTCCACTCGGGTTGATTCCATTCTATTCCATTCCATTCCATTCGATTCAATTCGATTACATTCGATTCCATTCGATTCCATTCGATTCGATTCCATTCCATTCCATTCCATTGAATTCCATTCCATTCCATTCCATTCCATTGAATTCCGTTCCATTCCATTGAATTCCATTCCATTCCGTTCCATTCCATTGAATTCTGTTCCGTTCCGTTCCGTTCCGTTCCGTTCCATTCCGTTCCATTCCGTTCCTTTCCGTTCTACTCGGGTTGATTCCATTCTATTCCATTCCATTCCATTCGATTCCATTCGATTCCATTCGATTCCATTCGATTCCATTCCATTCCATTCCATTCCATTGAATTCTGTTCCATTCAATTCCATTCCATTCCATTCCGTTCTACTCGGGTTGATTCCATTCTATTCCATTCCGTTCCGTTCCGTTCCGTTCCTTTCCGTTCCGTTCCATTCCACTCGGGTTGATTCCATTCTATTCCATTCCATTCCATTCGATTCCATTCGATTCCATTCGATTCCATTCGATTCCATTCGATTCCATTCCATTCCATTGAATTCCATTCCATTCCATTCCATTGAACTCCATTCCATTCCATTCCATTCCATTCGATTCCATTCCATTCCATTGAATTCCATTCCATTCCATTCCATTCCATTGAATTCCGTTCCATTCCATTCAATTCCATTCCATTCCATTCCATTCCATTTGAATTCCATACCATTCCATTCCGTTCCATTCCATTCCATTCCATTCCATTCCATTCCATTCCATTCCATTCTACTCGGGTTGATTCCATTCTATTCCATTCCATTCCATTCGATTCCATTCGATTCCATTCGATTCCATTCCATTCCATTCCATTCCATTCCATTCCATTCCATTCCATTCCATTCCATTGAATTCCATTCCATTCCATTGAATTCCGTTCCATTCCATTCCATTCCATTGAATTCCGTTCCATTCCATTCCATTCCATTCCATTCCATTCCATTGAATTCCATTCCATTGAATTCCATTCCATTCCATTCCATTCCATTGAATTCCATTCCATTCCGTTCCGTTCCGTTCCGTTCCGTTCCGTTCCGTTCCATTCCATTCCATTCCATTCCATTGAATTCCGTTCCATTCCATTGAATTCCATTCCATTCCGTTCCATTCCATTGAATTCTGTTCCGTTCTGTTCCATTCCGTTCCGTTCCATTCCGTTCCATTCCGTTCCTTTCCGTTCTACTCGGGTTGATTCCATTCTATTCCATTCCATTCCATTCGATTCCATTCGATTCCATTCGATTCCATTCGATTCCATTCCATTCCACTCCATTCGAATTCCATTCCATTCCATTCCATTCCATTGAATTCCGTTCCATTCCATTGAATTCCATTCCATTCCGTTCCATTCCATTGAATTCTGTTCCGTTCCGTTCCGTTCCGTTCCGTTCCATTCCGTTCCATTCCGTTCCTTTCCGTTCTACTCGGGTTGATTCCATTCTATTCCATTCCATTCCATTCGATTCCATTCGATTCCATTCGATTCCATTCGATTCCATTCCATTCCATTCCATTCCATTGAATTCTGTTCCATTCAATTCCATTCCATTCCATTCCGTTCTACTCGGGTTGATTCCATTCTATTCCATTCCGTTCCGTTCCGTTCCGTTCCTTTCCGTTCCGTTCCATTCCACTCGGGTTGATTCCATTCTATTCCATTCCATTCCATTCGATTCCATTCGATTCCATTCGATTCCATTCGATTCCATTCGATTCCATTCCATTCCATTGAATTCCATTCCATTCCATTCCATTGAACTCCATTCCATTCCATTCCATTCCATTCAATTCCATTCCATTCCATTGAATTCCATTCCATTCCATTCCATTCCATTGAATTCCGTTCCATTCCATTCAATTCCATTCCATTCCATTCCATTCCATTTGAATTCCATACCATTCCATTCCGTTCCATTCCATTCCATTCCATTCCATTCCATTCCATTCCATTCCATTCTACTCGGGTTGATTCCATTCTATTCCATTCCATTCCATTCGATTCCATTCGATTCCATTCGATTCCATTCCATTCCATTCCATTCCATTCCATTCCATTCCATTCCATTCCATTCCATTGAATTCCATTCCATTCCATTGAATTCCGTTCCATTCCATTCCATTCCATTGAATTCCGTTCCATTCCATTCCATTCCATTCCATTCCATTCCATTGAATTCCATTCCATTGAATTCCATTCCATTCCATTCCATTCCATTGAATTCCATTCCATTCCGTTCCGTTCCGTTCCGTTCCGTTCCGTTCCGTTCCGTTCCATTCCATTCCATTCCATTCCATTGAATTCCGTTCCATTCCATTGAATTCCATTCCATTCCGTTCCATTCCATTGAATTCTGTTCCGTTCTGTTCCATTCCGTTCCGTTCCATTCCGTTCCATTCCGTTCCTTTCCGTTCTACTCGGGTTGATTCCATTCTATTCCATTCCATTCCATTCGATTCCATTCAATTCCATTCGATTCCATTCGATTCCATTCCATTCCATTCCATTCGAATTCCATTCCATTCCATTCCATTCCATTGAATTCCGTTCCATTCCATTGAATTCCATTCCATTCCGTTCCATTCCATTGAATTCTGTTCCGTTCCGTTCCGTTCCGTTCCGTTCCATTCCGTTCCATTCCGTTCCTTTCCGTTCTACTCGGGTTGATTCCATTCTATTCCATTCCATTCCATTCGATTCCATTCGATTCCATTCGATTCCATTCGATTCCATTCCATTCCATTCCATTCCATTGAATTCTGTTCCATTCAATTCCATTCCATTCCATTCCGTTCTACTCGGGTTGATTCCATTCTATTCCATTCCGTTCCGTTCCGTTCCGTTCCTTTCCGTTCCGTTCCATTCCACTCGGGTTGATTCCATTCTATTCCATTCCATTCCATTCGATTCCATTCGATTCCATTCGATTCCATTCGATTCCATTCGATTCCATTCCATTCCATTGAATTCCATTCCATTCCATTCCATTGAACTCCATTCCATTCCATTCCATTCCATTCGATTCCATTCCATTCCATTGAATTCCATTCCATTCCATTCCATTCCATTGAATTCCGTTCCATTCCATTCAATTCCATTCCATTCCATTCCATTCCATTTGAATTCCATACCATTCCATTCCGTTCCATTCCATTCCATTCCATTCCATTCCATTCCATTCCATTCCATTCCATTCTACTCGGGTTGATTCCATTCTATTCCATTCCATTCCATTCGATTCCATTCGATTCCATTCCATTCCATTCCATTCCATTCCATTCAATTGAATTCCATTCCATTCCTTTCCATTCCATTCCATTCCATTCCATTCCGTTCCATTCCATTCCATCGAATTCCATTCCATTCCATTCCATTCGATTCCATTCCATTCCATTGAATTCCATTCCATTCCATTCCATTCCATTGAATTCCGTTCCATTCCATTCAATTCCATTCCATTCCATTCCATTCCATTTGAATTCCATACCATTCCATTCCGTTCCATTCCATTCCATTCCATTCCATTCCATTCCATTCCATTCCATTCCATTCCATTCCATTCTACTCGGGTTGATTCCATTCTATTCCATTCCATTCCATTCGATTCCATTCGATTCCATTCGATTCCATTCCATTCCATTCCATTCCATTCCATTCCATTCCATTCCATTCCATTCCTTTCCATTCCATTGAATTCCATTCCATTCCATTCCATTCGATTCCATTCGATTCCATTGAATTCCATTCCATTCCATTCGTTTCCATTCCATTCCATTCCATTCCATTCCATTCCATTCCATTGAATTCCTTTGAATTCCATTCCAATGAATTCCATTCCATTCAATTCCATTCCATTCCATTCCATTCCATTGAATTAATTTCCATTCCATTCCATTCCATTCCATTTCACTCTATTCCATCGAATTCCATTCCATTCCATTCCATTCCATTCCATTCCATTCCATTCCATTCCATTCCATTCCATTCCATTCTACTCGGGTTGATTCCATTCTATTCCATTCCATTCCATTCGATTCCATTCGATTCCATTCCATTCCATTCCATTCCATTCCATTCAATTGAATTCCATTCCATTCCTTTCCATTCCATTCCATTCCATTCCATTCCGTTCCATTCCATTCCATCGAATTCCATTCCATTCCATTCCATTCCATTCCATTGAATTCCATTCCATTCCGTTCCGTTCCGTTCCGTTCCGTTCCGTTTCGTTCCGTTCCGTTCCGTTCCATTCCATTCCATTCCATTCCATTCCATTGAATTCCGTTCCATTCCATTGAATTCCATTCCATTCCGTTCCATTCCATTGAATTCTGTTCCGTTCCGTTCCGTTCCTTTCCGTTCCATTCCGTTCCATTCCGTTCCTTTCCGTTCTACTCGTGTTGATTCCATTCTATTCCATTCCATTCCATTCGATTCCATTCGATTCCATTCGAATCCATTCGATTCCATTCGATTCCATTCGATTCCATTCCATTCCATTGAATTCCATTCCATTCCATTCCATTCCATTGAATTCCGTTCCATTCCATTCAATTCCATTCCATTCCATTCCTTTCCGTTCCGTTCCGTTCCGTTCCGTTCCGTTCTACTCGGGTTGATTCCATTCTATTCCATTCCATTCCATTCGATTCCATTCGATTCCATTCGATTCCATTCGACTCCATTCCATTCCATTCCATTCCATTCCATTCCATTCCATTCCATTCCATTGAACTCCATTCCATTCCATTCCATTCCATTCCATTCCATTCCATTCCATTGAATTCCATTCCATTCCATTCCATTCCATTGAATTCTGTTCCATTCCATTCCATTCCATTCCATTCCGTTCTACTCGGGTTGATTCCATTCTATTCCATTCCGTTGCGTTCCGTTCCGTTCCGTTCCATTCCACTCGGGTTGATTCCATTCTATTCCATTCCATTCCATTCGATTCAATTCGATTACATTCGATTCCATTCGATTCCATTCGATTCGATTCCATTCCATTCCATTCCATTGAATTCCATTCCATTCCATTCCATTCCATTGAATTCCGTTCCATTCCATTGAATTCCATTCCATTCCGTTCCATTCCATTGAATTCTGTTCCGTTCCGTTCCGTTCCGTTCCGTTCCATTCCGTTCCATTCCGTTCCTTTCCGTTCTACTCGGGTTGATTCCATTCTATTCCATTCCATTCCATTCGATTCCATTCGATTCCATTCGATTCCATTCGATTCCATTCCATTCCATTCCATTCCATTGAATTCTGTTCCATTCAATTCCATTCCATTCCATTCCGTTCTACTCGGGTTGATTCCATTCTATTCCATTCCGTTCCGTTCCGTTCCGTTCCTTTCCGTTCCGTTCCATTCCACTCGGGTTGATTCCATTCTATTCCATTCCATTCCATTCCATTCGATTCCATTCGATTCCATTCGATTCCATTCGATTCCATTCGATTCCATTCCATTCCATTGAATTCCATTCCATTCCATTCCATTGAACTCCATTCCATTCCATTCCATTCCATTCGATTCCATTCCATTCCATTGAATTCCATTCCATTCCATTCCATTCCATTGAATTCCGTTCCATTCCATTCAATTCCATTCCATTCCATTCCATTCCATTTGAATTCCATACCATTCCATTCTGTTCCATTCAATTCCATTCCATTCCATTCCATTCCATTCTACTCGGGTTGATTCCATTCTATTCCATTCCATTCCATTCGATTCCATTCGATTCCATTCCATTCCATTCCATTCCATTCCATTCCATTCCATTCCATTCCATTCCATTGAATTCCATTCCATTCCATTGAATTCCGTTCCATTCCATTCCATTCCATTGAATTCCGTTCCATTCCATTCCATTCCATTCCATTCCATTCCATTGAATTCCATTCCATTGAATTCCATTCCATTCCATTCCATTCCATTGAATTCCATTCCATTCCGTTCCGTTCCGTTCCGTTCCGTTCCGTTCCGTTCCATTCCATTCCATTCCATTCCATTGAATTCCGTTCCATTCCATTGAATTCCATTCCATTCCGTTCCATTCCATTGAATTCTGTTCCGTTCTGTTCCATTCCGTTCCGTTCCATTCCGTTCCATTCCGTTCCTTTCCGTTCTACTCGGGTTGATTCCATTCTATTCCATTCCATTCCATTCGATTCCATTCGATTCCATTCGATTCCATTCGATTCCATTCCATTCCATTCCATTCGAATTCCATTCCATTCCATTCCATTCCATTGAATTCCGTTCCATTCCATTGAATTCCATTCCATTCCGTTCCATTCCATTGAATTCTGTTCCGTTCCGTTCCGTTCCGTTCCGTTCCATTCCGTTCCATTCCGTTCCTTTCCGTTCTACTCGGGTTGATTCCATTCTATTCCATTCCATTCCATTCGATTCCATTCGATTCCATTCGATTCCATTCGATTCCATTCCATTCCATTCCATTCCATTGAATTCTGTTCCATTCAATTCCATTCCATTCCATTCCGTTCTACTCGGGTTGATTCCATTCTATTCCATTCCGTTCCGTTCCGTTCCGTTCCTTTCCGTTCCGTTCCATTCCACTCGGGTTGATTCCATTCTATTCCATTCCATTCCATTCGATTCCATTCGATTCCATTCGATTCCATTCGATTCCATTCGATTCCATTCCATTCCATTGAATTCCATTCCATTCCATTCCATTGAACTCCATTCCATTCCATTCCATTCCATTCGATTCCATTCCATTCCATTGAATTCCATTCCATTCCATTCCATTCCATTGAATTCCGTTCCATTCCATTCAATTCCATTCCATTCCATTCCATTCCATTTGAATTCCATACCATTCCATTCCGTTCCATTCCATTCCATTCCATTCCATTCCATTCCATTCCATTCCATTCCATTCTACTCGGGTTGATTCCATTCTATTCCATTCCATTCCATTCGATTCCATTCGATTCGATTCCATTCCATTCCATTCCATTCCATTCAATTGAATTCCATTCCATTCCTTTCCATTCCATTCCATTCCATTCCATTCCGTTCCATTCCATTCCATCGAATTCCATTCCATTCCATTCCATTCCATTCCATTGAATTCCATTCCATTCCGTTCCGTTCCGTTCCGTTCCGTTCCGTTTCGTTCCGTTCCGTTCCGTTCCATTCCATTCAATTCCATTCCATTCCATTGAATTCCGTTCCATTCCATTGAATTCCATTCCATTCCGTTCCATTCCATTGAATTCTGTTCCGTTCCGTTCCGTTCCGTTCCGTTCCATTCCGTTCCATTCCGTTCCTTTCCGTTCTACTCGTGTTGATTCCATTCTATTCCATTCCATTCCATTCGATTCCATTCGATTCCATTCGAATCCATTCGATTCCATTCGATTCCATTCGATTCCATTCCATTCCATTGAATTCCATTCCATTCCATTCCATTCCATTGAATTCCGTTCCATTCCATTCAATTCCATTCCATTCCATTCCTTTACGTTCCGTTCCGTTCCGTTCCGTTCCGTTCCGTTCCGTTCTACTCGGGTTGATTCCATTCTATTCCATTCCATTCCATTCGATTCCATTCGATTCCATTCGATTCCATTCGACTCCATTCCATTCCATTCCATTCCATTCCATTCCATTCCATTCCATTGAACTCCATTCCATTCCATTCCATTCCATTCCATTCCATTCCATTCCATTGAATTCCATTCCATTCCATTCCATTCCATTGAATTCTGTTCCATTCCATTCCATTCCATTCCATTCCGTTCTACTCGGGTTGATTCCATTCTATTCCATTCCGTTGCGTTCCGTTCCGTTCCGTTCCATTCCACTCGGGTTGATTCCATTCTATTCCATTCCATTCCATTCGATTCAATTCGATTACATTCGATTCCATTCGATTCCATTCGATTCGATTCCATTCCATTCCATTCCATTGAATTCCATTCCATTCCATTCCATTCCATTGAATTCCGTTCCATTCCATTGAATTCCATTCCATTCCGTTCCATTCCATTGAATTCTGTTCCGTTCCGTTCCGTTCCGTTCCGTTCCATTCCGTTCCATTCCGTTCCTTTCCGTTCTACTCGGGTTGATTCCATTCTATTCCATTCCATTCCATTCGATTCCATTCGATTCCATTCGATTCCATTCGATTCCATTCCATTCCATTCCATTCCATTGAATTCTGTTCCATTCAATTCCATTCCATTCCATTCCGTTCTACTCGGGTTGATTCCATTCTATTCCATTCCGTTCCGTTCCGTTCCGTTCCTTTCCGTTCCGTTCCATTCCACTCGGGTTGATTCCATTCTATTCCATTCCATTCCATTCGATTCCATTCGATTCCATTCGATTCCATTCGATTCCATTCGATTCCATTCCATTCCATTGAATTCCATTCCATTCCATTCCATTGAACTCCATTCCATTCCATTCCATTCCATTCGATTCCATTCCATTCCATTGAATTCCATTCCATTCCATTCCATTCCATTGAATTCCGTTCCATTCCATTCAATTCCATTCCATTCCATTCCATTCCATTTGAATTCCATACCATTCCATTCCGTTCCATTCCATTCCATTCCATTCCATTCCATTCCATTCCATTCCATTCCATTCTACTCGGGTTGATTCCATTCTATTCCATTCCATTCCATTCGATTCCATTCGATTCCATTCGATTCCATTCCATTCCATTCCATTCCATTCCATTCCATTCCATTCCATTCCATTGAATTCCATTCCATTCCATTGAATTCCGTTCCATTCCATTCCATTCCATTGAATTCCGTTCCATTCCATTCCATTCCATTCCATTCCATTCCATTGAATTCCATTCCATTGAATTCCATTCCATTCCATTCCATTCCATTGAATTCCATTCCATTCCGTTCCGTTCCGTTCCGTTCCGTTCCGTTCCGTTCCATTCCATTCCATTCCATTCCATTGAATTCCGTTCCATTCCATTGAATTCCATTCCATTCCGTTCCATTCCATTGAATTCTGTTCCGTTCTGTTCCATTCCGTTCCGTTCCATTCCGTTCCATTCCGTTCCTTTCCGTTCTACTCGGGTTGATTCCATTCTATTCCATTCCATTCCATTCGATTCCATTCGATTCCATTCGATTCCATTCGATTCCATTCCATTCCATTCCATTCGAATTCCATTCCATTCCATTCCATTCCATTGAATTCCGTTCCATTCCATTGAATTCCATTCCATTCCGTTCCATTCCATTGAATTCTGTTCCGTTCCGTTCCGTTCCGTTCCGTTCCGTTCCATTCCGTTCCATTCCGTTCCTTTCCGTTCTACTCGGGTTGATTCCATTCTATTCCATTCCATTCCATTCGATTCCATTCGATTCCATTCGATTCCATTCGATTCCATTCCATTCCATTCCATTCCATTGAATTCTGTTCCATTCAATTCCATTCCATTCCATTCCGTTCTACTCGGGTTGATTCCATTCTATTCCATTCAGTTCCGTTCCGTTCCGTTCCTTTCCGTTCCGTTCCATTCCACTCGGGTTGATTCCATTCTATTCCATTCCATTCCATTCGATTCCATTCGATTCCATTCGATTCCATTCGATTCCATTCGATTCCATTCCATTCCATTGAATTCCATTCCATTCCATTCCATTGAACTCCATTCCATTCCATTCCATTCCATTCGATTCCATTCCATTCCATTGAATTCCATTCCATTCCATTCCATTCCATTGAATTCCGTTCCATTCCATTCAATTCCATTCCATTCCATTCCATTCCATTTGAATTCCATACCATTCCATTCCGTTCCATTCCATTCCATTCCATTCCATTCCATTCCATTCCATTCCATTCCATTCTACTCGGGTTGATTCCATTCTATTCCATTCCATTCCATTCGATTCCATTCGATTCCATTCGATTCCATTCCATTCCATTCCATTCCATTCCATTCCATTGAATTCCATTCCATTCCATTGAATTCCGTTCCATTCCATTCCATTCCATTGAATTCCGTTCCATTCCATTCCATTCCATTCCATTGAATTCCATTCCATTGAATTCCATTCCATTCCATTCCATTCCATTGAATTCCATTCCATTCCGTTCCGTTCCGTTCCGTTCCGTTCCGTTCCGTTCCATTCCATTCCATTCCATTCCATTGAATTCCGTTCCATTCCATTGAATTCCATTCCATTCCGTTCCATTCCATTGAATTCTGTTCCGTTCTGTTCCATTCCGTTCCGTTCCATTCCGTTCCATTCCGTTCCTTTCCGTTCTACTCGGGTTGATTCCATTCTATTCCATTCCATTCCATTCGATTCCATTCGATTCCATTCGATTCCATTCGATTCCATTCCATTCCATTCCATTCGAATTCCATTCCATTCCATTCCATTCCATTCCATTCCATTCCATTCCATTCCATTCCATTGAATTCCATTCCATTCCATTCCATTCCATTGAATTCCGTTCCATTCCATTCCATTCCATTCCATTCCATTCCATTGAATTCCATTCCATTGAATTCCATTCCATTCCATTCCATTCCATTGAATTCCATTCCATTCCATTCCATCGAATTCCATTCCATTCCATTGAATTCCATTCCATTCCATTCCATTCCATTCCATTCCATTCCATTCCATTCCATTCCATTCCATTCCATCGAATTCCATTCCATTCCATTCCATTCCATTCCATTCCATTCCATTCCATCGAATTCCATTCCATTCCATTCCATTCCATTCCATTCCATTCCATTCCATTCCATTCTACTCGGGTTGATTCCATTCTATTACATTCCACTCCATTCGATTCCATTCGATTCCATTCGATTCCATTCGATTCCATTCCATTCCATTCCATTCAATTGAATTCCATTCCATTCCATTCCATTCCATTCCATTCCATTCCATCGAATTCCATTCCATTCCATTCCATTCCATTCCATTCCATTCCTTTCCATTGAATTCCATTCCATTCCATTGAATTCCATTCCATTCCATTCCATTCCATTGAATTCCCTTCCATTGAATTCCATTCCTTTCCGTTCCGTTCCGTTCCGTTCTGTTCCATTCTACTCGGGTTAATTCCATTCTATTCCTTTACATTCCATTCGATTCCATTCGATTCCATTCCATTCCATTCCATTTGAATTCCATTGCATTCCATTCCATTCCATTCCATTCCATTCCATTCCATTCCATCGAATTCCATTCCATTCGATTCCATTCCATTCCATTCCATTCCATTCCATTCCATTCTACTCGTGTTGATAACATTCTATTCCATTCGATTCCATTCGATTCCATTCGATTCCATTCGATTCCATTCGATTCCATTCCATTCCATTCCATTCAATTGAATTCCATTCCATTCCATTCCATTCCATTCCATTCCATTCCATTCCGTTCTGCTCGGGTTGATTCCATTCTATTCCATTCCATTCCATTCGATTCCATTCGATTCCATTCGATTCCATTCCATTCCATTCCATTCCATTGAATTCCATTCCATTCCATTCCATTCCATTCCATTCCATTCCATTCCATTCCATTCCATTCCGTTCCATTCCATTCCGTTCCTTTCCTTTCCATTCCGTTCCATTCCATTCCTTTCCGTTCCATTCCGTTGCATTCCGTTCCATTCCACTGAATTCCGTTCCATTGCATTGAATTCCGTTCCATTCCATTGCATTCCTTTCCGTTCCGTTCCGTTCCGTTCCATTCCGTTCCGTTCTTCTCGGGTTGATTTCATTCTATTCCATTCCATTCCATTCGATTCCATTCGATTCCATTCGATTCCATTCGATTCCATTCGATTCCATTCCATTCCATTCCATTCCATTCCATTCCATTGAATTCCATTCCATTCCATTCCATTCCATTCCATTGAATTCCATTCCATTCCATTGAATTCCATTCCATTCCATTCCATTCGATTCCATTCCATTCCCTTGAATTCCATTCCATTCCATTCCATTCCATTCCATTCCATTCCATTGAATTCCATTCCATTGAATTCCATTCCATTCCATTGAATTCCATTCCAATCCATTCCATTCCATTGAATTCCGTTCCATTCCATTCCATTCCATTCCATTCCGTTCCATTCCATTTGAATTCCATTCCATTCCATTCCATTCCATTCCATTCTACTCGGGTTGATTCCATTCTATTCCATTACATTCCATTCGATTCCATTCGATTCCATTCGATTCCATTCGAGTCCATTCCATTCCATTCAATTCCATTGAATTCCATTCCATTCCATTCCATTCCATTCCATTCCATTCCATTCCATTGAATTCCATTCCTTTCCATTCCATTCCATGGAATTCCATTCCATTCCATTGAATTCAATTCCATTCCATTCCGTTCCATTCCATTATGTTCCATTCCATTCCATTCCATTCCATTCAATTCCGTTCCGTTCCATTCCGTTCCATTCCGTTCCATTCCATTGAATACCGATCCATTGCATTGAATTCCGTTCCATTCCATTCCATTCCTTTCCGTTCCGTTCCGTTCCGTTCTACTCGGGTTGATTCCATTCTATTCCATTCCATTCCATTCGATTCCATTCGATTCCATTCGATTCCATTCCATTCCATTCGATTCCATTCGATTCCATTCCATTCCATTCCATTCCATTCCATTCCATTCCATTCCATTCCATTGAATTCCTTTCCATTCCATTGAATTCCATTCCATTCCATTCCATTCGATTCCATTCGATTCCATTGAATTCCATTCCATTCCATTCCTTTCCATTCCATTCCATTCCATTCCATTCCATTCCATTCCATTTAATTCCATTGAATTCCATTCCAATGAATTCCATTCCATTTAATTCCATTCCATTCCATTCCATTCCATTGAATTAATTTCCATTCCATTCCATTCCATTCCATTCCATTCCATTCTATTCCATCGAATTCCATTCCAATCCATTCCATTCCATTCCATTCCATTCCATTCCATTCCATTCCATTCCATTCCATTCCATTCCATTCCATTCCATTCTACTCGGGTTGATTCCATTCTATTCCATTCCATTCCATTCGATTCCATTCGATTCCATTCCATTCCATTCCATTCCATTCGATTGAATTCCATTCCCTTCCATTCCATTCCATTCCATTCCATTCCATTCCGTTCCATTCCATTCCATCGAATTCCATTCCATTCCATTCCATTCCATTCCATTGAATTCCATTCCATTCCGTTCCGTTCCGTTCCGTTCCGTTTCGTTCCGTTCCGTTCCGTTCCGTTCCATTCCATTCCATTCCATTCCATTGAATTCCGTTCCATTCCATTGAATTCCATTCCATTTCGTTCCATTCCATTGAATTCTGTTCCGTTCCGTTCCGTTCCGTTCCATTCCGTTCCATTCCGTTCCTTTCCGTTCTACTCGGGTTGATTCCATTCTATTCCATTCCATTCCATTCGATTCCATTCGATTCCATTCGAATCCATTCGATTCCATTCGATTCCATTCGATTCCATTCCATTCCATTGAATTCCATTCCATTCCATTCCATTCCATTGAATTCCGTTCCACTCCATTCCATTCCATTCCATTCCATTCCTTTCCGTTCCATTCCGTTCCGTTCCGTTCCGTTCCGTTCCGTTCTACTCGGGTTGATTCCATTCTATTCCATTCCATTCCATTCGATTCCATTCTATTCCATTCGATTCCATTCGATTCAATTCGATTCCATTCCATTCCATTCCATTCCATTCCATTCCATTGAATTCCATTCCATTCCATTTCGTTCCATTCCATTGAATTCTGTTCCGTTCCGTTCCGTTCCGTTCCATTCCGTTCCATTCCGTTCCTTTCCGTTCTACTCGGGTTGATTCCATTCTATTCCATTCCATTCCATTCGATTCCATTCGATTCCATTCGAATCCATTAGATTCCATTCGATTCCATTCGATTCCATTCCATTCCATTGAATTCCATTCCATTCCATTCCATTCCATTGAATTCCGTTCCATTCCATTCCATTCCATTCCATTCCATTCCTTTCCGTTCCATTCCGTTCCGTTCCGTTCCGTTCCGTTCCGTTCTACTCGGGTTGATTCCATTCTATTCCATTCCATTCCATTCGATTCCATTCTATTCCATTCGATTCCATTCGATTCAATTCGATTCCATTCCATTCTATTCCATTCCATTCCATTCCATTGAATTCCATTCCATTCCATTCCGTTCCATTCCATTCCGTTCCATTCCATTCCATTCCATTCCATTCCATTCCATTACATTCCCTTCCATTCCTTTCCATTCCGTTCCATTCCATTGAATTCCGATCCATTGCATTGAATTCCGTTCCATTCCATTCCATTCCTTTCCGTTCCGTTCCGTTCCGTTCCGTTCCGTTCTACTCGGATTGATTCCATTCTATTCCATTCCATTCCATTCGATTCCATTCGATTCCATTCGATTCCATTCGACTCCATTCCATTCCATTCCATTCCATTCCATTCCATTCCATTCCATTCCATTGAACTCCATTCCATTCCATTCCATTCCATTCCATTCCATTCCATTCCATTGAATTCCATTCCATTCCATTCCATTCCATTGAATTCTGTTCCATTCCATTCCATTCCATTCCATTCCGTTCTACTCGGGTTGATTCCATTCTATTCCATTCCGTTCCGTTCCTTTCCGTTCCGTTCCATTCCACTCGGGTTGATTCCATTCTATTCCATTCCATTCCATTCCATTCCATTCCATTCCATTCCATTCCATTCCATTCCATTCCATCGATTCCATTCCATTCCATTCCATTCCATTCCATTCCATTCCATTCCATTCCATTCCATTCCATTCCATTCCATTCCATCGAATTCCATTCCATTCCATTCCATTCCATTCCATTCCATTCCATTCCATTCCATTCTACTCGGGTTGATTCCATTCTATTACATTCCACTCCATTCGATTCCATTCGATTCCATTCGATTCCATTCGATTCCATTCCATTCCATTCCATTCGATTGAATTCCATTCCATTCCATTCCATTCCATTCCATTCCATTCCATCGAATTCCATTCCATTCCATTCCATTCCATTCCATTGAATTCCATTCCATTCCATTGAATTCTTTCCATTCCATTCCATTCCATTGAATTCCCTTCCATTGAATTCCATTCCTTTCCGTTCCGTTCCGTTCCGTTCTGTTCCATTCTACTCGGGTTAATTCCATTCTATTCCTTTACATTCCATTCGATTCCATTCGATTCCATTCCATTCCATTCCATTTGAATTCCATTGCATTCCATTCCATTCCATTCCATTCCATTCCATTCCATTCCATCGAATTCCATTCCATTCGATTCCATTCCATTCCATTCCATTCCATTCCAGTCCATTCTACTCGTGTTGATAACATTCTATTCCATTCGATTCCATTCGATTCCATTCGATTCCATTCGATTCCATTCGATTCCATTCCATTCCATTCCATTCAATTGAATTCCATTCCATTCCATTCCATTCCATTCCATTCCATTCCATTCCGTTCCATTCCATTCCGTTCCTTTCCTTTCCATTCCGTTCCATTCCATTCCTTTCCGTTCCATTCCGTTGCATTCCGTTCCATTCCACTGAATTCCGTTCCATTGCATTGAATTCCGTTCCATTCCATTGCATTCCTTTCCGTTCCGTTCCGTTCCGTTCCGTTCCGTTCCGTTCTTCTCGGGTTGATTTCATTCTATTCCATTCCATTCCATTCGATTCCATTCGATTCCATTCGATTCCATTCGATTCCATTCGATTCCATTCCATTCCATTCCATTCCATTCCATTCCATTGAATTCCATTCCATTCCATTCCATTCCATTCCATTCCATTCCATTGAATTCCATTCCATTCCATTGAATTCCATTCCATTCCATTCCATTCGATTCCATTCCATTCCCTTGAATTCCATTCCATTCCATTCCATTCCATTCCATTCCATTCCATTGAATTCCATTCCATTGAATTCCATTCCATTCCATTGAATTCCATTCCAGTCCATTCCATTCCATTGAATTCCGTTCCATTCCATTCCATTCCATTCCATTCCGTTCCATTCCATTTGAATTCCATTCCATTCCATTCCATTCCATTCCATTCTACTCGGGTTGATTCCATTCTATTCCATTACATTCCATTCGATTCCATTCGATTCCATTCGATTCCATTCGAGTCCATTCCATTCCATTCAATTCCATTGAATTCCATTCCATTCCATTCCATTCCATTCCATTCCATTCCATTCCATTCCATTGAATTCCATTCCTTTCCATTCCATTCCATGGAATTCCATTCCATTCCATTGAATTCCATTCCATTCCATTCCGTTCCATTCCATTATGTTCCATTCCATTCCATTCCATTCAATTCCGTTCCGTTCCATTCCGTTCCATTCCGTTCCATTCCATTGAATTCCGATCCATTGCATTGAATTCCGTTCCATTCCATTCCATTCCTTTCCGTTCCGTTCCGTTCCGTTCTACTCGGGTTGATTCCATTCTATTCCATTCCATTCCATTCGATTCCATTCGATTCCATTCGATTCCATTCCATTCCATTCCATTCCATTCGATTCCATTCCATTCCATTCCATTCCATTCCATTCCATTCCATTCCATTCCATTCCATTGAATTCCTTTCCATTCCATTGAATTCCATTCCATTCCATTCCATTCGATTCCATTCGATTCCATTGAATTCCATTCCATTCCATTCCTTTCCATTCCATTCCATTCCATTCCATTCCATTCCATTTAATTCCATTGAATTCCATTCCAATGAATTCCATTCCATTTAATTCCATTCCATTCCATTCCATTCCATTGAATTAATTTCCATTCCATTCCATTACATTCCATTCCATTCCATTCTACTCCATCGAATTCCATTTCCATTCCATCCATTCCATTCCATTCCATTCCATTCCATTCCATTCCATTCCATTCTACTCGGGTTGATTCCATTCTATTCCATTCCATTCCATTCGATTCCATTCGATTCCATTCCATTCCATTCCATTCCATTCGATTGAATTCCATTCCCTTCCATTCCATTCCATTCCATTCCATTCCATTCCGTTCCATTCCATTCCATCGAATTCCATTCCATTCCATTCCATTCCATTCCATTGAATTCCATTCCATTCCGTTCCGTTCCGTTCCGTTCCGTTTCGTTCCGTTCCGTTCCGTTCCGTTCCATTCCATTCCATTCCATTCCATTGAATTCCGTTCCATTCCATTG
This sequence comes from Gorilla gorilla gorilla, assembly GCF_029281585.2. NCBI lineage: Eukaryota > Metazoa > Chordata > Mammalia > Primates > Hominidae > Gorilla > Gorilla gorilla. Next base: position 61,359,662 of record NC_073242.2, read on the forward strand.
AATTCCATTCCATTTCGTTCCATTCCATTGAATTCTGTTCCGTTCCGTTCCGTTCCGTTCCATTCCGTTCCATTCCGTTCCTTTCCGTTCTACTCGGGTTGATTCCATTCTATTCCATTCCATTCCATTCCATTCCATTCGATTCCATTCGAATCCATTCGATTCCATTCGATTCCATTCGATTCCATTCCATTCCATTGAATTCCATTCCATTCCATTCCATTCCATTGAATTCCGTTCCATTCCATTCCATTCCATTCCATTCCATTCCTTTCCGTTCCATTCCGTTCCGTTCCGTTCCGTTCCGTTCCGTTCTACTCGGGTTGATTCCATTCTATTCCATTCCATTCCATTCGATTCCATTCTATTCCATTCGATTCCATTCGATTCAATTCGATTCCATTCCATTCCATTCCATTCCATTCCATTCCATTGAATTCCATTCCATTCCATTCCGTTCCATTCCATTCCGTTCCATTCCATTCCATTCCATTCCATTCCATTCCATTACATTCCCTTCCATTCCTTTCCATTCCGTTCCATTCCATTGAATTCCGATCCATTGCATTGAATTCCGTTCCATTCCATTCCATTCCTTTCCGTTCCGTTCCGTTCCGTTCCGTTCTACTCGGATTGATTCCATTCTATTCCATTCCATTCCATTCGATTCCATTCGATTCCATTCGATTCCATTCGACTCCATTCCATTCCATTCCATTCCATTCCATTCCATTCCATTCCATTGAACTCCATTCCATTCCATTCCATTCCATTCCATTCCATTCCATTCCATTCCATTGAATTCCATTCCATTCCATTCCATTCCATTGAATTCTGTTCCATTCCATTCCATTCCATTCCATTCCGTTCTACTCGGGTTGATTCCATTCTATTCCATTCTGTTCCGTTCCTTTCCGTTCCGTTCCATTCCACTCGGGTTGATTCCATTCTATTCCATTCCATTCCATTCGATTCCATTCGATTCCATTCGATTCCATTCGATTCCATTCGATTAGATTCCATTCCATTCCATTCCATTGAATTCCATTCCATTCCATTCCATTCCATTGAATTCCGTTCCATTCCATTCAATTCCATTCCATTCCATTCCTTTTGAATTCCATTCCATTCCATTCCATTCCATTCCATTCCATTCCATTCCATTTCATTCCATTCCATTCCATTCCATTCCATTCCATTCCATTCTACTCGGGTTGATTCCATTCTATTCCATTCCATTCCATTCGATTCCATTCGATTCCATTCCTTTCCATTCGATTCCATTCCATTCCATTCCATTCCATTCCATTCCCTTGAATTCCATTCCATTCCATTCCATTCCATTCCATTCCATTCCATTGAATTCCATTCCATTGAATTCCATTCCATTCCATTGAATTCCATTCCAATCCATTCCATTCCATTGAATTCCGTTCCATTCCATTCCATTCCATTCCATTCCATTCCATTCTTCTCGGGTTGATTCCATTCTATTACATTCCATTCCATTCCATTCCATTCGATTCCATTCGATTCCATTCGATTCCATTCCATTCCATTCAATTCCATTGAATTCCATTCCATTCCATTCCATTCCATTCCATTGAATTCCATTCCTTTCCATTCCATTCCATGGAATTCCATTCCATTCCATGGAATTCCATTCCATTCCATGGAATTCCATTCCATTCCATGGAATTCCATTCCATTCCATGGAATTCCATTCCATTCCATGGAATTCCATTCCATTCCATTCCGTTCCATTCCATTATGTTCCATTCCATTCCATTCCATTCCATTGAATTCCATTCCTTTCCATTCCATTCCATGGAATTCCATTCCATTCCATGGAATTCCATTCCGTTCCATTCCGTTCCATTCCATTGAATTCCGATCCATTGCATTGAATTCCGTTCCATTCCATTCCATTCCTTTCCGATCCGTTCGGTTCCGTTCTACTCGGGTTGATTCCATTCTATTCCATTCCATTCCATTCGATTCCATTCGATTCCATTCGATTCCATTCGATTCCATTCGATTCCATTCGATTCCATTCGATTCCATTCGATTCCATTCCATTCCATTCCATTCCATTCCATTCCATTCCATTCCATTCCATTGAATTCCATTCCATTCCATTCCATTCGATTCCATTCGATTCCATTGAATTCCATTCCATTCCATTCCTTTCCATTCCATTCCATTCCATTCCATTCCATTCCATTCCATTCTATTGAATTCCATTGAATTCCATTCCAATGAATTCCATTCCATTCAATTCCATTCCATTCCATTCCATTCCATTGAATTAATTTCCATTCCATTCCATTCCATTCCATTTCACTCTATTCCATCGAATTCCATTCCATTCCATTCCATTCCATTCCATTCCATTCCATTCCATTCCATTCCATTCCATTCTAGTCGGTTTGATTCCATTCTATTCCATTCCATTCCATTCGATTCCATTCGATTCCATTCGATTCCATTCCATTCCATTCCATTCCATTCAATTGAATTCCATTACATTTCTTTCCATTCCATTCCATTCCATTCCATTCCGTTCCTTTCCATTCCATCGAATTCCATTCCATTCCATTACATTCCATTCCATTGAATTCCATTCCATTCCGTTCCGTTCCATTGAATTCCGTTCCATTCCATTCAATTCCATTCCATTCCATTCCTTTTGAATTCCATTCCATTCCATTCCATTCCATTCCATTCCATTCCATTCCATTCCATTCCATTCCATTCCATTCCATTCCATTCCATTCCATTCCATTCCATTCCATTCCATTCTACTCGGGTTGATTCCATTCTATTCCATTCCATTCCATTCGATTCCATTCGATTCCATTCCTTTCCATTCGATTCCATTCCATTCCATTCCATTCCATTCCATTCCATTCCATTCCATGGAATTCCATTCCATTCCCTTGAATTCCATTCCATTCCATTCCATTCCATTCCATTCCATTCCATTGAATTCCATTCCATTGAATTCCATTCCATTCCATTGAATTCCATTCCAATCCATTCCATTCCAATGAATTCCGTTCCATTCCATTCCATTCCATTCCATTCCATTCTATTCTTCTCGGGTTGATTCCATTCTATTCCATTCCATTCCATTCGATTCCATTCGATTCCATTCGATTCCATTCGATTCCATTCCATTCCATTCCATTCCATTGAATTCCATTCCATTCCATTCCATTCCATTCCATTGAATTCCATTCCTTTCCATTCCATTCCATGGAATTCCATTCCATTCCATTGAATTCCATTCCATTCCATTCCGTTCCATTCCATTATGTTCCATTCCATTCCATTCCATTCCATTCAATTCCGTTCCGTTCCATTCCATTCCATTCCGTTCCATTCCATTGAATTCCGATCCATTGCATTGAATTCCGTTCCATTCCTTTCCATTCCTTTCCGATCCGTTCGGTTCCGTTCTACTCGGGTTGATTCCATTCTATTCCATTCCATTCCATTCGATTCCATTCGATTCCATTCGATTCCATTCGATTCCATTCGATTCCATTCGATTCCATTCGATTCCATTCGATTCCATTCCATTCCATTCCATTCCATTCCATTCCATTCCATTGAATTCCATTCCATTCCATTCCATTCGATTCCATTCGATTCCATTGAATTCCATTCCATTCCATTCCTTTCCATTCCATTCCATTCCATTCCATTCCATTCCATTCCATTCCGTTGAATTCCATTGAATTCCATTCCAATGAATTCCATTCCATTCAATTCCATTCCATTCCATTCCATTCCATTGAATTAATTTCCATTCCATTCCATTCCATTCCATTTCACTCTATTCCATCGAATTCCATTCCATTCCATTCCATTCCATTCCATTCCATTCCATTCCATTCCATTCCATTCCATTCCATTCCATTCTACTCGGTTTGATTCCATTCTATTCCATTCCATTCCATTCGATTCCATTCGATTCCATTCCATTCCATTCCATTCCATTCAATTGAATTCCATTCCATTCCTTTCCATTCCATTCCATTCCATTCCATTCCATTCCGTTCCATTCCATTCCATCGAATTCCATTCCATTCCATTCCATTCCATTCCATTGAATTCCATTCCATTCCATTCCGTTCCGTTCCGTTCCGTTCCGTTTCGTTCCGTTCCGTTCCGTTCCATTCCATTCCATTCCATTCCATTGAATTCCATTCCATTCCATTGAATTCCATTCCATTCCGTTCCATTCCATTGAATTCTGTTCCGTTCCGTTCCGTTCCGTTCCGTTCCATTCCGTTCCATTCCGTTCCTTTCCGTTCTACTCGGGTTGATTCCATTCTATTCCATTCCATTCCATTCGATTCCATTCGATTCCATTCGAATCCATTCGATTCCATTCGATTCCATTCGATTCCATTCCATTCCATTGAATTCCATTCCATTCCATTCCATTCCATTGAATTCCGTTCCATTCCATTCAATTCCATTCCATTCCATTCCTTTCCGTTCCGTTCCGTTCCGTTCCGTTCCGTTCCATTCTACTCGGGTTGATTCCATTCTATTCCATTCCATTCCATTCGATTCCATTCTATTCCATTCGATTCCATTCGATTCAATTCGATTCTATTCCATTCAATTCCATTCCATTCCATTCCATTGAATTCCATTCCATTCCATTCCGTTCCATTCCATTCCGTTCCATTCCATTCCATTCGATTCAATTCCATTCCATTCCATTCCATTCCCTTCCATTCCTTTCCATTCCGTTCCATTCCATTGAATTCCGACCCATTGCATTGAATTCCGTTCCATTCCATTCCATTCCTTTCCGTTCCGTTCCGTTCCGTTCCATTCCGTTCCGTTCTACTCGGATTGATTCCATTCTATTCCATTCCATTCCATTCGATTCCATTCGATTCCATTCGATTCCATTCGACTCCATTCCATTCCATTCCATTCCATTCCATTCCATTCCATTCCATAGAACTCCATTCCATTCCATTCCATTCCATTCCATTCCATTCCATTCCATTGAATTCTGTTCCGTTCCATTCCATTCCATTCCATTCCGTTCTACTCGGGTTGATTCCATTCTATTCCATTCCGTTCCGTTCCGTTCCGTTCCGTTCCATTCCACTCGGGTTGATTCCATTCTATTCCATTCCATTCCATTCGATTCCATTCGATTCCATTCGGTTCCATTCGATTCCATTCGATTCGATTCCATTCCATTCCATTCCATTGAATTCCATTCCATTCCATTCCATTCCATTGAATTCCGTTCCATTCCATTCAATTCCATTCCATTCCATTCCTTTTGAATTCCATTCCTTTCCATTCCATTCCATTCCATTGCATTCCATTCCATTCCATTCAATTCCATTCCATTCCATTCAATTCCATTCCATTCTACTCGGGTTGATTCCATTCTATTCCATTCCATTCCATTCGATTCCATTCGATTCCATTCCTTTCCATTCGATTCCATTCCATTCCATTCCATTCCATTCCATTCCATTCCATTCCATTCCATGGAATTCCATTCCATTCCCTTGAATTCCATTCCATTCCATTCCATTCCATTCCATTCCATTCCATTCCATTCCATTCCATTGAATTCCATTCCATTCCATTGAATTCCATTCCAATCCATTCCATTGCATTGAATTCCGTTCCATTCCATTCCATTCCATTCCATTCCATTCCATTCCATTCTACTCGGGTTGATTCCATTCTATTACATTCCATTCCATTCCATTCTACTCGGGTTGATTCCATTCTATTCCATTCCATTCCATTCGATTCCATTCGATTCCATTCGATTCCATTCGATTCCATTCCATTCCATTCAATTCCATTGAATTCCATTCCATTCCATTCCATTCCATTCAATTGAATTCCATTCCTTTCCATTCCATTCCATGGAATTCCATTCCATTCCATTGAATTCCATTCCATTCCATTCCGTTCCATTCCATTATGTTCCATTCCATTCCATTCCATTCCATTCAATTCCGTTCCGTTCCATTCCGTTCCATTCCGTTCCATTCCATTGAATTCCGATCCATTGCATTGAATTCCGTTCCATTCCATTCCATTCCTTTCGATCCGTTCGGTTCCGTTCTACTCGGGTTGATTCCATTCTATTCCATTCCATTCCATTCCATTCCATTCGATTCCATTCGATTCCATTCGATTCCATTCGATTCCATTCGATTCCATTCCATTCCATTCCATTCCATTCCATTCCATTCCATTCCATTGAATTCCATTCCGTTCCATTCCATTCCATTCCATTCCATTCCATTGAATTCCGTTCCATTCCATTGAATTCCATTCCATTCCGTTCCATTCCATTGAATTCTGTTCCGTTCCGTTCCGTTCCGTTCCATTCCGTTCCATTCCGTTCCTTTCCGTTCTACTCGGGTTGATTCCATTCTATTCCATTCCATTCCATTCGATTCCATTCGATTCCATTCGATTCCATTCGATTCCATTCCATTCCATTCCATTCCATTCCATTCAATAGAATTCCATTCCATTCCTTTGAATTCCATTCCATTCCATTCCATTCCATTGAATTCCGTTCCATTCCATTCCATTCCATTCCATTCCATTCCATTCCATTGAATTCCATTCCATTGAATTCCATTCCATTCCATTCCATTCCATTCCATTGAATTCCATTCCATTCCATTCCATCGAATTCCATTCCATTCCATTGAATTCCATTCCATTCCATTCCATTCCATTCCATTCCATTCCATTCCATTCCATCGAATTCCATTCCACTCCATTCCATTCCATTCCATTCCATTCCATTCCATTCCATTCCATTCCATTCCATCGAATTCCATTCCATTCCATTCCATTCCATTCCATTCCATTCCATTCCATTCCATTCCATTCCATTCTACTCGGGTTGATTCCATTCTATTACATTCCATTCCATTCGATTCCATTCGATTCCATTCGATTCCATTCGATTCCATTCCATTCCATTCCATTCAGTTGAATTCCATTCCATTCCATTCCATTCCATTCCATTCCATTCCATCGAATTCCATTCCATTCCATTCCATTCCATTCCATTCCATTCCATTGAATTCCATTCCATTCCATTCCATTCCATTCCATTCCATTCCATTCCATTGAATACCATTCCATTGAATTCCATTCCATTCCATGGAATTCCATTCCAATCCATTCCATTCCATAGAATTCCATTCCATTCCATTCCATTCCATTCCATTCCGTTCCATTCCATTTGAATTCCATTCCATTCCATTCCATTCCATTCCATTCTACTCGGGTTGATTCCATTCTATTCCATTCCATTCCATTCGATTCCATTCGATTCCATTCGATTCCATTCGAGTCCATTCCATTCCATTCAATTCCATTGAATTCCATTCCATTCCATTCCATTCCATTCCATTCCATTCCATTGAATTCCATTCCTTTCCATTCCATTCCATGGAATTCCATTCCATTCCATTGAATTCCATTCCATTCCATTCCGTTCCATTCCATTATGTTCCATTCCATTCCATTCCATTCCATTCAATTCCGTTCCGTTCCATTCCGTTCCATTCCGTTCCATTCCATTGAATTCCGATCCATTGCATTGAATTCCGTTCCATTCCATTCCATTCCTTTCCGTTCCGTTCCGTTCCGTTCTACTCGGGTTGATTCCATTCTATTCCATTCCATTCCATTTGATTCCATTCGATTCCATTCGATTCCATTCCATTCCATTCGATTCCATTCGATTCCATTCCATTCCATTCCATTCCATTCCATTCCATTCTATTCCATTGAATTCCTTTCCATTCCATTGAATTCCATTCCATTCCATTCCATTCGATTCCATTCGATTCCATTGAATTCCATTCCATGCCATTCCTTTCCATTCCATTCCATTCCATTCCATTCCATTCCATTCCATTTAATTCCATTCCATTCCAATCCATTCCATTGAATTAATTTCCATTCCATTCCATTCCATTCCATTCCATTCCATTCTATTCCATCGAATTCCATTCCATTCCATTCCATTCCATTCCATTCCATTCCATTCCATTCCATTCCATTCCATTCCATTCCATTCCATTCTACTCGGGTTGATTCCATTCTATTCCATTCCATTCCATTCCATTCCTTTCCGTTCCATTCCTTTCCGTTCCGTTCCGTTCCGTTCCGTTCTACTCGGGTTGATTCCATTCTATTCCATTCCATTCCATTCGATTCCATTCTATTCCATTCGATTCCATTCGATTCAATTCGATTCGATTCCATTCCATTCCATTCCATTCCATTCCATTCCATTGAATTCCATTCCATTCCATTCCGTTCCATTCCATTCCGTTCCATTCCATTCCATTCCATTCCATTCCATTCCATTACATTCCCTTCCATTCCTTTCCATTCCATTCCATTCCATTTAATTCCGATCCATTGCTTTGAATTCCGTTCCATTCCATTCCATTCCTTTCCGTTCCGTTCCGTTCCGTTCCGTTCCGTTCTACTCGGATTGATTCCATTCTATTCCATTCCATTCCATTCCATTCCATTCCATTCCATTCGATTCCATTCGACTCCGTTCAATTCCATTCCATTCCATTCCATTCCATTCCATTCCATTCCATTGAACTCCATTCCATTCCATTCCATTCCATTCCATTCCATTCCATTCCATTCCATTCCATTGAACTCCATTCCATTCCATTCCATTCCATTCCATTCCATTCCATTCCATTGAATTCCATTCCATTCCATTCCATTCCATTGAATTCTGTTCCATTCCATTCCATTCCATTCCATTCCGTTCTACTCGGGTTGATTCCATTCTATTCCATTCCGTTCCGTTCCGTTCCGTTCCGTTCCATTCCACTCGGGTTGATTCCATTCTATTCCATTCCATTCCATTCGATTCCATTCGATTCCATTCGATTCCATTCGATTCCATTCGATTCCATTCGATTCGATTCCATTCCATTCCATTCCATTGAATTCCATTCCATTCCATTCCATTCCATTTAATTCCGTTCCATTCCATTCAATTCCATTCCATTCCATTCCATAGAATTCCGTTCCATTCCATTCCATTCCATTCCATTCCGTTCCATTCCATTTGAATTCCATTCCATTCCATTCCATTCCATTCCATTATACTCGGGTTGATTCCATTCTATTCCATTCCATTCCATTCGATTCCATTCGATTCAATTCGATTCCATTCGATTCCATTCCATTCCATTCAATTCCATTGAATTCCATTCCATTCCATTCCATTCCATTCCATTCCATTCCATTCCATTCCATTCCATTCCATTCCATTTAATTCCATTCCATTCCATTCCATTCCATTGAATTAATTTCCATTCCATTCCATTCCATTCCATTCCATTCTATTCCATCGAATTCCATTCCATTCCATTCCATTCCATTCCATTCCATTCCATTCCATTCCATTCCATTCCATTCCATTCTACTCGGGTTGATTCCATTCTATTCCATTCCATTCCATTCCATTCCTTTCCGTTCCATTCCTTTCCGTTCCGTTCCGTTCCGTTCCGTTCTACTCGGGTTGATTCCATTCTATTCCATTCCATTCCATTCGATTCCATTCTATTCCATTCGATTCCATTCGATTCCATTCGATTCCATTCGATTCCATTCGATTCCATTCCATTCCATTCCATTCCATTCCATTCCATTCCATTCCATTCCATTCTACTCGGGTTGATTCCATTCTATTCCATTCCATTCCATTCGATTCCATTCGATTCCATTCCATTCCATTCCATTCCATTCAATTGAATTCCATTCCCTTCCATTCCATTCCATTCCATTCCATTCCATTCCGTTCCATTCCATTCCATCGAATTCCATTCCATTCCATTCCATTCCATTCCATTGAATTCCATTCCATTCCGTTCCGTTCCGTTCCGTTCCGTTTCGTTCCGTTCCGTTCCGTTCCGTTCCATTCCATTCCATTCCATTCCATTGAATTCCGTTCCATTCCATTGAATTCCATTCCATTCCGTTCCATTCCATTGAATTCTGTTCCGTTCCGTTCCGTTCCGTTCCATTCCGTTCCATTCCGTTCCTTTCCGTTCTACTCGGGTTGATTCCATTCTATTCCATTCCATTCCATTCGATTCCATTCGATTCCATTCGAATCCATTCGATTCCATTCGATTCCATTCGATTCCATTCCATTCCATTGAATTCCATTCCATTCCATTCCATTCCATTGAATTCGGTTCCATTCCATTCCATTCCATTCCATTCCATTCCTTTCCGTTCCATTCCGTTCCGTTCCGTTCCGTTCCGTTCCGTTCTACTCGGGTTGATTCCATTCTATTCCATTCCATTCCATTCGATTCCATTCTATTCCATTCGATTCCATTCGATTCAATTCGATTCCATTCCATTCCATTCCATTCCATTCCATTCCATTGAATTCCATTCCATTCCATTCCGTTCCATTCCATTCCGTTCCATTCCATTCCATTCCATTCCATTCCATTCCATTACATTCCCTTCCATTCCTTTCCATTCCGTTCCATTCCATTGAATTCCGACCCATTGCATTGAATTCCGTTCCATTCCATTCCATTCCTTTCCGTTCCGTTCCGTTCCGTTCCGTTCCGTTCCGTTCTACTCGGATTGATTCCATTCTATTCCATTCCATTCCATTCGATTCCATTCGATTCCATTCGATTCCATTCGACTCCATTCCATTCCATTCCATTCCATTCCATTCCATTCCATTCCATTGAATTCCATTCCTTTCCATTCCATTCCATGGAATTCCATTCCATTCCATTGAATTCCATTCCATTCCATTCCGTTCCATTCCATTATGTTCCATTCCATTCCATTCCATTCCATTCAATTCCGTTCCGTTCCAATCCGTTCCATTCCGTTCCATTCCATTGAATTCCGATCCATTGCATTGAATTCCGTTCCATTCCATTCCATTCCTTTCCGTTCCGTTCCGTTCCGTTCTACTCGGGTTGATTCCATTCTATTCCATTCCATTCCATTCGATTCCATTCGATTCCATTCGATTCCATTCCATTCCATTCGATTCCATTCGATTCCATTCCATTCCATTCCATTCCATTCCATTCCATTCCATTCCATTCCATTCCATTGAATTCCTTTCCATTCCATTGAATTCCATTCCATTCCATTCCATTCGATTCCATTCGATTCCATTGAATTCCATTCCATTCCATTCCTTTCCATTCCATTCCATTCCATTCCATTCCATTCCATTCCATTTAATTCCATTGAATTCCATTCCAATGAATTCCATTCCATTTAATTCCATTCCATTCCATTCCATTCCATTGAATTAATTTCCATTCCATTCCATTCCATTCCATTCCATTCCATTCTATTCCATCGAATTCCATTCCAATCCATTCCATTCCATTCCATTCCATTCCATTCCATTCCATTCCATTCCATTCCATTCCATTCCATTCCATTCTACTCGGGTTGATTCCATTCTATTCCATTCCATTCCATTCGATTCCATTCGATTCCATTCCATTCCATTCCATTCCATTCGATTGAATTCCATTCCCTTCCATTCCATTCCATTCCATTCCATTCCATTCCGTTCCATTCCATTCCATCGAATTCCATTCCATTCCATTCCATTCCATTCCATTGAATTCCATTCCATTCCGTTCCGTTCCGTTCCGTTCCGTTTCGTTCCGTTCCGTTCCGTTCCGTTCCATTCCATTCCATTCCATTCCATTGAATTCCGTTCCATTCCATTGAATTCCATTCCATTTCGTTCCATTCCATTGAATTCTGTTCCGTTCCGTTCCGTTCCGTTCCATTCCGTTCCATTCCGTTCCTTTCCGTTCTACTCGGGTTGATTCCATTCTATTCCATTCCATTCCATTCGATTCCATTCGATTCCATTAGAATCCATTCGATTCCATTCGATTCCATTCGATTCCATTCCATTCCATTGAATTCCATTCCATTCCATTCCATTCCATTGAATTCCGTTCCATTCCATTCCATTCCATTCCATTCCATTCCTTTCCGTTCCATTCCGTTCCGTTCCGTTCCGTTCCGTTCCGTTCTACTCGGGTTGATTCCATTCTATTCCATTCCATTCCATTCGATTCCATTCTATTCCATTCGATTCCATTCGATTCAATTCGATTCCATTCCATTCCATTCCATTCCATTCCATTCCATTGAATTCCATTCCATTCCATTTCGTTCCATTCCATTGAATTCTGTTCCGTTCCGTTCCGTTCCGTTCCATTCCGTTCCATTCCGTTCCTTTCCGTTCTACTCGGGTTGATTCCATTCTATTCCATTCCATTCCATTCGATTCCATTCGATTCCATTCGAATCCGTTCGATTCCATTCGATTCCATTCGATTCCATTCCATTCCATTGAATTCCATTCCATTCCATTCCATTCCATTGAATTCCGTTCCATTCCATTCCATTCCATTCCATTCCATTCCTTTCCGTTCCATTCCGTTCCGTTCCGTTCCGTTCCGTTCCGTTCTACTCGGGTTGATTCCATTCTATTCCATTCCATTCCATTCGTTTCCATTCTATTCCATTCGATTCCATTCGATTCAATTCGATTCCATTCCATTCTATTCCATTCCATTCCATTCCATTGAATTCCATTCCATTCCATTCCGTTCCATTCCATTCCGTTCCATTCCATTCCATTCCATTCCATTCCATTCCATTACATTCCCTTCCATTCCTTTCCATTCCGTTCCATTCCATTGAATTCCGATCCATTGCATTGAATTCCGTTCCATTCCATTCCATTCCTTTCCGTTCCGTTCCGTTCCGTTCCGTTCCGTTCTACTCGGATTGATTCCATTCTATTCCATTCCATTCCATTCGATTCCATTCGATTCCATTCGATTCCATTCGACTCCATTCCATTCCATTCCATTCCATTCCATTCCATTCCATTCCATTGAACTCCATTCCATTCCATTCCATTCCATTCCATTCCATTCCATTCCATTGAATTCCATTCCATTCCATTCCATTCCATTGAATTCTGTTCCATTCCATTCCATTCCGTTCTACTCGGGTTGATTCCATTCTATTCCATTCCGTTCCGTTCCTTTCCGTTCCGTTCCATTCCACTCGGGTTGATTCCATTCTATTCCATTCCATTCCATTCCATTCCATTCCATTCCATTCCATTCCATTCCATTCCATTCCATCGAATTCCATTCCATTCCATTCCATTCCATTCCATTCCATTCCATTCCATTCCATTCCATTCCATTCCATCGAATTCCATTCCATTCCATTCCATTCCATTCCATTCCATTCCATTCCATTCCATTCCATTCTACTCGGGTTGATTCCATTCTATTACATTCCACTCCATTCGATTCCATTCGATTCCATTCGATTCCATTCCATTCCATTCCATTCGATTGAATTCCATTCCATTCCATTCCATTCCATTCCATTCCATTCCATCGAATTCCATTCCATTCCATTCCATTCCATTCCATTCCATTCCATTGAATTCCATTCCATTCCATTGAATTCTTTCCATTCCATTCCATTCCATTGAATTCCCTTCCATTGAATTCCATTCCTTTCCGTTCCGTTCCGTTCCGTTCTGTTCCATTCTACTCGGGTTAATTCCATTCTATTCCTTTACATTCCATTCGATTCCATTCGATTCTATTCCATTCCATTCCATTTGAATTCCATTGCATTCCATTCCATTCCATTCCATTCCATTCCATTCCATTCCATCGAATTCCATTCCATTCGATTCCATTCCATTCCATTCCATTCCATTCCATTCCATTCTACTCGTGTTGATAACATTCTATTCCATTCGATTCCATTCGATTCCATTCGATTCCATTCGATTCCATTCGATTCCATTCCATTCCATTCCATTCAATTGAATTCCATTCCATTCCATTCCATTCCATTCCATTCCATTCCATTCCGTTCCATTCCATTCCGTTCCTTTCCTTTCCATTCAGTTCCATTCCATTCCTTTCCGTTCCATTCCGTTGCATTCCGTTCCATTCCACTGAATTCCGTTCCATTGCATTGAATTCCGTTCCATTCCATTGCATTCCTTTCCGTTCCGTTCCGTTCCGTTCCGTTCCGTTCTTCTCGGGTTGATTTCATTCTATTCCATTCCATTCCATTCGATTCCATTTGATTCCATTCGATTCCATTCGATTCCATTCGATTCCATTCCATTCCATTCCATTCCATTCCATTCCATTGAATTCCATTCCATTCCATTCCATTCCATTCCATTCCATTCCATTGAATTCCATTCCATTCCATTGAATTCCATTCCATTCCATTCCATTCGATTCCATTCCATTCCCTTGAATTCCATTCCATTCCATTCCATTCCATTCCATTCCATTCCATTGAATTCCATTCCATTGAATTCCATTCCATTCCATTGAATTCCATTCCAGTCCATTCCATTCCATTGAATTCCGTTCCATTCCATTCCATTCCATTCCATTCCGTTCCATTCCATTTGAATTCCATTCCATTCCATTCCATTCCATTCCATTCTACTCGGGTTGATTCCATTCTATTCCATTACATTCCATTCGATTCCATTCGATTCCATTCGATTCCATTCGAGTCCATTCCATTCCATTCAATTCCATTGAATTCCATTCCATTCCATTCCATTCCATTCCATTCCATTCCATTCCATTCCATTCCATTCCATTGAATTCCATTCCTTTCCATTCCATTCCATGGAATTCCATTCCATTCCATTGAATTCCATTCCATTCCATTCCGTTCCATTCCATTATGTTCCATTCCATTCCATTCCATTCAATTCCGTTCCGTTCCATTCCGTTCCATTCCGTTCCATTCCATTGAATTCCGATCCATTGCATTGAATTCCGTTCCATTCCATTCCATTCCTTTCCGTTCCGTTCCGTTCCGTTCTACTCGGGTTGATTCCATTCTATTCCATTCCATTCCATTCGATTCCATTCGATTCCATTCGATTCCATTCCATTCCATTCCATTCCATTCGATTCGATTCCATTCCATTCCATTCCATTCCATTCCATTCCATTCCATTCCATTCCATTGAATTCCTTTCCATTCCATTGAATTCCATTCCATTCCATTCCATTCGATTCCATTCGATTCCATTGAATTCCATTCCATTCCATTCCTTTCCATTCCATTCCATTCCATTCCATTCCATTCCATTTAATTCCATTGAATTCCATTCCAATGAATTCCATTCCATTTAATTCCATTCCATTCCATTCCATTCCATTGAATTAATTTCCATTCCATTCCATTCCATTCCATTCCATTCCATTCTACTCCATCGAATTCCATTCCAATCCATTCCATTCCATTCCATTCCATTCCATTCCATTCCATTCCATTCCATTCCATTCTACTCGGGTTGATTCCATTCTATTCCATTCCATTCCATTCGATTCCATTCGATTCCATTCCATTCCATTCCATTCCATTCGATTGAATTCCATTCCCTTCCATTCCATTCCATTCCATTCCATTCCATTCCGTTCCATTCCATTCCATCGAATTCCATTCCATTCCATTCCATTCCATTCCATTGAATTCCATTCCATTCCGTTCCGTTCCGTTCCGTTCCGTTTCGTTCCGTTCCGTTCCGTTCCGTTCCATTCCATTCCATTCCATTCCATTGAATTCCGTTCCATTCCATTGAATTCCATTCCATTTCGTTCCATTCCATTGAATTCTGTTCCGTTCCGTTCCGTTCCGTTCCATTCCGTTCCATTCCGTTCCTTTCCGTTCTACTCGGGTTGATTCCATTCTATTCCATTCCATTCCATTCGATTCCATTCGATTCCATTCGAATCCATTCGATTCCATTCGATTCCATTCGATTCCATTCCATTCCATTGAATTCCATTCCATTCCATTCCATTCCATTGAATTCGGTTCCATTCCATTCCATTCCATTCCATTCCATTCCTTTCCGTTCCATTCCGTTCCGTTCCGTTCCGTTCCGTTCCGTTCTACTCGGGTTGATTCCATTCTATTGCATTCCATTCCATTCGATTCCATTCTATTCCATTCGATTCCATTCGATTCAATTCGATTCCATTCCATTCCATTCCATTCCATTCCATTCCATTGAATTCCATTCCATTCCATTCCGTTCCATTCCATTCCGTTCCATTCCAATCCATTCCATTCCATTCCATTCCATTACATTCCCTTCCATTCCTTTCCATTCCGTTCCATTCCATTGAATTCCGATCCATTGCATTGAATTCCGTTCCATTCCATTCCATTCCTTTCCGTTCCGTTCCGTTCCGTTCCGTTCTACTCGGATTGATTCCATTCTATTCCATTCCATTCCATTCGATTCCATTCGATTCCATTCGATTCCATTCGACTCCATTCCATTCCATTCCATTCCATTCCATTCCATTCCATTCCATTCCATTGAACTCCATTCCATTCCATTCCATTCCATTCCATTCCATTCCATTCCATTCCATTGAATTCCATTCCATTCCATTCCATTCCATTGAATTCTGTTCCATTCCATTCCATTCCATTCCATTCCGTTCTACTCGGGTTGATTCCATTCTATTCCATTCCGTTCCGTTCCTTTCCGTTCCGTTCCATTCCACTCGGGTTGATTCCATTCTATTCCATTCCATTCCATTCGATTCCATTCGATTCCATTCGATTCCATTCGATTCCATTCGATTAGATTCCATTCCATTCCATTCCATTGAATTCCATTCCATTCCATTCCATTCCATTGAATTCCGTTCCATTCCATTCAATTCCATTCCATTCCATTCCTTTTGAATTCCATTCCATTCCATTCCATTCCATTCCATTCCATTCCATTTCATTCCATTCCATTCCATTCCATTCCATTCCATTCCATTCCATTCTACTCGGGTTGATTCCATTCTATTCCATTCCATTCCATTCGATTCCATTCGATTCCATTCCTTTCCATTCGATTCCATTCCATTCCATTCCATTCCATTCCATTCCATTCCATTCCATTCCATGGAATTCCATTCCATTCCCTTGAATTCCATTCCATTCCATTCCATTCCATTCCATTCCATTCCATTGAATTCCATTCCATTGAATTCCATTCCATTCCGTTCCGTTCCGTTCCGTTCCGTTTCGTTCCGTTCCGTTCCGTTCCGTTCCATTCCATTCCATTCCATTCCATTGAATTCCGTTCCATTCCATTGAATTCCATTCCATTTCGTTCCATTCCATTGAATTCTGTTCCGTTCCGTTCCGTTCCGTTCCATTCCGTTCCATTCCGTTCCTTTCCGTTCTACTCGGGTTGATTCCATTCTATTCCATTCCATTCCATTCGATTCCATTCGATTCCATTCGAATCCATTCGATTCCATTCGATTCCATTCGATTCCATTCCATTCCATTGAATTCCATTCCATTCCATTCCATTCCATTGAATTCCGTTCCATTCCATTCCATTCCATTCCATTCCATTCCTTTCCGTTCCATTCTGTTCCGTTCCGTTCCGTTCCGTTCCGTTCTACTCGGGTTGATTCCATTCTATTCCATTCCATTCCATTCGATTCCATTCTATTCCATTCGATTCCATTCGATTCAATTCGATTCCATTCCATTCCATTCCATTCCATTCCATTCCATTCCATTGAATTCCATTCCATTCCATTCCGTTCCATTCCATTCCGTTCCATTCCAATCCATTCCATTCCATTCCATTCCATTACATTCCCTTCCATTCCTTTCCATTCCGTTCCATTCCATTGAATTCCGATCCATTGCATTGAATTCCGTTCCATTCCATTCCATTCCTTTCCGTTCCGTTCCGTTCCGTTCCGTTCTACTCGGATTGATTCCATTCTATTCCATTCCATTCCATTCGATTCCATTCGATTCCATTCGATTCCATTCGACTCCATTCCATTCCATTCCATTCCATTCCATTCCATTGAACTCCATTCCATTCCATTCCATTCCATTCCATTCCATTCCATTCCATTCCATTGAATTCCATTCCATTCCATTCCATTCCATTGAATTCCGTTCCATTCCATTCAATTATATTCCATTCCATTCCTTTTGAATTCCATTCCATTCCATTCCATTCCATTCCATTCCATTCCATTCCATTTCATTCCATTCCATTCCATTCCATTCCATTCCATTCCATTCCATTCCATTCTACTCGGGTTGATTCCATTCTATTCCATTCCATTCCATTCGATTCCATTCGATTCCATTCCTTTCCATTCGATTCCATTCCATTCCATTCCATTCCATTCCATTCCCTTGAATTCCATTCCATTTCATTCCATTCCATTCCATTCCATTCCATTGAATTCCATTCCATTGAATTCCATTCCATTCCATTGAATTCCATTCCAATCCATTCCATTCCATTGAATTCCGTTCCATTCCATTCCATTCCATTCCATTCCATTCCATTCTTCTCGGGTTGATTCCATTCTATTACATTCCATTCCATTCCATTCCATTCGATTCCATTCGATTCCATTCGATTCCATTCCATTCCATTCAATTCCATTGAATTCCATTCCATTCCATTCCATTCCATTCCATTGAATTCCATTCCTTTCCATTCCATTCCATGGAATTCCATTCCATTCCATGGAATTCCATTCCATTCCATGGAATTCCATTCCATTCCATGGAATTCCATTCCATTCCATGGAATTCCATTCCATTCCATGGAATTCCATTCCATTCCATTCCGTTCCATTCCATTATGTTCCATTCCATTCCATTCCATTCCATTCAATTCCGTTCTGTTCCATTCCGTTCCATTCCGTTCCATTCCATTGAATTCCGATCCATTGCATTGAATTCCGTTCCATTCCATTCCATTCCTTTCCGATCCGTTCGGTTCCGTTCTACTCGGGTTGATTCCATTCTATTCCATTCCATTCCATTCGATTCCATTCGATTCCATTCGATTCCATTCGATTCCATTCGATTCCATTCGATTCCATTCGATTCCATTCGATTCCATTCCATTCCATTCCATTCCATTCCATTCCATTCCATTCCATTCCATTGAATTCCATTCCATTCCATTCCATTCGATTCCATTCGATTCCATTGAATTCCATTCCATTCCATTCCTTTCCATTCCATTCCATTCCATTCCATTCCATTCCATTCCATTCTATTGAATTCCATTGAATTCCATTCCAATGAATTCCATTCCATTCAATTCCATTCCATTCCATTCCATTCCATTGAATTAATTTCCATTCCATTCCATTCCATTCCATTTCACTCTATTCCATCGAATTCCATTCCATTCCATTCCATTCCATTCCATTCCATTCCATTCCATTCCATTCCATTCCATTCTAGTCGGTTTGATTCCATTCTATTCCATTCCATTCCATTCGATTCCATTCGATTCCATTCCATTCCATTCCATTCCATTCAATTGAATTCCATTACATTTCTTTCCATTCCATTCCATTCCATTCCATTCCGTTCCTTTCCATTCCATCGAATTCCATTCCATTCCATTACATTCCATTCCATTGAATTCCATTCCATTCCGTTCCGTTCCATTGAATTCCGTTCCATTCCATTCAATTCCATTCCATTCCATTCCTTTTGAATTCCATTCCATTCCATTCCATTCCATTCCATTCCATTCCATTCCATTCCATTCCATTCCATTCCATTCCATTCCATTCCATTCTACTCGGGTTGATTCCATTCTATTCCATTCCATTCCATTCGATTCCATTCGATTCCATTCCTTTCCATTCGATTCCATTCCATTCAATTCCATTCCATTCCATTCCATTCCATTCCATGGAATTCCATTCCATTCCCTTGAATTCCATTCCATTCCATTCCATTCCATTCCATTCCATTCCATTGAATTCCATTCCATTGAATTCCATTCCATTCCATTGAATTCCATTCCAATCCATTCCATTCCAATGAATTCCGTTCCATTCCATTCCATTCCATTCCATTCCATTCCATTCTTCTCGGGTTGATTCCATTCTATTCCATTCCATTCCATTCCATTCGATTCCATTCGATTCCATTCGATTCTATTCGATTCCATTCCATTCCATTCCATTCCATTGAATTCCATTCCATTCCATTCCATTCCATTCCATTGAATTCCATTCCTTTCCATTCCATTCCATGGAATTCCATTCCATTCCATTGAATTCCATTCCATTCCATTCCGTTCCATTCCATTATGTTCCATTCCATTCCATTCCATTCCATTCAATTCCGTTCCGTTCCATTCCATTCCATTCCGTTCCATTCCATTGAATTCCGATCCATTGCATTGAATTCCGTTCCATTCCATTCCATTCCTTTCCGATCCGTTCGGTTCCGTTCTACTCGGGTTGATTCCATTCTATTCCATTCCATTCCATTCGATTCCATTCGATTCCATTCGATTCCATTCGATTCCATTCGATTCCATTCGATTCCATTCGATTCCATTCGATTCCATTCCATTCCATTCCATTCCATTCCATTCCATTCCATTGAATTCCATTCCATTCCATTCCATTCGATTCCATTCGATTCCATTGAATTCCATTCCATTCCATTCCTTTCCATTCCATTCCATTCCATTCCATTCCATTCCATTCCATTCCATTCCGTTGAATTCCATTGAATTCCATTCCAATGAATTCCATTCCATTCAATTCCATTCCATTCCATTCCATTCCATTGAATTAATTTCCATTCCATTCCATTCCATTCCATTTCACTCTATTCCATCGAATTCCATTCCATTCCATTCCATTCCATTCCATTCCATTCCATTCCATTCCATTCCATTCCATTCCATTCCATTCTACTCGGTTTGATTCCATTCTATTCCATTCCATTCCATTCGATTCCATTCGATTCCATTCCATTCCATTCCATTCCATTCAATTGAATTCCATTCCATTCCTTTCCATTCCATTCCATTCCATTCCATTCCATTCCGTTCCATTCCATTCCATCGAATTCCATTCCATTCCATTCCATTCCATTCCATTGAATTCCATTCCATTCCATTCCGTTCCGTTCCGTTCCGTTCCGTTTCGTTCCGTTCCGTTCCGTTCCATTCCATTCCATTCCATTCCATTGAATTCCGTTCCATTCCATTGAATTCCATTCCATTCCGTTCCATTCCATTGAATTCTGTTCCGTTCCGTTCCGTTCCGTTCCGTTCCATTCCGTTCCATTCCGTTCCTTTCCGTTCTACTCGGGTTGATTCCATTCTATTCCATTCCATTCCATTCGATTCCATTCGATTCCATTCGAATCCATTCGATTCCATTCGATTCCATTCGATTCCATTCCATTCCATTGAATTCCATTCCATTCCATTCCATTCCATTGAATTCCGTTCCATTCCATTCAATTCCATTCCATTCCATTCCTTTCCGTTCCGTTCCGTTCCGTTCCGTTCCGTTCCATTCTACTCGGGTTGATTCCATTCTATTCCATTCCATTCCATTCGATTCCATTCTATTCCATTCGATTCCATTCGATTCAATTCGATTCTATTCCATTCAATTCCATTCCATTCCATTCCATTGAATTCCATTCCATTCCATTCCGTTCCATTCCATTCCGTTCCATTCCATTCCATTCGATTCAATTCCATTCCATTCCATTCCATTCCCTTCCATTCCTTTCCATTCCGTTCCATTCCATTGAATTCCGACCCATTGCATTGAATTCCGTTCCATTCCATTCCATTCCTTTCCGTTCCGTTCCGTTCCGTTCCGTTCCGTTCCGTTCTACTCGGATTGATTCCATTCTATTCCATTCCATTCCATTCGATTCCATTCGATTCCATTCGATTCCATTCGACTCCATTCCATTCCATTCCATTCCATTCCATTCCATTCCATTCCATAGAACTCCATTCCATTCCATTCCATTCCATTCCATTCCATTGAATTCTGTTCCGTTCCATTCCATTCCATTCCATTCCGTTCTACTCGGGTTGATTCCATTCTATTCCATTCCGTTCCGTTCCGTTCCGTTCCGTTCCATTCCACTCGGGTTGATTCCATTCTATTCCATTCCATTCCATTCGATTCCATTCGATTCCATTCGGTTCCATTCGATTCCATTCGATTCGATTCCATTCCATTCCATTCCATTGAATTCCATTCCATTCCATTCCATTCCATTGAATTCCGTTCCATTCCATTCAATTCCATTCCATTCCATTCCTTTTGAATTCCATTCCTTTCCATTCCATTCCATTCCATTGCATTCCATTCCATTCCATTCAATTCCATTCCATTCCATTCAATTCCATTCCATTCTACTCGGGTTGATTCCATTCTATTCCATTCCATTCCATTCGATTCCATTCGATTCCATTCCTTTCCATTCGATTCCATTCCATTCCATTCCATTCCATTCCATTCCATTCCATTCCATTCCATGGAATTCCATTCCTTTCCCTTGAATTCCATTCCATTCCATTCCATTCCATTCCATTCCATTCCATTCCATTCCATTCCATTGAATTCCATTCCATTCCATTGAATTCCATTCCAATCCATTCCATTCCATTGAATTCCGTTCCATTCCATTCCATTCCATTCCATTCCATTCCATTCCATTCTACTCGGGTTGATTCCATTCTATTACATTCCATTCCATTCCATTCTACTCGGGTTGATTCCATTCTATTCCATTCCATTCCATTCGATTCCATTCGATTCCATTCGATTCCATTCGATTCCATTCCATTCCATTCAATTCCATTGAATTCCATTCCATTCCATTCCATTCCATTCCATTGAATTCCATTCCTTTCCATTCCATTCCATGGAATTCCATTCCATTCCATTGAATTCCATTCCATTCCATTCCGTTCCATTCCATTATGTTCCATTCCATTCCATTCCATTCCATTCAATTCCGTTCCGTTCCATTCCGTTCCATTCCGTTCCATTCCATTGAATTCCGATCCATTGCATTGAATTCCGTTCCATTCCATTCCATTCCTTTCGATCCGTTCGGTTCCGTTCTACTCGGGTTGATTCCATTCTATTCCATTCCATTCCATTCCATTCCATTCGATTCCATTCGATTCCATTCGATTCCATTCGATTCCATTCGATTCCATTCCATTCCATTCCATTCCATTCCATTCCATTCCATTCCATTGAATTCCATTCCGTTCCATTCCATTCCATTCCATTCCATTCCATTGAATTCCGTTCCATTCCATTGAATTCCATTCCATTCCGTTCCATTCCATTGAATTCTGTTCCGTTCCGTTCCGTTCCGTTCCATTCCGTTCCATTCCGTTCCTTTCCGTTCTACTCGGGTTGATTCCATTCTATTCCATTCCATTCCATTCGATTCCATTCGATTCCATTCGATTCCATTCGATTCCATTCCATTCCATTCCATTCCATTCCATTCAATAGAATTCCATTCCATTCCTTTGAATTCCATTCCATTCCATTCCATTCCATTGAATTCCGTTCCATTCCATTCCATTCCATTCCATTCCATTCCATTCCATTCCATTGAATTCCATTCCATTGAATTCCATTCCATTCCATTCCATTCCATTCCATTGAATTCCATTCCATTCCATTCCATCGAATTCCATTCCATTCCATTGAATTCCATTCCATTCCATTCCATTCCATTCCATTCCATTCCATTCCATTCCATCGAATTCCATTCCACTCCATTCCATTCCATTCCATTCCATTCCATTCCATTCCATTCCATTCCATTCCATCGAATTCCATTCCATTCCATTCCATTCCATTCCATTCCATTCCATTCCATTCCATTCCATTCTACTCGGGTTGATTCCATTCTATTACATTCCATTCCATTCGATTCCATTCGATTCCATTCGATTCCATTCGATTCCATTCCATTCCATTCCATTCAGTTGAATTCCATTCCATTCCATTCCATTCCATTCCATTCCATTCCATCGAATTCCATTCCATTCCATTCCATTCCATTCCATTCCATTCCATTGAATTCCATTCCATTCCATTCCATTCCATTCCATTCCATTCCATTCCATTGAATACCATTCCATTGAATTCCATTCCATTCCATGGAATTCCATTCCAATCCATTCCATTCCATAGAATTCCATTCCATTCCATTCCATTCCATTCCATTCCGTTCCATTCCATTTGAATTCCATTCCATTCCATTCCATTCCATTCCATTCTACTCGGGTTGATTCCATTCTATTCCATTCCATTCCATTCGATTCCATTCGATTCCATTCGATTCCATTCGAGTCCATTCCATTCCATTCAATTCCATTGAATTCCATTCCATTCCATTCCATTCCATTCCATTCCATTCCATTGAATTCCATTCCTTTCCATTCCATTCCATGGAATTCCATTCCATTCCATTGAATTCCATTCCATTCCATTCCGTTCCATTCCATTATGTTCCATTCCATTCCATTCCATTCCATTCAATTCCGTTCCGTTCCATTCCGTTCCATTCCGTTCCATTCCATTGAATTCCGATCCATTGCATTGAATTCCGTTCCATTCCATTCCATTCCTTTCCGTTCCGTTCCGTTCCGTTCTACTCGGGTTGATTCCATTCTATTCCATTCCATTCCACTTGATTCCATTCGATTCCATTCGATTCCATTCCATTCAATTCGATTCCATTCGATTCCATTCCATTCCATTCCATTCCATTCCATTCCATTCCATTCTATTCCATTGAATTCCTTTCCATTCCATTGAATTCCATTCCATTCCATTCCATTCGATTCCATTCGATTCCATTGAATTCCATTCCATGCCATTCCTTTCCATTCCATTCCATTCCATTCCATTCCATTCCATTCCATTTAATTCCATTCCATTCCAATCCATTCCATTGAATTAATTTCCATTCCATTCCATTCCATTCCATTCCATTCCATTCTATTCCATCGAATTCCATTCCATTCCATTCCATTCCATTCCATTCCATTCCATTCCATTCCATTCCATTCCATTCCATTCCATTCCATTCTACTCGGGTTGATTCCATTCTATTCCATTCCATTCCATTCCATTCCTTTCCGTTCCATTCCTTTCCGTTCCGTTCCGTTCCGTTCCGTTCTACTCGGGTTGATTCCATTCTATTCCATTCCATTCCATTCGATTCCATTCTATTCCATTCGATTCCATTCGATTCAATTCGATTCGATTCCATTCCATTCCATTCCATTCCATTCCATTCCATTGAATTCCATTCCATTCCATTCCGTTCCATTCCATTCCGTTCCATTCCATTCCATTCCATTCCATTCCATTCCATTACATTCCCTTCCATTCCTTTCCATTCCATTCCATTCCATTTAATTCCGATCCATTGCTTTGAATTCCGTTCCATTCCATTCCATTCCTTTCCGTTCCGTTCCGTTCCGTTCCGTTCCGTTCTACTCGGATTGATTCCATTCTATTCCATTCCATTCCATTCCATTCCATTCCATTCCATTCGATTCCATTCGACTCCATTCAATTCCATTCCATTCCATTCCATTCCATTCCATTCCATTCCATTGAACTCCATTCCATTCCATTCCATTCCATTCCATTCCATTCCATTCCATTGAATTCCATTCCATTCCATTCCATTCCATTGAATTCTGTTCCATTCCATTCCATTCCATTCCATTCCGTTCTACTCGGGTTGATTCCATTCTATTCCATTCCGTTCCGTTCCGTTCCGTTCCGTTCCATTCCACTCGGGTTGATTCCATTCTATTCCATTCCATTCCATTCGATTCCATTCGATTCCATTCGATTCCATTCGATTCCATTCGATTCCATTCGATTCGATTCCATTCCATTCCATTCCATTGAATTCCATTCCATTCCATTCCATTCCATTTAATTCCGTTCCATTCCATTCAATTCCATTCCATTCCATTCCATAGAATTCCGTTCCATTCCATTCCATTCCATTCCATTCCGTTCCATTCCATTTGAATTCCATTCCATTCCATTCCATTCCATTCCATTATACTCGGGTTGATTCCATTCTATTCCATTCCATTCCATTCGATTCCATTCGATTCAATTCGATTCCATTCGATTCCATTCCATTCCATTCAATTCCATTGAATTCCATTCCATTCCATTCCATTCCATTCCATTCCATTCCATTCCATTTAATTCCATTCCATTCCATTCCATTCCATTGAATTAATTTCCATTCCATTCCATTCCATTCCATTCCATTCTATTCCATCGAATTCCATTCCATTCCATTCCATTCCATTCCATTCCATTCCATTCCATTCCATTCCATTCCATTCCATTCCATTCTACTCGGGTTGATTCCATTCTATTCCATTCCATTCCATTCCATTCCTTTCCGTTCCATTCCTTTCCGTTCCGTTCCGTTCCGTTCCGTTCTACTCGGGTTGATTCCATTCTATTCCATTCCATTCCATTCGATTCCATTCTATTCCATTCGATTCCATTCGATTCCATTCGATTCCATTCGATTCCATTCCATTCCATTCCATTCCATTCCATTCCATTCCATTCCATTCCATTCTACTCGGGTTGATTCCATTCTATTCCATTCCATTCCATTCGATTCCATTCGATTCCATTCCATTCCATTCCATTCCATTCAATTGAATTCCATTCCCTTCCATTCCATTCCATTCCATTCCATTCCATTCCGTTCCATTCCATTCCATCGAATTCCATTCCATTCCATTCCATTCCATTCCATTGAATTCCATTCCATTCCGTTCCGTTCCGTTCCGTTCCGTTTCGTTCCGTTCCGTTCCGTTCCGTTCCATTCCATTCCATTCCATTCCATTGAATTCCGTTCCATTCCATTGAATTCCATTCCATTCCGTTCCATTCCATTGAATTCTGTTCCGTTCCGTTCCGTTCCGTTCCATTCCGTTCCATTCCGTTCCTTTCCGTTCTACTCGGGTTGATTCCATTCTATTCCATTCCATTCCATTCGATTCCATTCGATTCCATTCGAATCCATTCGATTCCATTCGATTCCATTCGATTCCATTCCATTCCATTGAATTCCATTCCATTCCATTCCATTCCATTGAATTCGGTTCCATTCCATTCCATTCCATTCCATTCCATTCCTTTCCGTTCCATTCCGTTCCGTTCCGTTCCGTTCCGTTCCGTTCTACTCGGGTTGATTCCATTCTATTCCATTCCATTCCATTCGATTCCATTCTATTCCATTCGATTCCATTCGATTCAATTCGATTCCATTCCATTCCATTCCATTCCATTCCATTCCATTGAATTCCATTCCATTCCATTCCGTTCCATTCCATTCCGTTCCATTCCATTCCATTCCATTCCATTCCATTCCATTACATTCCCTTCCATTCCTTTCCATTCCGTTCCATTCCATTGAATTCCGACCCATTGCATTGAATTCCGTTCCATTCCATTCCATTCCTTTCCGTTCCGTTCCGTTCCGTTCCGTTCCGTTCCGTTCTACTCGGATTGATTCCATTCTATTCCATTCCATTCCATTCGATTCCATTCGATTCCATTCGATTCCATTCGACTCCATTCCATTCCATTCCATTCCATTCCATTCCATTCCATTCCATTCCATTGAATTCCATTCCTTTCCATTCCATTCCATGGAATTCCATTCCATTCCATTGAATTCCATTCCATTCCATTCCGTTCCATTCCATTATGTTCCATTCCATTCCATTCCATTCCATTCAATTTCGTTCCGTTCCATTCCGTTCCATTCCGTTCCATTCCATTGAATTCCGATCCATTGCATTGAATTCCGTTCCATTCCATTCCATTCCTTTCCGTTCCGTTCCGTTCCGTTCTACTCGGTTTGATTCCATTCTATTCCATTCCATTCCATTCGATTCCATTCGATTCCATTCGATTCCATTCCATTCCATTCGATTCCATTCGATTCCATGCCATTCCATTCCATTCCATTCCATTCCATTCCATTGAATTCCTTTCCATTCCATTGAATTCCATTCCATTCCATTCCATTCGATTCCATTCGATTCCATTGAATTCCATTCCATTCCATTCCTTTCCATTCCATTCCATTCCATTCCATTCCATTCCATTCCATTTAATTCCATTGAATTCCATTCCAATGAATTCCATTCCATTTAATTCCATTCCATTCCATTCCATTCCATTGAATTAATTTCCATTCCATTCCATTCCATTCCATTCCATTCCATTCTATTCCATCGAATTCCATTCCAATCCATTCCATTCCATTCCATTCCATTCCATTCCATTCCATTCCATTCCATTCCATTCCATTCTACTCGGGTTGATTCCATTCTATTCCATTCCATTCCATTCGATTCCATTCGATTCCATTCCATTCCATTCCATTCCATTCGATTGAATTCCATTCCCTTCCATTCCATTCCATTCCATTCCATTCCATTCCGTTCCATTCCATTCCATCGAATTCCATTCCATTCCATTCCATTCCATTCCATTGAATTCCATTCCATTCCGTTCCGTTCCGTTCCGTTCCGTTTCGTTCCGTTCCGTTCCGTTCCGTTCCATTCCATTCCATTCCATTCCATTGAATTCCGTTCCATTCCATTGAATTCCATTCCATTTCGTTCCATTCCATTGAATTCTGTTCCGTTCCGTTCCGTTCCGTTCCATTCCGTTCCATTCCGTTCCTTTCCGTTCTACTCGGGTTGATTCCATTCTATTCCATTCCATTCCATTCGATTCCATTCGATTCCATTAGAATCCATTCGATTCCATTCGATTCCATTCGATTCCATTCCATTCCATTGAATTCCATTCCATTCCATTCCATTCCATTGAATTCCGTTCCATTCCATTCCATTCCATTCCATTCCATTCCTTTCCGTTCCATTCCGTTCCGTTCCGTTCCGTTCCGTTCCGTTCTACTCGGGTTGATTCCATTCTATTCCATTCCATTCCATTCGATTCCATTCTATTCCATTCGATTCCATTCGATTCAATTCGATTCCATTCCATTCCATTCCATTCCATTCCATTCCATTGAATTCCATTCCATTCCATTTCGTTCCATTCCATTGAATTCTGTTCCGTTCCGTTCCGTTCCGTTCCATTCCGTTCCATTCCGTTCCTTTCCGTTCTACTCGGGTTGATTCCATTCTATTCCATTCCATTCCATTCGATTCCATTCGATTCCATTCGAATCCATTCGATTCCATTCGATTCCATTCGATTCCATTCCATTCCATTGAATTCCATTCCATTCCATTCCATTCCATTGAATTCCGTTCCATTCCATTCCATTCCATTCCATTCCATTCCTTTCCGTTCCATTCCGTTCCGTTCCGTTCCGTTCCGTTCCGTTCTACTCGGGTTGATTCCATTCTATTCCATTCCATTCCATTCGTTTCCATTCTATTCCATTCGATTCCATTCGATTCAATTCGATTCCATTCCATTCTATTCCATTCCATTCCATTCCATTGAATTCCATTCCATTCCATTCCGTTCCATTCCATTCCGTTCCATTCCATTCCATTCCATTCCATTCCATTCCATTACATTCCCTTCCATTCCTTTCCATTCCGTTCCATTCCATTGAATTCCGATCCATTGCATTGAATTCCGTTCCATTCCATTCAATTCCTTTCCGTTCCGTTCCGTTCCGTTCCGTTCCGTTCTACTCGGATTGATTCCATTCTATTCCATTCCATTCCATTCGATTCCATTCGATTCCATTCGATTCCATTCGACTCCATTCCATTCCATTCCATTCCATTCCATTCCATTCCATTCCATTGAACTCCATTCCATTCCATTCCATTCCATTCCATTCCATTGAATTCCATTCCATTCCATTCCATTCCATTGAATTCTGTTCCATTCCATTCCATTCCATTCCATTCCGTTCTACTCGGGTTGATTCCATTCTATTCCATTCCGTTCCGTTCCTTTCCGTTCCGTTCCATTCCACTCGGGTTGATTCCATTCTATTCCATTCCATTCCATTCCATTCCATTCCATTCCATTCCATTCCATTCCATTCCATTCCATTCCATCGAATTCCATTCCATTCCATTCCATTCCATTCCATTCCATTCCATTCCATTCCATTCCATTCCATTCCATCGAATTCCATTCCATTCCATTCCATTCCATTCCATTCCATTCCATTCCATTCCATTCTACTCGGGTTGATTCCATTCTATTACATTCCACTCCATTCGATTCCATTCGATTCCATTCGATTCCATTCGATTCCATTCCATTCCATTCCATTCGATTGAATTCCATTCCATTCCATTCCATTCCATTCCATTCCATTCCATCGAATTCCATTCCATTCCATTCCATTCCATTCCATTCCATTCCATTGAATTCCATTCCATTCCATTGAATTCTTTCCATTCCATTCCATTCCATTGAATTCCCTTCCATTGAATTCCATTCCTTTCCGTTCCGTTCCGTTCCGTTCTGTTCCATTCTACTCGGGTTAATTCCATTCTATTCCTTTACATTCCATTCGATTCCATTCGATTCCATTCCATTCCATTCCATTTGAATTCCATTGCATTCCATTCCATTCCATTCCATTCCATTCCATTCCATTCCATCGAATTCCATTCCATTCGATTCCATTCCATTCCATTCCATTCCATTCCATTCCATTCTACTCGTGTTGATAACATTCTATTCCATTCGATTCCATTCGATTCCATTCGATTCCATTCGATTCCATTCGATTCCATTCCATTCCATTCCATTCAATTGAATTCCATTCCATTCCATTCCATTCCATTCCATTCCATTCCATTCCGTTCCATTCCATTCCGTTCCTTTCCTTTCCATTCAGTTCCATTCCATTCCTTTCCGTTCCATTCCGTTGCATTCCGTTCCATTCCACTGAATTCCGTTCCATTGCATTGAATTCCGTTCCATTCCATTGCATTCCTTTCCGTTCCGTTCCGTTCCGTTCCGTTCCGTTCTTCTCGGGTTGATTTCATTCTATTCCATTCCATTCCATTCGATTCCATTTGATTCCATTCGATTCCATTCGATTCCATTCGATTCCATTCCATTCCATTCCATTCCATTCCATTCCATTGAATTCCATTCCATTCCATTCCATTCCATTCCATTCCATTCCATTGAATTCCATTCCATTCCATTGAATTCCATTCCATTCCATTCCATTCGATTCCATTCCATTCCCTTGAATTCCATTCCATTCCATTCCATTCCATTCCATTCCATTCCATTGAATTCCATTCCATTGAATTCCATTCCATTCCATTGAATTCCATTCCAGTCCATTCCATTCCATTGAATTCCGTTCCATTCCATTCCATTCCATTCCATTCCGTTCCATTCCATTTGAATTCCATTCCATTCCATTCCATTCCATTCCATTCTACTCGGGTTGATTCCATTCTATTCCATTACATTCCATTCGATTCCATTCGATTCCATTCGATTCCATTCGAGTCCATTCCATTCCATTCAATTCCATTGAATTCCATTCCATTCCATTCCATTCCATTCCATTCCATTCCATTCCATTCCATTCCATTCCATTGAATTCCATTCCTTTCCATTCCATTCCATGGAATTCCATTCCATTCCATTGAATTCCATTCCATTCCATTCCGTTCCATTCCATTATGTTCCATTCCATTCCATTCCATTCAATTCCGTTCCGTTCCATTCCGTTCCATTCCGTTCCATTCCATTGAATTCCGATCCATTGCATTGAATTCCGTTCCATTCCATTCCATTCCTTTCCGTTCCGTTCCGTTCCGTTCTACTCGGGTTGATTCCATTCTATTCCATTCCATTCCATTCGATTCCATTCGATTCCATTCGATTCCATTCGATTCCATTCGATTCCATTCCATTCCATTCGATTCCATTCGATTCCATTCCATTCCATTCCATTCCATTCCATTCCATTCCATTGAATTACATTCCATTCCATTCCATTCGATTCCATTCGATTCCATTGAATTCCATTCCATTCCATTCCTTTCCATTCCATTCCATTCCATTCCATTCCATTCCATTCCATTCCATTGAATTCCATTGAATTCCATTCCAATGAATTCCATTCCATTCAATTCCATTCCATTCCATTCCATTCCATTGAATTAATTTCCATTCCATTCCATTCCATTCCATTTCACTCTATTCCATCGAATTCCATTCCATTCCATTCCATTCCATTCCATTCCATTCCATTCCATTCCATTCCATTCCATTCCATTCCATTCTACTCGGTTTGATTCCATTCTATTCCATTCCATTCCATTCGATTCCATTCGATTCCATTCCATTCCATTCCATTCCATTCAATTGAATTCCATTACATTTCTTTCCATTCCATTCCATTCCATTCCATTCCGTTCCTTTCCATTCCATCGAATTCCATTCCATTCCATTACATTCCATTCCATTGAATTCCATTCCATTCCGTTCCGTTCCATTGAATTCCGTTCCATTCCATTCAATTCCATTCCATTCCATTCCTTTTGAATTCCATTCCATTCCATTCCATTCCATTCCATTCCATTCCATTCCATTCCATTCCATTCCATCCCATTCTACTCGGGTTGATTCCATTCTATTCCATTCCATTCCATTCGATTCCATTCGATTCCATTCCTTTCCATTCGATTCCATTCCATTCCATTCCATTCCATTCCATTCCATTCCATTCCATTCCATTGAATTCCGTTCCATTCCATTCCATTCCATTCCATTCCATTCCTTTCCGTTCCATTCCGTTCCGTTCCGTTCCGTTCCGTTCCGTTCTACTCGGGTTGATTCCATTCTATTCCATTCCATTCCATTCGATTCCATTCTATTGCATTCGATTCCATTCGATTCAATTCGATTCCATTCCATTCCATTCCATTCCATTCCATTCCATTGAATTCCATTCCATTCCATTCCGTTCCATTCCATTCCGTTCCATTCCAATCCATTCCATTCCATTCCATTCCATTACATTCCCTTCCATTCCTTTCCATTCCGTTCCATTCCATTGAATTCCGATCCATTGCATTGAATTCCGTTCCATTCCATTCCATTCCTTTCCGTTCCGTTCCGTTCCGTTCCGTTCTACTCGGATTGATTCCATTCTATTCCATTCCATTCCATTCGATTCCATTCGATTCCATTCGATTCCATTCGACTCCATTCCATTCCATTCCATTCCATTCCATTCCATTCCATTCCATTGAACTCCATTCCATTCCATTCCATTCCATTCCATTCCATTCCATTCCATTCCATTGAATTCCATTCCATTCCATTCCATTCCATTGAATTCTGTTCCATTCCATTCCATTCCATTCCATTCCGTTCTACTCGGGTTGATTCCATTCTATTCCATTCCGTTCCGTTCCTTTCCGTTCCGTTCCATTCCACTCGGGTTGATTCCATTCTATTCCATTCCATTCCATTCGATTCCATTCGATTCCATTCGATTCCATTCGATTCCATTCGATTAGATTCCATTCCATTCCATTCCATTGAATTCCATTCCATTCCATTCCATTCCATTGAATTCCGTTCCATTCCATTCAATTCCATTCCATTCCATTCCTTTTGAATTCCATTCCATTCCATTCCATTCCATTCCATTCCATTCCATTTCATTCCATTCCATTCCATTCCATTCCATTCCATTCCATTCCATTCCATTCTACTCGGGTTGATTCCATTCTATTCCATTCCATTCCATTCGATTCCATTCGATTCCATTCCTTTCCATTCGATTCCATTCCATTCCATTCCATTCCATTCCATTCCATTCCATTCCATTCCATGGAATTCCATTCCATTCCCTTGAATTCCATTCCATTCCATTCCATTCCATTCCATTCCATTCCATTGAATTCCATTCCATTGAATTCCATTCCATTCCATTGAATTCCATTCCAATCCATTCCATTCCATTGAATTCCGTTCCATTCCATTCCATTCCATTCCATTCCATTCCATTCTTCTCGGGTTGATTCCATTCTATTACATTCCATTCCATTCCATTCCATTCGATTCCATTCGATTCCATTCGATTCCATTCCATTCCATTCAATTCCATTGAATTCCATTCCATTCCATTCCATTCCATTCCATTGAATTCCATTCCTTTCCATTCCATTCCATGGAATTCCATTCCATTCCATGGAATTCCATTCCATTCCATGGAATTCCATTCCATTCCATGGAATTCCATTCCATTCCATTCCGTTCCATTCCATTATGTTCCATTCCATTCCATTCCATTCCATTCAATTCCGTTCTGTTCCATTCCGTTCCATTCCGTTCCATTCCATTGAATTCCGATCCATTGCATTGAATTCCGTTCCATTCCATTCCATTCCTTTCCGATCCGTTCGGTTCCGTTCTACTCGGGTTGATTCCATTCTATTCCATTCCATTCCATTCGATTCCATTCGATTCCATTCGATTCCATTCGATTCCATTCGATTCCATTCGATTCCATTCGATTCCATTCGATTCCATTCCATTCCATTCCATTCCATTCCATTCCATTCCATTCCATTGAATTCCATTCCATTCCATTCCATTCGATTCCATTCGATTCCATTGAATTCCATTCCATTCCATTCCTTTCCATTCCATTCCATTCCATTCCATTCCATTCCATTCCATTCTATTGAATTCCATTGAATTCCATTCCAATGAATTCCATTCCATTCAATTCCATTCCATTCCATTCCATTCCATTGAATTAATTTCCATTCCATTCCATTCCATTCCATTTCACTCTATTCCATCGAATTCCATTCCATTCCATTCCATTCCATTCCATTCCATTCCATTCCATTCCATTCCATTCCATTCCATTCCATTCTACTCGGTTTGATTCCATTCTATTCCATTCCATTCCATTCGATTCCATTCGATTCCATTCCATTCCATTCCATTCCATTCAATTGAATTCCATTACATTTCTTTCCATTCCATTCCATTCCATTCCATTCCGTTCCTTTCCATTCCATCGAATTCCATTCCATTCCATTACATTCCATTCCATTGAATTCCATTCCATTCCGTTCCGTTCCATTGAATTCCGTTCCATTCCATTCAATTCCATTCCATTCCATTCCTTTTGAATTCCATTCCATTCCATTCCATTCCATTCCATTCCATTCCATTCCATTCCATTCCATTCCATTCCATTCTACTCGGGTTGATTCCATTCTATTCCATTCCATTCCATTCGATTCCATTCGATTCCATTCCTTTCCATTCGATTCCATTCCATTCCATTCCATTCCATTCCATTCCATTCCATTCCATTCCATGGAATTCCATTCCATTCCCTTGAATTCCATTCCATTCCATTCCATTCCATTCCATTCCATTCCATTGAATTCCATTCCATTGAATTCCATTCCATTCCATTGAATTCCATTCCAATCCATTCCATTCCAATGAATTCCGTTCCATTCCATTCCATTCCATTCCATTCCATTCCATTCTTCTCGGGTTGATTCCATTCTATTCCATTCCATTCCATTCGATTCCATTCGATTCCATTCGATTCCATTCGATTCCATTCCATTCCATTCCATTCCATTGAATTCCATTCCATTCCATTCCATTCCATTCCATTGAATTCCATTCCTTTCCATTCCATTCCATGGAATTCCATTCCATTCCATTGAATTCCATTCCATTCCATTCCGTTCCATTCCATTATGTTCCATTCCATTCCATTCCATTCCATTCAATTCCGTTCCGTTCCATTCCATTCCATTCCGTTCCATTCCATTGAATTCCGATCCATTGCATTGAATTCCGTTCCATTCCATTCCATTCCTTTCCGATCCGTTCGGTTCCGTTCTACTCGGGTTGATTCCATTCTATTCCATTCCATTCCATTCGATTCCATTCGATTCCATTCGATTCCATTCGATTCCATTCGATTCCATTCCATTCCATTCGATTCCATTCGATTCCATTCCATTCCATTCCATTCCATTCCATTCCATTCCATTGAATTACATTCCATTCCATTCCATTCGATTCCATTCGATTCCATTGAATTCCATTCCATTCCATTCCTTTCCATTCCATTCCATTCCATTCCATTCCATTCCATTCCATTCCATTGAATTCCATTGAATTCCATTCCAATGAATTCCATTCCATTCAATTCCATTCCATTCCATTCCATTCCATTGAATTAATTTCCATTCCATTCCATTCCATTCCATTTCACTCTATTCCATCGAATTCCATTCCATTCCATTCCATTCCATTCCATTCCATTCCATTCCATTCCATTCCATTCCATTCCATTCCATTCTACTCGGTTTGATTCCATTCTATTCCATTCCATTCCATTCGATTCCATTCGATTCCATTCCATTCCATTCCATTCCATTCAATTGAATTCCATTACATTTCTTTCCATTCCATTCCATTCCATTCCATTCCGTTCCTTTCCATTCCATCGAATTCCATTCCATTCCATTACATTCCATTCCATTGAATTCCATTCCATTCCGTTCCGTTCCATTGAATTCCGTTCCATTCCATTCAATTCCATTCCATTCCATTCCTTTTGAATTCCATTCCA
Source organism: Gorilla gorilla gorilla (assembly GCF_029281585.2). NCBI lineage: Eukaryota > Metazoa > Chordata > Mammalia > Primates > Hominidae > Gorilla > Gorilla gorilla. The sequence goes on from NC_073242.2 coordinate 61,396,334, forward strand.
TTCCATTCCATTCCATTCCATTCCATTCCATTCCATTCCATTCCATTCCATCCCATTCTACTCGGGTTGATTCCATTCTATTCCATTCCATTCCATTCGATTCCATTCGATTCCATTCCTTTCCATTCGATTCCATTCCATTCCATTCCATTCCATTCCATTCCATTCCATTCCATTCCATTGAATTCCGTTCCATTCCATTCCATTCCATTCCATTCCATTCCTTTCCGTTCCATTCCGTTCCGTTCCGTTCCGTTCCGTTCCGTTCTACTCGGGTTGATTCCATTCTATTCCATTCCATTCCATTCGATTCCATTCTATTCCATTCGATTCCATTCGATTCAATTCGATTCCATTCCATTCCATTCCATTCCATTCCATTCCATTGAATTCCATTCCATTCCATTCCGTTCCATTCCATTCCGTTCCATTCCAATCCATTCCATTCCATTCCATTCCATTACATTCCCTTCCATTCCTTTCCATTCCGTTCCATTCCATTGAATTCCGATCCATTGCATTGAATTCCGTTCCATTCCATTCCATTCCTTTCCGTTCCGTTCCGTTCCGTTCCGTTCTACTCGGATTGATTCCATTCTATTCCATTCCATTCCATTCGATTCCATTCGATTCCATTCGATTCCATTCGACTCCATTCCATTCCATTCCATTCCATTCCATTCCATTCCATTCCATTGAACTCCATTCCATTCCATTCCATTCCATTCCATTCCATTCCATTCCATTCCATTGAATTCCATTCCATTCCATTCCATTCCATTGAATTCTGTTCCATTCCATTCCATTCCATTCCATTCCGTTCTACTCGGGTTGATTCCATTCTATTCCATTCCGTTCCGTTCCTTTCCGTTCCGTTCCATTCCACTCGGGTTGATTCCATTCTATTCCATTCCATTCCATTCGATTCCATTCGATTCCATTCGATTCCATTCGATTCCATTCGATTAGATTCCATTCCATTCCATTCCATTGAATTCCATTCCATTCCATTCCATTCCATTGAATTCCGTTCCATTCCATTCAATTCCATTCCATTCCATTCCTTTTGAATTCCATTCCATTCCATTCCATTCCATTCCATTCCATTCCATTTCATTCCATTCCATTCCATTCCATTCCATTCCATTCCATTCCATTCTACTCGGGTTGATTCCATTCTATTCCATTCCATTCCATTCGATTCCATTCGATTCCATTCCTTTCCATTCGATTCCATTCCATTCCATTCCATTCCATTCCATTCCATTCCATTCCATTCCATGGAATTCCATTCCATTCCCTTGAATTCCATTCCATTCCATTCCATTCCATTCCATTCCATTCCATTGAATTCCATTCCATTGAATTCCATTCCATTCCATTGAATTCCATTCCAATCCATTCCATTCCATTGAATTCCGTTCCATTCCATTCCATTCCATTCCATTCCATTCCATTCTTCTCGGGTTGATTCCATTCTATTACATTCCATTCCATTCCATTCCATTCGATTCCATTCGATTCCATTCGATTCCATTCCATTCCATTCAATTCCATTGAATTCCATTCCATTCCATTCCATTCCATTCCATTGAATTCCATTCCTTTCCATTCCATTCCATGGAATTCCATTCCATTCCATGGAATTCCATTCCATTCCATGGAATTCCATTCCATTCCATGGAATTCCATTCCATTCCATTCCGTTCCATTCCATTATGTTCCATTCCATTCCATTCCATTCCATTCAATTCCGTTCTGTTCCATTCCGTTCCATTCCGTTCCATTCCATTGAATTCCGATCCATTGCATTGAATTCCGTTCCATTCCATTCCATTCCTTTCCGATCCGTTCGGTTCCGTTCTACTCGGGTTGATTCCATTCTATTCCATTCCATTCCATTCGATTCCATTCGATTCCATTCGATTCCATTCGATTCCATTCGATTCCATTCGATTCCATTCGATTCCATTCGATTCCATTCCATTCCATTCCATTCCATTCCATTCCATTCCATTCCATTGAATTCCATTCCATTCCATTCCATTCGATTCCATTCGATTCCACTGAATTCCATTCCATTCCATTCCTTTCCATTCCATTCCATTCCATTCCATTCCATTCCATTCCATTCTATTGAATTCCATTGAATTCCATTCCAATGAATTCCATTCCATTCAATTCCATTCCATTCCATTCCATTCCATTGAATTAATTTCCATTCCATTCCATTCCATTCCATTTCACTCTATTCCATCGAATTCCATTCCATTCCATTCCATTCCATTCCATTCCATTCCATTCCATTCCATTCCATTCCATTCCATTCCATTCTACTCGGTTTGATTCCATTCTATTCCATTCCATTCCATTCGATTCCATTCGATTCCATTCCATTCCATTCCATTCCATTCAATTGAATTCCATTACATTTCTTTCCATTCCATTCCATTCCATTCCATTCCGTTCCTTTCCATTCCATCGAATTCCATTCCATTCCATTACATTCCATTCCATTGAATTCCATTCCATTCCGTTCCGTTCCATTGAATTCCGTTCCATTCCATTCAATTCCATTCCATTCCATTCCTTTTGAATTCCATTCCATTCCATTCCATTCCATTCCATTCCATTCCATTCCATTCCATTCCATTCCATTCCATTCCATTCTACTCGGGTTGATTCCATTCTATTCCATTCCATTCCATTCGATTCCATTCGATTCCATTCCTTTCCATTCGATTCCATTCCATTCCATTCCATTCCATTCCATTCCATTCCATTCCATTCCATGGAATTCCATTCCATTCCCTTGAATTCCATTCCATTCCATTCCATTCCATTCCATTCCATTCCATTGAATTCCATTCCATTGAATTCCATTCCATTCCATTGAATTCCATTCCAATCCATTCCATTCCAATGAATTCCGTTCCATTCCATTCCATTCCATTCCATTCCATTCCATTCTTCTCGGGTTGATTCCATTCTATTCCATTCCATTCCATTCGATTCCATTCGATTCCATTCGATTCCATTCGATTCCATTCCATTCCATTCCATTCCATTGAATTCCATTCCATTCCATTCCATTCCATTCCATTGAATTCCATTCCTTTCCATTCCATTCCATGGAATTCCATTCCATTCCATTGAATTCCATTCCATTCCATTCCGTTCCATTCCATTATGTTCCATTCCATTCCATTCCATTCCATTCAATTCCGTTCCGTTCCATTCCATTCCATTCCGTTCCATTCCATTGAATTCCGATCCATTGCATTGAATTCCGTTCCATTCCATTCCATTCCTTTCCGATCCGTTCGGTTCCGTTCTACTCGGGTTGATTCCATTCTATTCCATTCCATTCCATTCGATTCCATTCGATTCCATTCGATTCCATTCGATTCCATTCGATTCCATTCCATTCCATTCGATTCCATTCGATTCCATTCCATTCCATTCCATTCCATTCCATTCCATTCCATTGAATTACATTCCATTCCATTCCATTCGATTCCATTCGATTCCATTGAATTCCATTCCATTCCATTCCTTTCCATTCCATTCCATTCCATTCCATTCCATTCCATTCCATTCCATTGAATTCCATTGAATTCCATTCCAATGAATTCCATTCCATTCAATTCCATTCCATTCCATTCCATTCCATTGAATTAATTTCCATTCCATTCCATTCCATTCCATTTCACTCTATTCCATCGAATTCCATTCCATTCCATTCCATTCCATTCCATTCCATTCCATTCCATTCCATTCCATTCCATTCCATTCCATTCTACTCGGTTTGATTCCATTCTATTCCATTCCATTCCATTCGATTCCATTCGATTCCATTCCATTCCATTCCATTCCATTCAATTGAATTCCATTACATTTCTTTCCATTCCATTCCATTCCATTCCATTCCGTTCCTTTCCATTCCATCGAATTCCATTCCATTCCATTACATTCCATTCCATTGAATTCCATTCCATTCCGTTCCGTTCCATTGAATTCCGTTCCATTCCATTCAATTCCATTCCATTCCATTCCTTTTGAATTCCATTCCATTCCATTCCATTCCATTCCATTCCATTCCATTCCATTCCATTCCATTCCATCCCATTCTACTCGGGTTGATTCCATTCTATTCCATTCCATTCCATTCGATTCCATTCGATTCCATTCCTTTCCATTCGATTCCATTCCATTCCATTCCATTCCATTCCATTCCATTCCATTCCATTCCATTGAATTCCGTTCCATTCCATTCCATTCCATTCCATTCCATTCCTTTCCGTTCCATTCCGTTCCGTTCCGTTCCGTTCCGTTCCGTTCTACTCGGGTTGATTCCATTCTATTCCATTCCATTCCATTCGATTCCATTCTATTCCATTCGATTCCATTCGATTCAATTCGATTCCATTCCATTCCATTCCATTCCATTCCATTCCATTGAATTCCATTCCATTCCATTCCGTTCCATTCCATTCCGTTCCATTCCAATCCATTCCATTCCATTCCATTCCATTACATTCCCTTCCATTCCTTTCCATTCCGTTCCATTCCATTGAATTCCGATCCATTGCATTGAATTCCGTTCCATTCCATTCCATTCCTTTCCGTTCCGTTCCGTTCCGTTCCGTTCTACTCGGATTGATTCCATTCTATTCCATTCCATTCCATTCGATTCCATTCGATTCCATTCGATTCCATTCGACTCCATTCCATTCCATTCCATTCCATTCCATTCCATTCCATTCCATTGAACTCCATTCCATTCCATTCCATTCCATTCCATTCCATTCCATTCCATTCCATTGAATTCCATTCCATTCCATTCCATTCCATTGAATTCTGTTCCATTCCATTCCATTCCATTCCATTCCGTTCTACTCGGGTTGATTCCATTCTATTCCATTCCGTTCCGTTCCTTTCCGTTCCGTTCCATTCCACTCGGGTTGATTCCATTCTATTCCATTCCATTCCATTCGATTCCATTCGATTCCATTCGATTCCATTCGATTCCATTCGATTAGATTCCATTCCATTCCATTCCATTGAATTCCATTCCATTCCATTCCATTCCATTGAATTCCGTTCCATTCCATTCAATTCCATTCCATTCCATTCCTTTTGAATTCCATTCCATTCCATTCCATTCCATTCCATTCCATTCCATTTCATTCCATTCCATTCCATTCCATTCCATTCCATTCCATTCCATTCTACTCGGGTTGATTCCATTCTATTCCATTCCATTCCATTCGATTCCATTCGATTCCATTCCTTTCCATTCGATTCCATTCCATTCCATTCCATTCCATTCCATTCCATTCCATTCCATTCCATGGAATTCCATTCCATTCCCTTGAATTCCATTCCATTCCATTCCATTCCATTCCATTCCATTCCATTGAATTCCATTCCATTGAATTCCATTCCATTCCATTGAATTCCATTCCAATCCATTCCATTCCATTGAATTCCGTTCCATTCCATTCCATTCCATTCCATTCCATTCCATTCTTCTCGGGTTGATTCCATTCTATTACATTCCATTCCATTCCATTCCATTCGATTCCATTCGATTCCATTCGATTCCATTCCATTCCATTCAATTCCATTGAATTCCATTCCATTCCATTCCATTCCATTCCATTGAATTCCATTCCTTTCCATTCCATTCCATGGAATTCCATTCCATTCCATGGAATTCCATTCCATTCCATGGAATTCCATTCCATTCCATGGAATTCCATTCCATTCCATTCCGTTCCATTCCATTATGTTCCATTCCATTCCATTCCATTCCATTCAATTCCGTTCTGTTCCATTCCGTTCCATTCCGTTCCATTCCATTGAATTCCGATCCATTGCATTGAATTCCGTTCCATTCCATTCCATTCCTTTCCGATCCGTTCGGTTCCGTTCTACTCGGGTTGATTCCATTCTATTCCATTCCATTCCATTCGATTCCATTCGATTCCATTCGATTCCATTCGATTCCATTCGATTCCATTCGATTCCATTCGATTCCATTCGATTCCATTCCATTCCATTCCATTCCATTCCATTCCATTCCATTCCATTGAATTCCATTCCATTCCATTCCATTCGATTCCATTCGATTCCATTGAATTCCATTCCATTCCATTCCTTTCCATTCCATTCCATTCCATTCCATTCCATTCCATTCCATTCTATTGAATTCCATTGAATTCCATTCCAATGAATTCCATTCCATTCAATTCCATTCCATTCCATTCCATTCCATTGAATTAATTTCCATTCCATTCCATTCCATTCCATTTCACTCTATTCCATCGAATTCCATTCCATTCCATTCCATTCCATTCCATTCCATTCCATTCCATTCCATTCCATTCCATTCCATTCCATTCTACTCGGTTTGATTCCATTCTATTCCATTCCATTCCATTCGATTCCATTCGATTCCATTCCATTCCATTCCATTCCATTCAATTGAATTCCATTACATTTCTTTCCATTCCATTCCATTCCATTCCATTCCGTTCCTTTCCATTCCATCGAATTCCATTCCATTCCATTACATTCCATTCCATTGAATTCCATTCCATTCCGTTCCGTTCCATTGAATTCCGTTCCATTCCATTCAATTCCATTCCATTCCATTCCTTTTGAATTCCATTCCATTCCATTCCATTCCATTCCATTCCATTCCATTCCATTCCATTCCATTCCATTCCATTCTACTCGGGTTGATTCCATTCTATTCCATTCCATTCCATTCGATTCCATTCGATTCCATTCCTTTCCATTCGATTCCATTCCATTCCATTCCATTCCATTCCATTCCATTCCATTCCATTCCATGGAATTCCATTCCATTCCCTTGAATTCCATTCCATTCCATTCCATTCCATTCCATTCCATTCCATTGAATTCCATTCCATTGAATTCCATTCCATTCCATTGAATTCCATTCCAATCCATTCCATTCCAATGAATTCCGTTCCATTCCATTCCATTCCATTCCATTCCATTCCATTCTTCTCGGGTTGATTCCATTCTATTCCATTCCATTCCATTCGATTCCATTCGATTCCATTCGATTCCATTCGATTCCATTCCATTCCATTCCATTCCATTGAATTCCATTCCATTCCATTCCATTCCATTCCATTGAATTCCATTCCTTTCCATTCCATTCCATGGAATTCCATTCCATTCCATTGAATTCCATTCCATTCCATTCCGTTCCATTCCATTATGTTCCATTCCATTCCATTCCATTCCATTCAATTCCGTTCCGTTCCATTCCATTCCATTCCGTTCCATTCCATTGAATTCCGATCCATTGCATTGAATTCCGTTCCATTCCATTCCATTCCTTTCCGATCCGTTCGGTTCCGTTCTACTCGGGTTGATTCCATTCTATTCCATTCCATTCCATTCGATTCCATTCGATTCCATTCGATTCCATTCGATTCCATTCGATTCCATTCGATTCCATTCGATTCCATTCGATTCCATTCCATTCCATTCCATTCCATTCCATTCCATTCCATTGAATTACATTCCATTCCATTCCATTCGATTCCATTCGATTCCATTGAATTCCATTCCATTCCATTCCTTTCCATTCCATTCCATTCCATTCCATTCCATTCCGTTCCATTCCATTGAATTCCGATCCATTGCATTGAATTCCATTCCATTCCATTCCATTCCATTCCATTCCATTCCATTGAATTCCATTCCATTCCATTCCATTCCATTGAATTCTGTTCCATTCCATTCCATTCCATTCCATTCCGTTCTACTCGGGTTGATTCCATTCTATTCCATTCCGTTCCGTTCCTTTCCGTTCCGTTCCATTCCACTCGGGTTGATTCCATTCTATTCCATTCCATTCCATTCGATTCCATTCGATTCCATTCGATTCCATTCGATTCCATTCGATTAGATTCCATTCCATTCCATTCCATTGAATTCCATTCCATTCCATTCCATTCCATTGAATTCCGTTCCATTCCATTCAATTCCATTCCATTCCATTCCTTTTGAATTCCATTCCATTCCATTCCATTCCATTCCATTCCATTCCATTTCATTCCATTCCATTCCATTCCATTCCATTCCATTCCATTCCATTCTACTCGGGTTGATTCCATTCTATTCCATTCCATTCCATTCGATTCCATTCGATTCCATTCCTTTCCATTCGATTCCATTCCATTCCATTCCATTCCATTCCATTCCATTCCATTCCATTCCATGGAATTCCATTCCATTCCCTTGAATTCCATTCCATTCCATTCCATTCCATTCCATTCCATTCCATTGAATTCCATTCCATTGAATTCCATTCCATTCCGTTCCGTTCCGTTCCGTTCCGTTTCGTTCCGTTCCGTTCCGTTCCGTTCCATTCCATTCCATTCCATTCCATTGAATTCCGTTCCATTCCATTGAATTCCATTCCATTTCGTTCCATTCCATTGAATTCTGTTCCGTTCCGTTCCGTTCCGTTCCATTCCGTTCCATTCCGTTCCTTTCCGTTCTACTCGGGTTGATTCCATTCTATTCCATTCCATTCCATTCGATTCCATTCGATTCCATTCGAATCCATTCGATTCCATTCGATTCCATTCGATTCCATTCCATTCCATTGAATTCCATTCCATTCCATTCCATTCCATTGAATTCCGTTCCATTCCATTCCATTCCATTCCATTCCATTCCTTTCCGTTCCATTCCGTTCCGTTCCGTTCCGTTCCGTTCCGTTCTACTCGGGTTGATTCCATTCTATTCCATTCCATTCCATTCGATTCCATTCTATTCCATTCGATTCCATTCGATTCAATTCGATTCCATTCCATTCCATTCCATTCCATTCCATTCCATTGAATTCCATTCCATTCCATTCCGTTCCATTCCATTCCGTTCCATTCCAATCCATTCCATTCCATTCCATTCCATTACATTCCCTTCCATTCCTTTCCATTCCGTTCCATTCCATTGAATTCCGATCCATTGCATTGAATTCCGTTCCATTCCATTCCATTCCTTTCCGTTCCGTTCCGTTCCGTTCCGTTCTACTCGGATTGATTCCATTCTATTCCATTCCATTCCATTCGATTCCATTCGATTCCATTCGATTCCATTCGACTCCATTCCATTCCATTCCATTCCATTCCATTCCATTCCATTCCATTGAACTCCATTCCATTCCATTCCATTCCATTCCATTCCATTCCATTCCATTCCATTGAATTCCATTCCATTCCATTCCATTCCATTGAATTCTGTTCCATTCCATTCCATTCCATTCCATTCCGTTCTACTCGGGTTGATTCCATTCTATTCCATTCCGTTCCGTTCCTTTCCGTTCCGTTCCATTCCACTCGGGTTGATTCCATTCTATTCCATTCCATTCCATTCGATTCCATTCGATTCCATTCGATTCCATTCGATTCCATTCGATTAGATTCCATTCCATTCCATTCCATTGAATTCCATTCCATTCCATTCCATTCCATTGAATTCCGTTCCATTCCATTCAATTCCATTCCATTCCATTCCTTTTGAATTCCATTCCATTCCATTCCATTCCATTCCATTCCATTCCATTTCATTCCATTCCATTCCATTCCATTCCATTCCATTCCATTCCATTCCATTCTACTCGGGTTGATTCCATTCTATTCCATTCCATTCCATTCGATTCCATTCGATTCCATTCCTTTCCATTCGATTCCATTCCATTCCATTCCATTCCATTGAATTCCATTCCATTCCATTCCATTCCATTCCATTGAATTCCATTCCTTTCCATTCCATTCCATGGAATTCCATTCCATTCCATGGAATTCCATTCCATTCCATGGAATTCCATTCCATTCCATGGAATTCCATTCCATTCCATTCCGTTCCATTCCATTATGTTCCATTCCATTCCATTCCATTCCATTCAATTCCGTTCTGTTCCATTCCGTTCCATTCCGTTCCATTCCATTGAATTCCGATCCATTGCATTGAATTCCGTTCCATTCCATTCCATTCCTTTCCGATCCGTTCGGTTCCGTTCTACTCGGGTTGATTCCATTCTATTCCATTCCATTCCATTCGATTCCATTCGATTCCATTCGATTCCATTCGATTCCATTCGATTCCATTCGATTCCATTCGATTCCATTCGATTCCATTCCATTCCATTCCATTCCATTCCATTCCATTCCATTCCATTGAATTCCATTCCATTCCATTCCATTCGATTCCATTCGATTCCATTGAATTCCATTCCATTCCATTCCTTTCCATTCCATTCCATTCCATTCCATTCCATTCCATTCCATTCTATTGAATTCCATTGAATTCCATTCCAATGAATTCCATTCCATTCAATTCCATTCCATTCCATTCCATTCCATTGAATTAATTTCCATTCCATTCCATTCCATTCCATTTCACTCTATTCCATCGAATTCCATTCCATTCCATTCCATTCCATTCCATTCCATTCCATTCCATTCCATTCCATTCCATTCCATTCCATTCTACTCGGTTTGATTCCATTCTATTCCATTCCATTCCATTCGATTCCATTCGATTCCATTCCATTCCATTCCATTCCATTCAATTGAATTCCATTACATTTCTTTCCATTCCATTCCATTCCATTCCATTCCGTTCCTTTCCATTCCATCGAATTCCATTCCATTCCATTACATTCCATTCCATTGAATTCCATTCCATTCCGTTCCGTTCCATTGAATTCCGTTCCATTCCATTCAATTCCATTCCATTCCATTCCTTTTGAATTCCATTCCATTCCATTCCATTCCATTCCATTCCATTCCATTCCATTCCATTCCATTCCATTCCATTCTACTCGGGTTGATTCCATTCTATTCCATTCCATTCCATTCGATTCCATTCGATTCCATTCCTTTCCATTCGATTCCATTCCATTCCATTCCATTCCATTCCATTCCATTCCATTCCATTCCATGGAATTCCATTCCATTCCCTTGAATTCCATTCCATTCCATTCCATTCCATTCCATTCCATTCCATTGAATTCCATTCCATTGAATTCCATTCCATTCCATTGAATTCCATTCCAATCCATTCCATTCCAATGAATTCCGTTCCATTCCATTCCATTCCATTCCATTCCATTCCATTCTTCTCGGGTTGATTCCATTCTATTCCATTCCATTCCATTCGATTCCATTCGATTCCATTCGATTCCATTCGATTCCATTCCATTCCATTCCATTCCATTGAATTCCATTCCATTCCATTCCATTCCATTCCATTGAATTCCATTCCTTTCCATTCCATTCCATGGAATTCCATTCCATTCCATTGAATTCCATTCCATTCCATTCCGTTCCATTCCATTATGTTCCATTCCATTCCATTCCATTCCATTCAATTCCGTTCCGTTCCATTCCATTCCATTCCGTTCCATTCCATTGAATTCCGATCCATTGCATTGAATTCCGTTCCATTCCATTCCATTCCTTTCCGATCCGTTCGGTTCCGTTCTACTCGGGTTGATTCCATTCTATTCCATTCCATTCCATTCGATTCCATTCGATTCCATTCGATTCCATTCGATTCCATTCGATTCCATTCGATTCCATTCGATTCCATTCGATTCCATTCCATTCCATTCCATTCCATTCCATTCCATTCCATTGAATTACATTCCATTCCATTCCATTCGATTCCATTCGATTCCATTGAATTCCATTCCATTCCATTCCTTTCCATTCCATTCCATTCCATTCCATTCCATTCCATTCCATTCCATTGAATTCCATTGAATTCCATTCCAATGAATTCCATTCCATTCAATTCCATTCCATTCCATTCCATTCCATTGAATTAATTTCCATTCCATTCCATTCCATTCCATTTCACTCTATTCCATCGAATTCCATTCCATTCCATTCCATTCCATTCCATTCCATTCCATTCCATTCCATTCCATTCCATTCCATTCCATTCTACTCGGTTTGATTCCATTCTATTCCATTCCATTCCATTCGATTCCATTCGATTCCATTCCATTCCATTCCATTCCATTCAATTGAATTCCATTCCATTCCTTTCCATTCCATTCCATTCCATTCCATTCCATTCCGTTCCATTCCATTCCATCGAATTCCATTCCATTCCATTCCATTCCATTCCATTGAATTCCATTCCATTCCATTCCGTTCCGTTCCGTTCCGTTCCGTTTCGTTCCGTTCCGTTCCGTTCCATTCCATTCCATTCCATTCCATTCCATTGAATTCCGTTCCATTCCATTGAATTCCATTCCATTCCGTTCCATTCCATTGAATTCTGTTCCGTTCCGTTCCGTTCCGTTCCATTCCGTTCCATTCCGTTCCTTTCCGTTCTACTCTGGTTGATTCCATTCTATTCCATTCCATTCCATTCGATTCCATTCGATTCCATTCGAATCCATTCGATTCCATTCGATTCCATTCGATTCCATTCCATTCCATTGAATTCCATTCCATTCCATTCCATTCCATTGAATTCCGTTCCATTCCATTCAATTCCATTCCATTCCATTCCTTTCCGTTCCGTTCCGTTCCGTTCCGTTCCGTTCCGTTCTACTCGGGTTGATTCCATTCTATTCCATTCCATTCCATTCGATTCCATTCTATTCCATTCGATTCCATTCGATTCAATTCGATTCTATTCCATTCAATTCCATTCCATTCCATTCCATTGAATTCCATTCCATTCCATTCCGTTCCATTCCATTCCGTTCCATTCCATTCCATTCCATTCCATTCCATTCCATTCCATTACATTCCCTTCCATTCCTTTCCATTCCGTTCCATTCCATTGAATTCCGACCCATTGCATTGAATTCCGTTCCATTCCATTCCATTCCTTTCCGTTCCGTTCCGTTCCGTTCCGTTCCGTTCCGTTCTACTCGGATTGATTCCATTCTATTCCATTCCATTCCATTCGATTCCATTCGATTCCATTCGATTCCATTCGACTCCATTCCATTCCATTCCATTCCATTCCATTCCATTCCATTCCATAGAACTCCATTCCATTCCATTCCATTCCATTCCATTCCATTCCATTCCATTGAATTCTGTTCCATTCCATTCCATTCCATTCCATTCCGTTCTACTCGGGTTGATTCCATTCTATTCCATTCCGTTCCGTTCCGTTCCGTTCCGTTCCATTCCACTCGGGTTGATTCCATTCTATTCCATTCCATTCCATTCGATTCCATTCGATTCCATTCGGTTCCATTCGATTCCATTCGATTCGATTCCATTCCATTCCATTCCATTGAATTCCATTCCATTCCATTCCATTCCATTGAATTCCGTTCCATTCCATTCAATTCCATTCCATTCCATTCCTTTTGAATTCCATTCCTTTCCATTCCATTCCATTCCATTGCATTCCATTCCATTCCATTCAATTCCATTCCATTCCATTCAATTCCATTCCATTCTACTCGGGTTGATTCCATTCTATTCCATTCCATTCCATTCGATTCCATTCGATTCCATTCCTTTCCATTCGATTCCATTCCATTCCATTCCATTCCATTCCATTCCATTCCATTCCATTCCATGGAATTCCATTCCATTCCATTCCATTCCATTCCATTCCATTCCATTCCATTCCATTCCATTCCATTCCATTGAATTCCATTCCATTCCATTGAATTCCATTCCAATCCATTCCATTCCATTGAATTCCGTTCCATTCCATTCCATTCCATTCCATTCCATTCCATTCCATTCTACTCGGGTTGATTCCATTCTATTACATTCCATTCCATTCCATTCTACTCGGGTTGATTCCATTCTATTCCATTCCATTCCATTCGATTCCATTCGATTCCATTCGATTCCATTCGATTCCATTCCATTCCATTCAATTCCATTGAATTCCATTCCATTCCATTCCATTCCATTCCATTGAATTCCATTCCTTTCCATTCCATTCCATGGAATTCCATTCCATTCCATTGAATTCCATTCCATTCCATTCCGTTCCATTCCATTATGTTCCATTCCATTCCATTCCATTCCATTCAATTCCGTTCCGTTCCATTCCGTTCCATTCCGTTCCATTCCATTGAATTCCGATCCATTGCATTGAATTCCGTTCCATTCCATTCCATTCCTTTCGATCCGTTCGGTTCCGTTCTACTCGGGTTGATTCCATTCTATTCCATTCCATTCCATTCCATTCCATTCGATTCCATTCGATTCCATTCGATTCCATTCGATTCCATTCGATTCCATTCCATTCCATTCCATTCCATTCCATTCCATTCCATTCCATTGAATTCCATTCCGTTCCATTCCATTCCATTCCATTCCATTCCATTGAATTCCGTTCCATTCCATTGAATTCCATTCCATTCCGTTCCATTCCATTGAATTCTGTTCCGTTCCGTTCCGTTCCGTTCCATTCCGTTCCATTCCGTTCCTTTCCGTTCTACTCGGGTTGATTCCATTCTATTCCATTCCATTCCATTCGATTCCATTCGATTCCATTCGATTCCATTCGATTCCATTCCATTCCATTCCATTCCATTCCATTCAATAGAATTCCATTCCATTCCTTTGAATTCCATTCCATTCCATTCCATTCCATTGAATTCCGTTCCATTCCATTCCATTCCATTCCATTCCATTCCATTCCATTGAATTCCATTCCATTGAATTCCATTCCATTCCATTCCATTCCATTCCATTGAATTCCATTCCATTCCATTCCATCGAATTCCATTCCATTCCATTGAATTCCATTCCATTCCATTCCATTCCATTCCATTCCATTCCATTCCATCGAATTCCATTCCACTCCATTCCATTCCATTCCATTCCATTCCATTCCATTCCATTCCATTCCATTCCATCGAATTCCATTCCATTCCATTCCATTCCATTCCATTCCATTCCATTCCATTCCATTCTACTCGGGTTGATTCCATTCTATTACATTCCATTCCATTCGATTCCATTCGATTCCATTCGATTCCATTCGATTCCATTCCATTCCATTCCATTCAGTTGAATTCCATTCCATTCCATTCCATTCCATTCCATTCCATTCCATCGAATTCCATTCCATTCCATTCCATTCCATTCCATTCCATTCCATTGAATTCCATTCCATTCCATTCCATTCCATTCCATTCCATTCCATTCCATTCCATTGAATACCATTCCATTGAATTCCATTCCATTCCATGGAATTCCATTCCATTCTACTCGGGTTGATTCCATTCTATTCCATTCCATTCCATTCGATTCCATTCGATTCCATTCGATTTCATTCGAGTCCATTCCATTCCATTCAATTCCATTGAATTCTATTCCATTCCATTCCATTCCATTCCATTCCATTCCATTGAATTCCATTCCTTTCCATTCCATTCCATGGAATTCCATTCCATTCCATTGAATTCCATTCCATTCCATTCCGTTCCATTCCATTATGTTCCATTCCATTCCATTCCATTCCATTCAATTCCGTTCCGTTCCATTCCGTTCCATTCCGTTCCATTCCATTGAATTCCGATCCATTGCATTGAATTCCGTTCCATTCCATTCCATTCCTTTCCGTTCCGTTCCGTTCCGTTCTACTCGGGTTGATTCCATTCTATTCCATTCCATTCCATTTGATTCCATTCGATTCCATTCGATTCCATTCCATTCCATTCGATTCCATTCGATTCCATTCCATTCCATTCCATTCCATTCCATTCTATTCCATTGAATTCCTTTCCATTCCATTGAATTCCATTCCATTCCATTCCATTCGATTCCATTCGATTCCATTGAATTCCATTCCATGCCATTCCTTTCCATTCCATTCCATTCCATTCCATTCCATTCCATTCCATTTAATTCCATTCCATTCCAATCCATTCCATTGAATTAATTTCCATTCCATTCCATTCCATTCCATTCCATTCCATTCTATTCCATCGAATTCCATTCCATTCCATTCCATTCCATTCCATTCCATTCCATTCCATTCCATTCCATTCCATTCCATTCTACTCGGGTTGATTCCATTCTATTCCATTCCATTCCATTCCATTCCTTTCCGTTCCATTCCTTTCCGTTCCGTTCCGTTCCGTTCCGTTCTACTCGGGTTGATTCCATTCTATTCCATTCCATTCCATTCGATTCCATTCTATTCCATTCGATTCCATTCGATTCAATTCGATTCGATTCCATTCCATTCCATTCCATTCCATTCCATTCCATTGAATTCCATTCCATTCCATTCCGTTCCATTCCATTCCGTTCCATTCCATTCCATTCCATTCCATTCCATTACATTACATTCCCTTCCATTCCTTTCCATTCCATTCCATTCCATTGAATTCCGATCCATTGCTTTGAATTCCGTTCCATTCCATTCCATTCCTTTCCGTTCCGTTCCGTTCCGTTCCGTTCCGTTCTACTCGGATTGATTCCATTCTATTCCATTCCATTCCATTCCATTCCATTCCATTCCATTCGATTCCATTCGACTCCATTCAATTCCATTCCATTCCATTCCATTCCATTCCATTCCATTGAACTCCATTCCATTCCATTCCATTCCATTCCATTCCATTCCATTCCATTGAATTCCATTCCATTCCATTCCATTCCATTGAATTCTGTTCCATTCCATTCCATTCCATTCCATTCCGTTCTACTCGGGTTGATTCCATTCTATTCCATTCCGTTCCGTTCCGTTCCGTTCCGTTCCATTCCACTCGGGTTGATTCCATTCTATTCCATTCCATTCCATTCGATTCCATTCGATTCCATTCGATTCCATTCGATTCCATTCGATTCCATTCGATTCGATTCCATTCCATTCCATTCCATTGAATTCCATTCCATTCCATTCCATTCCATTTAATTCCGTTCCATTCCATTCAATTCCATTCCATTCCATTCCATAGAATTCCGTTCCATTCCATTCCATTCCATTCCATTCCGTTCCATTCCATTTGAATTCCATTCCATTCCATTCCATTCCATTCCATTATACTCGGGTTGATTCCATTCTATTCCATTCCATTCCATTCGATTCCATTCGATTCAATTCGATTCCATTCGATTCCATTCCATTCCATTCAATTCCATTGAATTCCATTCCATTCCATTCCATTCCATTGAATACCATTCCATTGAATTCCATTCCATTCCATGGAATTCCATTCCAATCCATTCCATTCCATAGAATTCCATTCCATTCCATTCCATTCCATTCCATTCCGTTCCATTCCATTTGAATTCCATTCCATTCCATTCCATTCCATTCCATTCTACTCGGGTTGATTCCATTCTATTCCATTCCATTCCATTCGATTCCATTCGATTCCATTCGATTCCATTCGAGTCCATTCCATTCCATTCAATTCCATTGAATTCCATTCCATTCCATTCCATTCCATTCCATTCCATTCCATTGAATTCCATTCCTTTCCATTCCATTCCATGGAATTCCATTCCATTCCATTGAATTCCATTCCATTCCATTCCGTTCCATTCCATTATGTTCCATTCCATTCCATTCCATTCCATTCAATTCCGTTCCGTTCCATTCCGTTCCATTCCGTTCCATTCCATTGAATTCCGATCCATTGCATTGAATTCCGTTCCATTCCATTCCATTCCTTTCCGTTCCGTTCCGTTCCGTTCTACTCGGGTTGATTCCATTCTATTCCATTCCATTCCATTTGATTCCATTCGATTCCATTCGATTCCATTCCATTCCATTCGATTCCATTCGATTCCATTCCATTCCATTCCATTCCATTCCATTCCATTCCATTCTATTCCATTGAATTCCTTTCCATTCCATTGAATTCCATTCCATTCCATTCCATTCGATTCCATTCGATTCCATTGAATTCCATTCCATGCCATTCCTTTCCATTCCATTCCATTCCATTCCATTCCATTCCATTCCATTTAATTCCATTCCATTCCAATCCATTCCATTGAATTAATTTCCATTCCATTCCATTCCATTCCATTCCATTCCATTCTATTCCATCGAATTCCATTCCATTCCATTCCATTCCATTCCATTCCATTCCATTCCATTCCATTCCATTCCATTCCATTCCATTCTACTCGGGTTGATTCCATTCTATTCCATTCCATTCCATTCCATTCCTTTCCGTTCCATTCCTTTCCGTTCCGTTCCGTTCCGTTCCGTTCTACTCGGGTTGATTCCATTCTATTCCATTCCATTCCATTCGATTCCATTCTATTCCATTCGATTCCATTCGATTCAATTCGATTCGATTCGATTCCATTCCATTCCATTCCATTCCATTCCATTGAATTCCATTCCATTCCATTCCGTTCCATTCCATTCCATTCTATTCCATTCCATTCCATTCCATTCCATTCCATTACATTCCCTTCCATTCCTTTCCATTCCATTCCATTCCATTGAATTCCGATCCATTGCTTTGAATTCCGTTCCATTCCATTCCATTCCTTTCCGTTCCGTTCCGTTCCGTTCCGTTCCGTTCTACTCGGATTGATTCCATTCTATTCCATTCCATTCCATTCCATTCCATTCCATTCCATTCGATTCCATTCGACTCCATTCAATTCCATTCCATTCCATTCCATTCCATTCCATTCCATTGAACTCCATTCCATTCCATTCCATTCCATTCCATTCCATTCCATTCCATTGAATTCCATTCCATTCCATTCCATTCCATTGAATTCTGTTCCATTCCATTCCATTCCATTCCATTCCGTTCTACTCGGGTTGATTCCATTCTATTCCATTCCGTTCCGTTCCGTTCCGTTCCGTTCCATTCCACTCGGGTTGATTCCATTCTATTCCATTCCATTCCATTCGATTCCATTCGATTCCATTCGATTCCATTCGATTCCATTCGATTCCATTCGATTCGATTCCATTCCATTCCATTCCATTGAATTCCATTCCATTCCATTCCATTCCATTTAATTCCGTTCCATTCCATTCAATTCCATTCCATTCCATTCCATAGAATTCCGTTCCATTCCATTCCATTCCATTCCATTCCGTTCCATTCCATTTGAATTCCATTCCATTCCATTCCATTCCATTCCATTCCATTATACTCGGGTTGATTCCATTCTATTCCATTCCATTCCATTCGATTCCATTCGATTCAATTCGATTCCATTCGATTCCATTCCATTCCATTCAATTCCATTGAATTCCATTCCATTCCATTCCATTCCATTCCATTCCATTCCATTCCATTCCATTTAATTCCATTCCATTCCATTCCATTCCATTGAATTAATTTCCATTCCATTCCATTCCATTCCATTCCATTCTATTCCATCGAATTCCATTCCATTCCATTCCATTCCATTCCATTCCATTCCATTCCATTCCATTCCATTCCATTCCATTCCATTCCATTCTACTCGGGTTGATTCCATTCTATTCCATTCCATTCCATTCCATTCCTTTCCGTTCCATTCCTTTCCGTTCCGTTCTGTTCCGTTCCGTTCTACTCGGGTTGATTCCATTCTATTCCATTCCATTCCATTCGATTCCATTCTATTCCATTCGATTCCATTCGATTCCATTCGATTCCATTCGATTCCATTCGATTCCATTCCATTCCATTCCATTCCATTCCATTCCATTCCATTCCATTCCATTCTACTCGGGTTGATTCCATTCTATTCCATTCCATTCCATTCGATTCCATTCGATTCCATTCCATTCCATTCCATTCCATTCAATTGAATTCCATTCCCTTCCATTCCATTCCATTCCATTCCATTCCATTCCATTCCGTTCCATTCCATTCCATCGAATTCCATTCCATTCCATTCCATTCCATTCCATTGAATTCCATTCCATTCCGTTCCGTTCCGTTCCGTTCCGTTTCGTTCCGTTCCGTTCCGTTCCGTTCAATTCCATTCCATTCCATTCCATTGAATTCCGTTCCATTCCATTGAATTCCATTCCATTCCGTTCCATTCCATTGAATTCTGTTCCGTTCCGTTCCGTTCCGTTCCATTCCGTTCCATTCCGTTCCTTTCCGTTCTACTCGGGTTGATTCCATTCTATTCCATTCCATTCCATTCGATTCCATTCGATTCCATTCGAATCCATTCGATTCCATTCGATTCCATTCGATTCCATTCCATTCCATTGAATTCCATTCCATTCCATTCCATTCCATTGAATTCGGTTCCATTCCATTCCATTCCATTCCATTCCATTCCTTTCCGTTCCATTCCGTTCCGTTCCGTTCCGTTCCGTTCCGTTCTACTCGGGTTGATTCCATTCTATTCCATTCCATTCCATTCGATTCCATTCTATTCCATTCGATTCCATTCGATTCAATTCGATTCCATTCCATTCCATTCCATTCCATTCCATTCCATTGAATTCCATTCCATTCCATTCCGTTCCGTTCCATTCCATTCCGTTCCATTCCATTCCATTCCATTCCATTCCATTCCATTCCATTACATTCCCTTCCATTCCTTTCCATTCCGTTCCATTCCATTGAATTCCGACCCATTGCATTGAATTCCGTTCCATTCCATTCCATTCCTTTCCGTTCCGTTCCGTTCCGTTCCGTTCCGTTCCGTTCTACTCGGATTGATTCCATTCTATTCCATTCCATTCCATTCGATTCCATTCGATTCCATTCGATTCCATTCGACTCCATTCCATTCCATTCCATTCCATTCCATTCCATTCCATTCCATTCCATAGAACTCCATTCCATTCCATTCCATTCCATTCCATTCCATTCCATTCCATTGAATTCCATTCCATTCCATTCCATTCCATTGAATTCTGTTCCATTCCATTCCATTCCATTCCATTCCATTCCGTTCTACTCGGGTTGATTCCATTCTATTCCATTCCGTTCCGTTCCGTTCCGTTCCGTTCCATTCCACTCGGGTTGATTCCATTCTATTCCATTCCATTCCATTCGATTCCATTCGATTCCATTCGGTTCCATTCGATTCCATTCGATTCGATTCCATTCCATTCCATTCCATTGAATTCCATTCCATTCCATTCCATTCCATTGAATTCCGTTCCATTCCATTCAATTCCATTCCATTCCATTCCTTTTGAATTCCATTCCATTCCATTCCATTCCATTCCATTCCATTCCATTCAATTCCATTCCATTCCATTCAATTCCATTCCATTCTACTCGGGTTGATTCCATTCTATTCCATTCCATTCCATTCGATTCCATTCGATTCCATTCCTTTCCATTCGATTCCATTCCATTCCATTCCATTCCATTCCATTCCATTCCATTCCATGGAATTCCATTCCATTCCCTTGAATTCCATTCCATTCCATTCCATTCCATTCCATTCCATTCCATTCCATTGAATTCCATTCCATTGAATTCCATTCCATTCCACTGAATTCCATTCCAATCCATTCCATTCCATTGAATTCCGTTCCATTCCATTCCATTCCATTCCATTCCATTCCATTCTACTCGGGTTGATTCCATTCTATTACATTCCATTCCATTCCATTCTACTCGGGTTGATTCCATTCTATTCCATTCCATTCCATTCGATTCCATTCGATTCCATTCGATTCCATTCGATTCCATTCCATTCCATTCAATTCCATTGAATTCCATTCCATTCCATTCCATTCCATTCCATTGAATTCCATTCCTTTCCATTCCATTCCATGGAATTCCATTCCATTCCATTGAATTCCATTCCATTCCATTCCGTTCCATTCCATTATGTTCCATTCCATTCCATTCCATTCCATTCAATTCCGTTCCGTTCCATTCCGTTCCATTCCGTTCCATTCCATTGAATTCCGATCCATTGCATTGAATTCCGTTCCATTCCATTCCATTCCTTTCGATCCGTTCGGTTCCGTTCTACTCGGGTTGATTCCATTCTATTCCATTCCATTCCATTCGATTCCATTCGATTCCATTCGATTCCATTCGATTCCATTCGATTCCATTCGATTCCATTCGATTCCATTCCATTCCATTCCATTCCATTCCATTCCATTGAATTCCATTCCGTTCCATTCCATTCCATTCCATTCCATTCCATTGAATTCCGTTCCATTCCATTGAATTCCATTCCATTCCATTCCATTCCATTGAATTCCGTTCCATTCCATTCCATTCCATTCCATTCCATTCCTTTCCGTTCCATTCCGTTCCGTTCCGTTCCGTTCCGTTCCGTTCTACTCGGGTTGATTCCATTCTATTCCATTCCATTCCATTCGATTCCATTCTATTCCATTCGATTCCATTCGATTCAATTCGATTCCATTCCATTCCATTCCATTCCATTCCATTCCATTGAATTCCATTCCATTCCATTCCGTTCCATTCCATTCCGTTCCATTCCATTCCATTCCATTCCATTCCATTCCATTACATTCCCTTCCATTCCTTTCCATTCCGTTCCATTCCATTGAATTCCGATCCATTGCATTGAATTCCGTTCCATTCCATTCCATTCCTTTCCGTTCCGTTCCGTTCCGTTCCGTTCCGTTCTACTCGGATTGATTCCATTCTCTTCCATTCCATTCCATTCGATTCCATTCGATTCCATTCGATTCCATTCGACTCCATTCCATTCCATTCCATTCCATTCCATTCCATTCCATTCCTTTGAACTCCATTCCATTCCATTCCATTCCATTCCATTCCATTCCATTCCATTGAATTCCATTCCATTCCATTCCATTCCATTGAATTCTGTTCCATTCCATTCCATTCCATTCCATTCCGTTCTACTCGGGTTGATTCCATTCTATTCCATTCCGTTCCGTTCCTTTCCGTTCCGTTCCATTCCACTCGGGTTGATTCCATTCTATTCCATTCCATTCCATTCGATTTCATTCGATTCCATTCGATTCCATTCGATTCCATTCGATTAGATTCCATTCCATTCCATTCCATTGAATTCCATTCCATTCCATTCCATTCCATTGAATTCCGTTCCATTCCATTCAATTCCATTCCATTCCATTCCTTTTGAATTCCATTCCATTCCATTCCATTCCATTCCATTCCATTCCATTTCATTCCATTCCATTCCATTCCATTCCATTCCATTCCATTCTACTCGGGTTGATTCCATTCTATTCCATTCCATTCCATTCGATTCCATTCGATTCCATTCCTTTCCATTCGATTCCATTCCATTCCATTCCATTCCATTCCATTCCATTCCATTCCATGGAATTCCATTCCATTCCCTTGAATTCCATTCCATTCCATTCCATTCCATTCCATTCCATTCCATTGAATTCCATTCCATTGAATTCCATTCCATTCCATTGAATTCCATTCCAATCCATTCCATTCCATTGAATTCCGTTCCATTCCATTCCATTCCATTCCATTCCATTCCATTCTTCTCGGGTTGATTCCATTCTATTACATTCCATTCCATTCCATTCCATTCGATTCCATTCGATTCCATTCGATTCCATTCCATTCCATTCAATTCCATTGAATTCCATTCCATTCCATTCCATTCCATTCCATTGAATTCCATTCCTTTCCATTCCATTCCATGGAATTCCATTCCATTCCATGGAATTCCATTCCATTCCATGGAATTCCATTCCATTCCATTCCGTTCCATTCCATTATGTTCCATTCCATTCCATTCCATTCCATTCAATTCCGTTCTGTTCCATTCCGTTCCATTCCGTTCCATTCCATTGAATTCCGATCCATTGCATTGAATTCCGTTCCATTCCATTCCATTCCTTTCCGATCCGTTCGGTTCCGTTCTACTCGGGTTGATTCCATTCTATTCCATTCCATTCCATTCGATTCCATTCGATTCCATTCGATTCCATTCGATTCCATTCGATTCCATTCGATTCCATTCGATTCCATTCGATTCCATTCCATTCCATTCCATTCCATTCCATTCCATTCCATTCCATTGAATTCCATTCCATTCCATTCCATTCGATTCCATTCGATTCCATTGAATTCCATTCCATTCCATTCCTTTCCATTCCATTCCATTCCATTCCATTCCATTCCATTCTATTGAATTCCATTGAATTCCATTCCAATGAATTCCATTCCATTCAATTCCATTCCATTCCATTCCATTCCATTGAATTAATTTCCATTCCATTCCATTCCATTCCATTTCACTCTATTCCATCGAATTCCATTCCATTCCATTCCATTCCATTCCATTCCATTCCATTCCATTCCATTCCATTCCATTCCATTCCATTCTACTCGGTTTGATTCCATTCTATTCCATTCCATTCCATTCGATTCCATTCGATTCCATTCCATTCCATTCCATTCCATTCAATTGAATTCCATTACATTTCTTTCCATTCCATTCCATTCCATTCCATTCCGTTCCTTTCCATTCCATCGAATTCCATTCCATTCCATTACATTCCATTCCATTGAATTCCATTCCATTCCGTTCCGTTCCATTGAATTCCGTTCCATTCCATTCAATTCCATTCCATTCCATTCCTTTTGAATTCCATTCCATTCCATTCCATTCCATTCCATTCCATTCCATTCCATTCCATTCCATTCCATTCCATTCCATTCCATTCTACTCGGGTTGATTCCATTCTATTCCATTCCATTCCATTCGATTCCATTCGATTCCATTCCTTTCCATTCGATTCCATTCCATTCCATTCCATTCCATTCCATTCCATTCCATTCCATGGAATTCCATTCCATTCCCTTGAATTCCATTCCATTCCATTCCATTCCATTCCATTCCATTCCATTGAATTCCATTCCATTGAATTCCATTCCATTCCATTGAATTCCATTCCAATCCATTCCATTCCAATGAATTCCGTTCCATTCCATTCCATTCCATTCCATTCCATTCCATTCTTCTCGGGTTGATTCCATTCTATTCCATTCCATTCCATTCGATTCCATTCGATTCCATTCGATTCCATTCGATTCCATTCCATTCCATTCCATTCCATTGAATTCCATTCCATTCCATTCCATTCCATTCCATTCCATTGAATTCCATTCCTTTCCATTCCATTCCATGGAATTCCATTCCATTCCATTGAATTCCATTCCATTCCATTCCGTTCCATTCCATTATGTTCCATTCCATTCCATTCCATTCCATTCAATTCCGTTCCGTTCCATTCCATTCCATTCCGTTCCATTCCATTGAATTCCGATCCATTGCATTGAATTCCGTTCCATTCCATTCCATTCCTTTCCGATCCGTTCGGTTCCGTTCTACTCGGGTTGATTCCATTCTATTCCATTCCATTCCATTCGATTCCATTCGATTCCATTCGATTCCATTCGATTCCATTCGATTCCATTCGATTCCATTCGATTCCATTCGATTCCATTCCATTCCATTCCATTCCATTCCATTCCATTCCATTGAATTCCATTCCATTCCATTCCATTCGATTCCATTCGATTCCATTGAATTCCATTCCATTCCATTCCTTTCCATTCCATTCCATTCCATTCCATTCCATTCCATTCCATTGAATTCCATTGAATTCCATTCCAATGAATTCCATTCCATTCAATTCCATTCCATTCCATTCCATTCCATTGAATTAATTTCCATTCCATTCCATTCCATTCCATTTCACTCTATTCCATCGAATTCCATCCCATTCCATTCCATTCCATTCCATTCCATTCCATTCCATTCCATTCCATTCCATTCCATTCTACTCGGTTTGATTCCATTCTATTCCATTCCGTTCCGTTCCTTTCCGTTCCGTTCCATTCCACTCGGGTTGATTCCATTCTATTCCATTCCATTCCATTCGATTTCATTCGATTCCATTCGATTCCATTCGATTCCATTCGATTAGATTCCATTCCATTCCATTCCATTGAATTCCATTCCATTCCATTCCATTCCATTGAATTCCGTTCCATTCCATTCAATTCCATTCCATTCCATTCCTTTTGAATTCCATTCCATTCCATTCCATTCCATTCCATTCCATTCCATTCCATTCCATTTCATTCCATTCCATTCCATTCCATTCCATTCCATTCCATTCTACTCGGGTTGATTCCATTCTATTCCATTCCATTCCATTCGATTCCATTCGATTCCATTCCTTTCCATTCGATTCCATTCCATTCCATTCCATTCCATTCCATTCCATTCCATTCCATGGAATTCCATTCCATTCCCTTGAATTCCATTCCATTCCATTCCATTCCATTCCATTCCATTCCATTGAATTCCATTCCATTGAATTCCATTCCATTCCATTGAATTCCATTCCAATCCATTCCATTCCATTGAATTCCGTTCCATTCCATTCCATTCCATTCCATTCCATTCCATTCTTCTCGGGTTGATTCCATTCTATTACATTCCATTCCATTCCATTCCATTCGATTCCATTCGATTCCATTCGATTCCATTCCATTCCATTCAATTCCATTGAATTCCATTCCATTCCATTCCATTCCATTCCATTGAATTCCATTCCTTTCCATTCCATTCCATGGAATTCCATTCCATTCCATGGAATTCCATTCCATTCCATGGAATTCCATTCCATTCCATTCCGTTCCATTCCATTATGTTCCATTCCATTCCATTCCATTCCATTCAATTCCGTTCTGTTCCATTCCGTTCCATTCCGTTCCATTCCATTGAATTCCGATCCATTGCATTGAATTCCGTTCCATTCCATTCCATTCCTTTCCGATCCGTTCGGTTCCGTTCTACTCGGGTTGATTCCATTCTATTCCATTCCATTCCATTCGATTCCATTCGATTCCATTCGATTCCATTCGATTCCATTCGATTCCATTCGATTCCATTCGATTCCATTCGATTCCATTCCATTCCATTCCATTCCATTCCATTCCATTCCATTCCATTGAATTCCATTCCATTCCATTCCATTCGATTCCATTCGATTCCATTGAATTCCATTCCATTCCATTCCTTTCCATTCCATTCCATTCCATTCCATTCCATTCCATTCCATTCTATTGAATTCCATTGAATTCCATTCCAATGAATTCCATTCCATTCAATTCCATTCCATTCCATTCCATTCCATTGAATTAATTTCCATTCCATTCCATTCCATTCCATTTCACTCTATTCCATCGAATTCAATTCCATTCCATTCCATTCCATTCCATTCCATTCCATTCCATTCCATTCCATTCCATTCCATTCCATTCTACTCGGTTTGATTCCATTCTATTCCATTCCATTCCATTCGATTCCATTCGATTCCATTCCATTCCATTCCATTCCATTCAATTGAATTCCATTACATTTCTTTCCATTCCATTCCATTCCATTCCATTCCGTTCCTTTCCATTCCATCGAATTCCATTCCATTCCATTACATTCCATTCCATTGAATTCCATTCCATTCCGTTCCGTTCCATTGAATTCCGTTCCATTCCATTCAATTCCATTCCATTCCATTCCTTTTGAATTCCATTCCATTCCATTCCATTCCATTCCATTCCATTCCATTCCATTCCATTCCATTCCATTCCATTCCATTCCATTCCATTCTACTCGGGTTGATTCCATTCTATTCCATTCCATTCC
Organism: Gorilla gorilla gorilla; assembly: GCF_029281585.2. Classification (NCBI taxonomy): domain Eukaryota; kingdom Metazoa; phylum Chordata; class Mammalia; order Primates; family Hominidae; genus Gorilla; species Gorilla gorilla. The sequence continues at coordinate 61,423,948 of NC_073242.2, forward strand.
ATTCGATTCCATTCGATTCCATTCCTTTCCATTCGATTCCATTCCATTCCATTCCATTCCATTCCATTCCATTCCATTCCATGGAATTCCATTCCATTCCCTTGAATTCCATTCCATTCCATTCCATTCCATTCCATTCCATTCCATTGAATTCCATTCCATTGAATTCCATTCCATTCCATTGAATTCCATTCCAATCCATTCCATTCCAATGAATTCCGTTCCATTCCATTCCATTCCATTCCATTCCATTCCATTCTTCTCGGGTTGATTCCATTCTATTCCATTCCATTCCATTCGATTCCATTCGATTCCATTCGATTCCATTCGATTCCATTCCATTCCATTCCATTCCATTGAATTCCATTCCATTCCATTCCATTCCATTCCATTCCATTGAATTCCATTCCTTTCCATTCCATTCCATGGAATTCCATTCCATTCCATTGAATTCCATTCCATTCCATTCCGTTCCATTCCATTATGTTCCATTCCATTCCATTCCATTCCATTCAATTCCGTTCCGTTCCATTCCATTCCATTCCGTTCCATTCCATTGAATTCCGATCCATTGCATTGAATTCCGTTCCATTCCATTCCATTCCTTTCCGATCCGTTCGGTTCCGTTCTACTCGGGTTGATTCCATTCTATTCCATTCCATTCCATTCGATTCCATTCGATTCCATTCGATTCCATTCGATTCCATTCGATTCCATTCGATTCCATTCGATTCCATTCCATTCCATTCCATTCCATTCCATTCCATTCCATTGAATTCCATTCCATTCCATTCCATTCGATTCCATTCGATTCCATTGAATTCCATTCCATTCCATTCCTTTCCATTCCATTCCATTCCATTCCATTCCATTCCATTCCATTGAATTCCATTGAATTCCATTCCAATGAATTCCATTCCATTCAATTCCATTCCATTCCATTCCATTCCATTGAATTAATTTCCATTCCATTCCATTCCATTCCATTTCACTCTATTCCATCGAATTCCATTCCATTCCATTCCATTCCATTCCATTCCATTCCATTCCATTCCATTCCATTCCATTCCATTCCATTCTACTCGGTTTGATTCCATTCTATTCCATTCCGTTCCGTTCCTTTCCGTTCCGTTCCATTCCACTCGGGTTGATTCCATTCTATTCCATTCCATTCCATTCGATTTCATTCGATTCCATTCGATTCCATTCGATTCCATTCGATTAGATTCCATTCCATTCCATTCCATTGAATTCCATTCCATTCCATTCCATTCCATTGAATTCCGTTCCATTCCATTCAATTCCATTCCATTCCATTCCTTTTGAATTCCATTCCATTCCATTCCATTCCATTCCATTCCATTCCATTTCATTCCATTCCATTCCATTCCATTCCATTCCATTCCATTCTACTCGGGTTGATTCCATTCTATTCCATTCCATTCCATTCGATTCCATTCGATTCCATTCCTTTCCATTCGATTCCATTCCATTCCATTCCATTCCATTCCATTCCATTCCATTCCATGGAATTCCATTCCATTCCCTTGAATTCCATTCCATTCCATTCCATTCCATTCCATTCCATTCCATTGAATTCCATTCCATTGAATTCCATTCCATTCCATTGAATTCCATTCCAATCCATTCCATTCCATTGAATTCCGTTCCATTCCATTCCATTCCATTCCATTCCATTCCATTCTTCTCGGGTTGATTCCATTCTATTACATTCCATTCCATTCCATTCCATTCGATTCCATTCGATTCCATTCGATTCCATTCCATTCCATTCAATTCCATTGAATTCCATTCCATTCCATTCCATTCCATTCCATTGAATTCCATTCCTTTCCATTCCATTCCATGGAATTCCATTCCATTCCATGGAATTCCATTCCATTCCATGGAATTCCATTCCATTCCATGGAATTCCATTCCATTCCATTCCGTTCCATTCCATTATGTTCCATTCCATTCCATTCCATTCCATTCAATTCCGTTCTGTTCCATTCCGTTCCATTCCGTTCCATTCCATTGAATTCCGATCCATTGCATTGAATTCCGTTCCATTCCATTCCATTCCTTTCCGATCCGTTCGGTTCCGTTCTACTCGGGTTGATTCCATTCTATTCCATTCCATTCCATTCGATTCCATTCGATTCCATTCGATTCCATTCGATTCCATTCGATTCCATTCGATTCCATTCGATTCCATTCGATTCCATTCCATTCCATTCCATTCCATTCCATTCCATTCCATTCCATTGAATTCCATTCCATTCCATTCCATTCGATTCCATTCGATTCCATTGAATTCCATTCCATTCCATTCCTTTCCATTCCATTCCATTCCATTCCATTCCATTCCATTCTATTGAATTCCATTGAATTCCATTCCAATGAATTCCATTCCATTCAATTCCATTCCATTCCATTCCATTCCATTGAATTAATTTCCATTCCATTCCATTCCATTCCATTTCACTCTATTCCATCGAATTCCATTCCATTCCATTCCATTCCATTCCATTCCATTCCATTCCATTCCATTCCATTCCATTCCATTCCATTCCATTCTACTCGGTTTGATTCCATTCTATTCCATTCCATTCCATTCGATTCCATTCGATTCCATTCCATTCCATTCCATTCCATTCAATTGAATTCCATTACATTTCTTTCCATTCCATTCCATTCCATTCCATTCCGTTCCTTTCCATTCCATCGAATTCCATTCCATTCCATTACATTCCATTCCATTGAATTCCATTCCATTCCGTTCCGTTCCATTGAATTCCGTTCCATTCCATTCAATTCCATTCCATTCCATTCCTTTTGAATTCCATTCCATTCCATTCCATTCCATTCCATTCCATTCCATTCCATTCCATTCCATTCCATTCCATTCTACTCGGGTTGATTCCATTCTATTCCATTCCATTCCATTCGATTCCATTCGATTCCATTCCTTTCCATTCGATTCCATTCCATTCCATTCCATTCCATTCCATTCCATTCCATTCCATGGAATTCCATTCCATTCCCTTGAATTCCATTCCATTCCATTCCATTCCATTCCATTCCATTCCATTGAATTCCATTCCATTGAATTCCATTCCATTCCATTGAATTCCATTCCAATCCATTCCATTCCAATGAATTCCGTTCCATTCCATTCCATTCCATTCCATTCCATTCCATTCTTCTCGGGTTGATTCCATTCTATTCCATTCCATTCCATTCGATTCCATTCGATTCCATTCGATTCCATTCGATTCCATTCCATTCCATTCCATTCCATTGAATTCCATTCCATTCCATTCCATTCCATTCCATTGAATTCCATTCCTTTCCATTCCATTCCATGGAATTCCATTCCATTCCATTGAATTCCATTCCATTCCATTCCGTTCCATTCCATTATGTTCCATTCCATTCCATTCCATTCCATTCAATTCCGTTCCGTTCCATTCCATTCCATTCCGTTCCATTCCATTGAATTCCGATCCATTGCATTGAATTCCGTTCCATTCCATTCCATTCCTTTCCGATCCGTTCGGTTCCGTTCTACTCGGGTTGATTCCATTCTATTCCATTCCATTCCATTCGATTCCATTCGATTCCATTCGATTCCATTCGATTCCATTCGATTCCATTCGATTCCATTCGATTCCATTCCATTCCATTCCATTCCATTCCATTCCATTCCATTGAATTCCATTCCATTCCATTCCATTCGATTCCATTCGATTCCATTGAATTCCATTCCATTCCATTCCTTTCCATTCCATTCCATTCCATTCCATTCCATTCCATTCCATTGAATTCCATTGAATTCCATTCCAATGAATTCCATTCCATTCAATTCCATTCCATTCCATTCCATTCCATTGAATTAATTTCCATTCCATTCCATTCCATTCCATTTCACTCTATTCCATCGAATTCCATTCCATTCCATTCCATTCCATTCCATTCCATTCCATTCCATTCCATTCCATTCCATTCCATTCCATTCTACTCGGTTTGATTCCATTCTATTCCATTCCATTCCATTCGATTCCATTCGATTCCATTCCATTCCATTCCATTCCATTCAATTGAATTCCATTCCATTCCTTTCCATTCCATTCCATTCCATTCCATTCCATTCCGTTCCATTCCATTCCATCGAATTCCATTCCATTCCATTCCATTCCATTCCATTGAATTCCATTCCATTCCATTCCGTTCCGTTCCGTTCCGTTCCGTTTCGTTCCGTTCCGTTCCGTTCCATTCCATTCCATTCCATTCCATTCCATTGAATTCCGTTCCATTCCATTGAATTCCATTCCATTCCGTTCCATTCCATTGAATTCTGTTCCGTTCCGTTCCGTTCCGTTCCGTTCCATTCCGTTCCATTCCGTTCCTTTCCGTTCTACTCGGGTTGATTCCATTCTATTCCATTCCATTCCATTCGATTCCATTCGATTCCATTCGAATCCATTCGATTCCATTCGATTCCATTCGATTCCATTCCATTCCATTGAATTCCATTCCATTCCATTCCATTCCATTGAATTCCGATCCATTGCATTGAATTCCGTTCCATTCCATTCCATTCCTTTCCGTTCCGTTCCGTTCCGTTCCGTTCCGTTCTACTCGGATTGATTCCATTCTATTCCATTCCATTCCATTCGATTCCATTCGATTCCATTCGATTCCGTTCGACTCCATTCCATTCCATTCCATTCCATTCCATTCCATTCCATTCCATTGAACTCCATTCCATTCCATTCCATTCCATTCCATTCCATTCCATTCCATTGAATTCCATTCCATTCCATTCCATTCCATTGAATTCTGTTCCATTCCATTCCATTCCATTCCATTCCGTTCTACTCGGGTTGATTCCATTCTATTCCATTCCGTTCCGTTCCTTTCCGTTCCGTTCCATTCCACTCGGGTTGATTCCATTCTATTCCATTCCATTCCATTCGATTTCATTCGATTCCATTCGATTCCATTCGATTCCATTCGATTAGATTCCATTCCATTCCATTCCATTGAATTCCATTCCATTCCATTCCATTCCATTGAATTCCGTTCCATTCCATTCAATTCCATTCCATTCCATTCCTTTTGAATTCCATTCCATTCCATTCCATTCCATTCCATTCCATTCCATTTCATTCCATTCCATTCCATTCCATTCCATTCCATTCTACTCGGGTTGATTCCATTCTATTCCATTCCATTCCATTCGATTCCATTCGATTCCATTCCTTTCCATTCGATTCCATTCCATTCCATTCCATTCCATTCCATTCCATTCCATTCCATGGAATTCCATTCCATTCCCTTGAATTCCATTCCATTCCATTCCATTCCATTCCATTCCATTCCATTGAATTCCATTCCATTGAATTCCATTCCATTCCATTGAATTCCATTCCAATCCATTCCATTCCATTGAATTCCGTTCCATTCCATTCCATTCCATTCCATTCCATTCCATTCTTCTCGGGTTGATTCCATTCTATTACATTCCATTCCATTCGATTCCATTCGATTCCATTCGATTCCATTCCATTCCATTCAATTCCATTGAATTCCATTCCATTCCATTCCATTCCATTCCATTGAATTCCATTCCTTTCCATTCCATTCCATGGAATTCCATTCCATTCCATGGAATTCCATTCCATTCCATGGAATTCCATTCCATTCCATTCCGTTCCATTCCATTATGTTCCATTCCATTCCATTCCATTCCATTCAATTCCGTTCTGTTCCATTCCGTTCCATTCCGTTCCATTCCATTGAATTCCGATCCATTGCATTGAATTCCGTTCCATTCCATTCCATTCCTTTCCGATCCGTTCGGTTCCGTTCTACTCGGGTTGATTCCATTCTATTCCATTCCATTCCATTCGATTCCATTCGATTCCATTCGATTCCATTCGATTCCATTCGATTCCATTCGATTCCATTCGATTCCATTCGATTCCATTCCATTCCATTCCATTCCATTCCATTCCATTCCATTGAATTCCATTCCATTCCATTCCATTCGATTCCATTCGATTCCATTGAATTCCATTCCATTCCATTCCTTTCCATTCCATTCCATTCCATTCCATTCCATTCCATTCTATTGAATTCCATTGAATTCCATTCCAATGAATTCCATTCCATTCAATTCCATTCCATTCCATTCCATTCCATTGAATTAATTTCCATTCCATTCCATTCCATTCCATTTCACTCTATTCCATCGAATTCCATTCCATTCCATTCCATTCCATTCCATTCCATTCCATTCCATTCCATTCCATTCCATTCCATTCCATTCTACTCGGTTTGATTCCATTCTATTCCATTCCATTCCATTCGATTCCATTCGATTCCATTCCATTCCATTCCATTCCATTCAATTGAATTCCATTACATTTCTTTCCATTCCATTCCATTCCATTCCATTCCGTTCCTTTCCATTCCATCGAATTCCATTCCATTCCATTACATTCCATTCCATTGAATTCCATTCCATTCCGTTCCGTTCCATTGAATTCCGTTCCATTCCATTCAATTCCATTCCATTCCATTCCTTTTGAATTCCATTCCATTCCATTCCATTCCATTCCATTCCATTCCATTCCATTCCATTCCATTCCATTCCATTCTACTCGGGTTGATTCCATTCTATTCCATTCCATTCCATTCGATTCCATTCCATTCCATTCCTTTCCATTCGATTCCATTCCATTCCATTCCATTCCATTCCATTCCATTCCATTCCATGGAATTCCATTCCATTCCCTTGAATTCCATTCCATTCCATTCCATTCCATTCCATTCCATTCCATTGAATTCCATTCCATTGAATTCCATTCCATTCCATTGAATTCCATTCCAATCCATTCCATTCCAATGAATTCCGTTCCATTCCATTCCATTCCATTCCATTCCATTCCATTCTTCTCGGGTTGATTCCATTCTATTCCATTCCATTCCATTCGATTCCATTCGATTCCATTCGATTCCATTCGATTCCATTCCATTCCATTCCATTCCATTGAATTCCATTCCATTCCATTCCATTCCGTTCCATTGAATTCCATTCCTTTCCATTCCATTCCATGGAATTCCATTCCATTCCATTGAATTCCATTCCATTCCATTCCGTTCCATTCCATTATGTTCCATTCCATTCCATTCCATTCCATTCAATTCCGTTCCGTTCCATTCCATTCCATTCCGTTCCATTCCATTGAATTCCGATCCATTGCATTGAATTCCGTTCCATTCCATTCCATTCCTTTCCGATCCGTTCGGTTCCGTTCTACTCGGGTTGATTCCATTCTATTCCATTCCATTCCATTCGATTCCATTCGATTCCATTCGATTCCATTCGATTCCATTCGATTCCATTCGATTCCATTCGATTCCATTCCATTCCATTCCATTCCATTCCATTCCATTCCATTGAATTCCATTCCATTCCATTCCATTCGATTCCATTCGATTCCATTGAATTCCATTCCATTCCATTCCTTTCCATTCCATTCCATTCCATTCCATTCCATTCCATTCCATTGAATTCCATTGAATTCCATTCCAATGAATTCCATTCCATTCAATTCCATTCCATTCCATTCCATTCCATTGAATTAATTTCCATTCCATTCCATTCCATTCCATTTCACTCTATTCCATCGAATTCCATTCCATTCCATTCCATTCCATTCCATTCCATTCCATTCCATTCCATTCCATTCCATTCCATTCTACTCGGTTTGATTCCATTCTATTCCATTCCATTCCATTCGATTCCATTCGATTCCATTCCATTCCATTCCATTCCATTCAATTGAATTCCATTCCATTCCTTTCCATTCCATTCCATTCCATTCCATTCCATTCCGTTCCATTCCATTCCATCGAATTCCATTCCATTCCATTCCATTCCATTCCATTGAATTCCATTACATTCCATTCCGTTCCGTTCCGTTCCGTTCCGTTTCGTTCCGTTCCGTTCCGTTCCATTCCATTCCATTCCATTCCATTCCATTGAATTCCTTTCCATTCCATTGAATTCCATTCCATTCCGTTCCATTCCATTGAATTCTGTTCCGTTCCGTTCCGTTCCGTTCCGTTCCATTCCGTTCCATTCCGTTCCTTTCCGTTCTACTCGGGTTGATTCCATTCTATTCCATTCCATTCCATTCGATTCCATTCGATTCCATTCGAATCCATTCGATTCCATTCGATTCCATTCGATTCCATTCCATTCCATTGAATTCCATTCCATTCCATTCCATTCCATTGAATTCCGTTCCATTCCATTCAATTCCATTCCATTCCATTCCTTTCCGTTCCGTTCCGTTCCGTTCCGTTCCGTTCCGTTCCGTTCTACTCGGGTTGATTCCATTCTATTCCATTCCATTCCATTCGATTCCATTCTATTCCATTCGATTCCATTCGATTCAATTCGATTCTATTCCATTCAATTCCATTCCATTCCATTCCATTGAATTCCATTCCATTCCATTCCGTTCCATTCCATTCCGTTCCATTCCATTCCATTCCATTCCATTCCATTCCATTCCATTCCATTACATTCCCTTCCATTCCTTTCCATTCCGTTCCATTCCACTGAATTCCGACCCATTGCATTGAATTCCGTTCCATTCCATTCCATTCCTTTCCGTTCCGTTCCGTTCCGTTCCGTTCCGTTCCGTTCTACTCGGATTGATTCCATTCTATTCCATTCCATTCCATTCGATTCCATTCGATTCCATTCGATTCCATTCGACTCCATTCCATTCCATTCCATTCCATTCCATTCCATTCCATTCCATAGAACTCCATTCCATTCCATTCCATTCCATTCCATTCCATTCCATTCCATTCCATTCCATTGAATTCCATTCCTTTCCATTCCATTCCATTGAATTCTGTTCCATTCCATTCCATTCCATTCCATTCCGTTCTACTCTGGTTGATTCCATTCTATTCCATTCCGTTCCGTTCCGTTCCGTTCCGTTCCATTCCACTCGGGTTGATTCCATTCTATTCCATTCCATTCCATTCGATTCCATTCGATTCCATTCGGTTCCATTCGATTCCATTCGATTCGATTCCATTCCATTCCATTCCATTGAATTCCATTCCATTCCATTCCATTCCATTGAATTCCGTTCCATTCCATTCAATTCCATTCCATTCCATTCCTTTTGAATTCCATTCCTTTCCATTCCATTCCATTCCATTGCATTCCATTCCATTCCATTCAATTCCATTCCATTCCATTCAATTCCATTCCATTCTACTCGGGTTGATTCCATTCTATTCCATTCCATTCCATTCGATTCCATTCGATTCCATTCGATTCCATTCGATTCCATTCGATTCCATTCGATTCGATTCCATTCCATTCCATTCCATTGAATTCCATTCCATTCCATTCCATTCCATTTAATTCCGTTCCATTCCATTCAATTCCATTCCATTCCATTCCATAGAATTCCGTTCCATTCCATTCCATTCCATTCCATTCCGTTCCATTCCATTTGAATTCCATTCCATTCCATTCCATTCCATTCCATTATACTCGGGTTGATTCCATTCTATTCCATTCCATTCCATTCGATTCCATTCGATTCAATTCGATTCCATTCGATTCCATTCCATTCCATTCAATTCCATTGAATTCCATTCCATTCCATTCCATTCCATTCCATTCCATTCCATTCCATTTAATTCCATTCCATTCCATTCCATTCCATTGAATTAATTTCCATTCCATTCCATTCCATTCCATTCCATTCTATTCCATCGAATTCCATTCCATTCCATTCCATTCCATTCCATTCCATTCCATTCCATTCCATTCCATTCCATTCCATTCCATTCTACTCGGGTTGATTCCATTCTATTCCATTCCATTCCATTCCATTCCTTTCCGTTCCATTCCTTTCCGTTCCGTTCCGTTCCGTTCCGTTCTACTCGGGTTGATTCCATTCTATTCCATTCCATTCCATTCGATTCCATTCTATTCCATTCGATTCCATTCCATTCCATTCCATTCCATTCCATTCCATTCCATTCCATTCCATTCCATTCCATTCCATTCCATTCCATTCCATTCCATTCCATTCCATTCTACTCGGGTTGATTCCATTCTATTCCATTCCATTCCATTCGATTCCATTCGATTCCATTCCATTCCATTCCATTCCATTCAATTGAATTCCATTCCCTTCCATTCCATTCCATTCCATTCCATTCCATTCCGTTCCATTCCATTCCATCGAATTCCATTCCATTCCATTCCATTCCATTCCATTGAATTCCATTCCATTCCGTTCCGTTCCGTTCCGTTCCGTTTCGTTCCGTTCCGTTCCGTTCCGTTCCATTCCATTCCATTCCTTTCCATTGAATTCCGTTCCATTCCATTGAATTCCATTCCATTCCGTTCCATTCCATTGAATTCTGTTCCGTTCCGTTCCGTTCCGTTCCATTCCGTTCCATTCCGTTCCTTTCCGTTCTACTCGGGTTGATTCCATTCTATTCCATTCCATTCCATTCGATTCCATTCGATTCCATTCGAATCCATTCGATTCCATTCGATTCCATTCGATTCCATTCCATTCCATTGAATTCCATTCCATTCCATTCCATTCCATTGAATTCGGTTCCATTCCATTCCATTCCATTCCATTCCATTCCTTTCCGTTCCATTCCGTTCCGTTCCGTTCCGTTCCGTTCCGTTCTACTCGGGTTGATTCCATTCTATTCCATTCCATTCCATTCGATTCCATTCTATTCCATTCGATTCCATTCGATTCAATTCGATTCCATTCCATTCCATTCCATTCCATTCCATTCCATTGAATTCCATTCCATTCCATTCCGTTCCATTCCATTCCGTTCCATTCCATTCCATTCCATTCCATTCCATTCCATTACATTCCCTTCCATTCCTTTCCATTCCGTTCCATTCCATTGAATTCCGACCCATTGCATTGAATTCCGTTCCATTCCATTCCATTCCTTTCCGTTCCGTTCCGTTCCGTTCCGTTCCGTTCCGTTCTACTCGGATTGATTCCATTCTATTCCATTCCATTCCATTCGATTCCATTCGATTCCATTCGATTCCATTCGACTCCATTCCATTCCATTCCATTCCATTCCATTCCATTCCATTCCATAGAACTCCATTCCATTCCATTCCATTCCATTCCATTCCATTCCATTCCATTGAATTCCATTCCATTCCATTCCATTCCATTGAATTCTGTTCCATTCCATTCCATTCCATTCCATTCCGTTCTACTCGGGTTGATTCCATTCTATTCCATTCCGTTCCGTTCCGTTCCGTTCCGTTCCATTCCACTCGGGTTGATTCCATTCTATTCCATTCCATTCCATTCGATTCCATTCGATTCCATTCGGTTCCATTCGATTCCATTCGATTCGATTCCATTCCATTCCATTCCATTGAATTCCATTCCATTCCATTCCATTCCATTGAATTCCGTTCCATTCCATTCAATTCCATTCCATTCCATTCCTTTTGAATTCCATTCCATTCCATTCCATTCCATTCCATTCCATTCCATTCAATTCCATTCCATTCCATTCAATTCCATTCCATTCTACTCGGGTTGATTCCATTCTATTCCATTCCATTCCATTCGATTCCATTCGATTCCATTCCTTTCCATTCGATTCCATTCCATTCCATTCCATTCCATTCCATTCCATTCCATTCCATGGAATTCCATTCCATTCCCTTGAATTCCATTCCATTCCATTCCATTCCATTCCATTCCATTCCATTCCATTGAATTCCATTCCATTGAATTCCATTCCATTCCACTGAATTCCATTCCAATCCATTCCATTCCATTGAATTCCGTTCCATTCCATTCCATTCCATTCCATTCCATTCCATTCCATTCTACTCGGGTTGATTCCATTCTATTACATTCCATTCCATTCCATTCTACTCGGGTTGATTCCATTCTATTCCATTCCATTCCATTCGATTCCATTCGATTCCATTCGATTCCATTCGATTCCATTCCATTCCATTCAATTCCATTGAATTCCATTCCATTCCATTCCATTCCATTCCATTGAATTCCATTCCTTTCCATTCCATTCCATGGAATTCCATTCCATTCCATTGAATTCCATTCCATTCCATTCCGTTCCATTCCATTATGTTCCATTCCATTCCATTCCATTCCATTCAATTCCGTTCCGTTCCATTCCGTTCCATTCCGTTCCATTCCATTGAATTCCGATCCATTGCATTGAATTCCGTTCCATTCCATTCCATTCCTTTCGATCCGTTCGGTTCCGTTCTACTCGGGTTGATTCCATTCTATTCCATTCCATTCCATTCGATTCCATTCGATTCCATTCGATTCCATTCGATTCCATTCGATTCCATTCGATTCCATTCGATTCCATTCCATTCCATTCCATTCCATTCCATTCCATTGAATTCCATTCCGTTCCATTCCATTCCATTCCATTCCATTCCATTGAATTCCGTTCCATTCCATTGAATTCCATTCCATTCCATTCCATTCCATTGAATTCCGTTCCATTCCATTCCATTCCATTCCATTCCATTCCTTTCCGTTCCATTCCGTTCCGTTCCGTTCCGTTCCGTTCCGTTCTACTCGGGTTGATTCCATTCTATTCCATTCCATTCCATTCGATTCCATTCTATTCCATTCGATTCCATTCGATTCAATTCGATTCCATTCCATTCCATTCCATTCCATTCCATTCCATTGAATTCCATTCCATTCCATTCCGTTCCATTCCATTCCGTTCCATTCCATTCCATTCCATTCCATTCCATTCCATTACATTCCCTTCCATTCCTTTCCATTCCGTTCCATTCCATTGAATTCCGATCCATTGCATTGAATTCCGTTCCATTCCATTCCATTCCTTTCCGTTCCGTTCCGTTCCGTTCCGTTCCGTTCTACTCGGATTGATTCCATTCTATTCCATTCCATTCCATTCGATTCCATTCGATTCCATTCGATTCCATTCGACTCCATTCCATTCCATTCCATTCCATTCCATTCCATTCCATTCCATTGAACTCCATTCCATTCCATTCCATTCCATTCCATTCCATTCCATTCCATTGAATTCCATTCCATTCCATTCCATTCCATTGAATTCTGTTCCATTCCATTCCATTCCATTCCATTCCGTTCTACTCGGGTTGATTCCATTCTATTCCATTCCGTTCCGTTCCTTTCCGTTCCGTTCCATTCCACTCGGGTTGATTCCATTCTATTCCATTCCATTCCATTCGATTTCATTCGATTCCATTCGATTCCATTCGATTCCATTCGATTAGATTCCATTCCATTCCATTCCATTGAATTCCATTCCATTCCATTCCATTCCATTGAATTCCGTTCCATTCCATTCAATTCCATTCCATTCCATTCCTTTTGAATTCCATTCCATTCCATTCCATTCCATTCCATTCCATTCCATTTCATTCCATTCCATTCCATTCCATTCCATTCCATTCCATTCTACTCGGGTTGATTCCATTCTATTCCATTCCATTCCATTCGATTCCATTCGATTCCATTCCTTTCCATTCGATTCCATTCCATTCCATTCCATTCCATTCCATTCCATTCCATTCCATGGAATTCCATTCCATTCCCTTGAATTCCATTCCATTCCATTCCATTCCATTCCATTCCATTCCATGGAATTCCATTCCATTGAATTCCATTCCATTCCATTGAATTCCATTCCAATCCATTCCATTCCATTGAATTCCGTTCCATTCCATTCCATTCCATTCCATTCCATTCCATTCCATTCTTCTCGGGTTGATTCCATTCTATTACATTCCATTCCATTCCATTCCATTCGATTCCATTCGATTCCATTCGATTCCATTCCATTCCATTCAATTCCATTGAATTCCATTCCATTCCATTCCATTCCATTCCATTGAATTCCATTCCTTTCCATTCCATTCCATGGAATTCCATTCCATTCCATGGAATTCCATTCCATTCCATTCCGTTCCATTCCATTATGTTCCATTCCATTCCATTCCATTCCATTCAATTCCGTTCTGTTCCATTCCGTTCCATTCCGTTCCATTCCATTGAATTCCGATCCATTGCATTGAATTCCGTTCCATTCCATTCCATTCCTTTCCGATCCGTTCGGTTCCGTTCTACTCGGGTTGATTCCATTCTATTCCATTCCATTCCATTCGATTCCATTCGATTCCATTCGATTCCATTCGATTCCATTCGATTCCATTCGATTCCATTCGATTCCATTCGATTCCATTCCATTCCATTCCATTCCATTCCATTCCATTCCATTCCATTGAATTCCATTCCATTCCATTCCATTCGATTCCATTCGATTCCATTGAATTCCATTCCATTCCATTCCTTTCCATTCCATTCCATTCCATTCCATTCCATTCCATTCTATTGAATTCCATTGAATTCCATTCCAATGAATTCCATTCCATTCAATTCCATTCCATTCCATTCCATTCCATTGAATTAATTTCCATTCCATTCCATTCCATTCCATTTCACTCTATTCCATCGAATTCCATTCCATTCCATTCCATTCCATTCCATTCCATTCCATTCGATTCCATTCGATTCCATTCTATTCAATTCGATTCCATTCCATTCCACTCCATTCCATTCCATTCCATTCCATTGAATTCCATTCCATTCCATCGAATTCCATTCCATTCCATTGAATTCCATTCCATTCCATTCCATTCCATTCCATTCCATTCCATTGCATTCCATTCCATTCCATTCCATTCCGTTCCATTCCATTCCATTCCATTCCATTCCATTCTACTCGGGTTGATTCCATTCTATTCCATTCCATTCCATTCGATTCCATTCGATTCCATTCCTTTCCATTCGATTCGATTCCATTCCATTCCATTCCATTCCATTCCATTCCATTCCATTCCATAGAATTCCATTCCAATCCATTCCATTCCATTCCATTGAATTCCATTCCATTCCATTCCGTTCCGTTCCGTTCCGTTCCGTTTCGTTCCGTTCCGTTCCGTTCCATTCCATTCCATTCCATTCCATTCCATTGAATTCCGTTCCATTCCATTGAATTCCATTCCATTCCGTTCCATTCCATTGAATTCTGTTCCGTTCCGTTCCGTTCCGTTCCGTTCCATTCCGTTCCATTCCGTTCCTTTCCGTTCTACTCGGGTTGATTCCATTCTATTCCATTCCATTCCATTCGATTCCATTCGATTCCATTCGAATCCATTCGATTCCATTCGATTCCATTCGATTCCATTCCATTCCATTGAATTCCATTCCATTCCATTCCATTCCATTGAATTCCGATCCATTGCATTGAATTCCGTTCCATTCCATTCCATTCCTTTCCGTTCCGTTCCGTTCCGTTCCGTTCCGTTCTACTCGGATTGATTCCATTCTATTCCATTCCATTCCATTCGATTCCATTCGATTCCATTCGATTCCGTTCGACTCCATTCCATTCCATTCCATTCCATTCCATTCCATTCCATTCCATTGAACTCCATTCCATTCCATTCCATTCCATTCCATTCCATTCCATTCCATTGAATTCCATTCCATTCCATTCCATTCCATTGAATTCTGTTCCATTCCATTCCATTCCATTCCATTCCGTTCTACTCGGGTTGATTCCATTCTATTCCATTCCGTTCCGTTCCTTTCCGTTCCGTTCCATTCCACTCGGGTTGATTCCATTCTATTCCATTCCATTCCATTCGATTTCATTCGATTCCATTCGATTCCATTCGATTCCATTCGATTAGATTCCATTCCATTCCATTCCATTGAATTCCATTCCATTCCATTCCATTCCATTGAATTCCGTTCCATTCCATTCAATTCCATTCCATTCCATTCCTTTTGAATTCCATTCCATTCCATTCCATTCCATTCCATTCCATTCCATTTCATTCCATTCCATTCCATTCCATTCCATTCCATTCTACTCGGGTTGATTCCATTCTATTCCATTCCATTCCATTCGATTCCATTCGATTCCATTCCTTTCCATTCGATTCCATTCCATTCCATTCCATTCCATTCCATTCCATTCCATTCCATGGAATTCCATTCCATTCCCTTGAATTCCATTCCATTCCATTCCATTCCATTCCATTCCATTCCATTGAATTCCATTCCATTGAATTCCATTCCATTCCATTGAATTCCATTCCAATCCATTCCATTCCATTGAATTCCGTTCCATTCCATTCCATTCCATTCCATTCCATTCCATTCTTCTCGGGTTGATTCCATTCTATTACATTCCATTCCATTCGATTCCATTCGATTCCATTCGATTCCATTCCATTCCATTCAATTCCATTGAATTCCATTCCATTCCATTCCATTCCATTCCATTGAATTCCATTCCTTTCCATTCCATTCCATGGAATTCCATTCCATTCCATGGAATTCTATTCCATTCCATGGAATTCCATTCCATTCCATTCCGTTCCATTCCATTATGTTCCATTCCATTCCATTCCATTCCATTCAATTCCGTTCTGTTCCATTCCGTTCCATTCCGTTCCATTCCATTGAATTCCGATCCATTGCATTGAATTCCGTTCCATTCCATTCCATTCCTTTCCGATCCGTTCGGTTCCGTTCTACTCGGGTTGATTCCATTCTATTCCATTCCATTCCATTCGATTCCATTCGATTCCATTCGATTCCATTCGATTCCATTCGATTCCATTCGATTCCATTCGATTCCATTCGATTCCATTCCATTCCATTCCATTCCATTCCATTCCATTCCATTGAATTCCATTCCATTCCATTCCATTCGATTCCATTCGATTCCATTGAATTCCATTCCATTCCATTCCTTTCCATTCCATTCCATTCCATTCCATTCCATTCCATTCTATTGAATTCCATTGAATTCCATTCCAATGAATTCCATTCCATTCAATTCCATTCCATTCCATTCCATTCCATTGAATTAATTTCCATTCCATTCCATTCCATTCCATTTCACTCTATTCCATCGAATTCCATTCCATTCCATTCCATTCCATTCCATTCCATTCCATTCCATTCCATTCCATTCCATTCCATTCCATTCCATTCTACTCGGTTTGATTCCATTCTATTCCATTCCATTCCATTCGATTCCATTCGATTCCATTCCATTCCATTCCATTCCATTCAATTGAATTCCATTACATTTCTTTCCATTCCATTCCATTCCATTCCATTCCGTTCCTTTCCATTCCATCGAATTCCATTCCATTCCATTACATTCCATTCCATTGAATTCCATTCCATTCCGTTCCGTTCCATTGAATTCCGTTCCATTCCATTCAATTCCATTCCATTCCATTCCTTTTGAATTCCATTCCATTCCATTCCATTCCATTCTACTCGGGTTGATTCCATTCTATTCCATTCCATTCCATTCGATTCCATTCCATTCCATTCCTTTCCATTCGATTCCATTCCATTCCATTCCATTCCATTCCATTCCATTCCATTCCATGGAATTCCATTCCATTCCCTTGAATTCCATTCCATTCCATTCCATTCCAATCCATTCCATTCCATTGAATTCCATTCCATTGAATTCCATTCCATTCCATTGAATTCCATTCCAATCCATTCCATTCCAATGAATTCCGTTCCATTCCATTCCATTCCATTCCATTCCATTCCATTCTTCTCGGGTTGATTCCATTCTATTCCATTCCATTCCATTCGATTCCATTCGATTCCATTCGATTCCATTCGATTCCATTCCATTCCATTCCATTCCATTGAATTCCATTCCATTCCATTCCATTCCGTTCCATTGAATTCCATTCCTTTCCATTCCATTCCATGGAATTCCATTCCATTCCATTGAATTCCATTCCATTCCATTCCGTTCCATTCCATTATGTTCCATTCCATTCCATTCCATTCCATTCAATTCCGTTCCGTTCCATTCCATTCCATTCCGTTCCATTCCATTGAATTCCGATCCATTGCATTGAATTCCGTTCCATTCCATTCCATTCCTTTCCGATCCGTTCGGTTCCGTTCTACTCGGGTTGATTCCATTCTATTCCATTCCATTCCATTCGATTCCATTCCATTCCATTCGATTCCATTCGATTCCATTGAATTCCACTCCATTCCATTCCTTTCCATTCCATTCCATTCCATTCCATTCCATTCCATTCCATTGAATTCCATTGAATTCCATTCCAATGAATTCCATTCCATTCAATTCCATTCCATTCCATTCCATTCCATTGAATTAATTTCCATTCCATTCCATTCCATTCCATTTCACTCTATTCCATCGAATTCCATTCCATTCCATTCCATTCCATTCCATTCCATTCCATTCCATTCCATTCCATTCTACTCGGTTTGATTCCATTCTATTCCATTCCATTCCATTCGATTCCATTCGATTCCATTCCATTCCATTCCATTCCATTCAATTGAATTCCATTCCATTCCTTTCCATTCCATTCCATTCCATTCCATTCCATTCCGTTCCATTCCATTCCATCGAATTCCATTCCATTCCATTCCATTCCATTCCATTGAATTCCATTACATTCCATTCCGTTCCGTTCCGTTCCGTTCCGTTTCGTTCCGTTCCGTTCCGTTCCATTCCATTCCATTCCATTCCATTCCATTGAATTCCTTTCCATTCCATTGAATTCCATTCCATTCCGTTCCATTCCATTGAATTCTGTTCCGTTCCGTTCCGTTCCGTTCCGTTCCATTCCGTTCCATTCCGTTCCTTTCCGTTCTACTCGGGTTGATTCCATTCTATTCCATTCCATTCCATTCCATTCCATTCGATTCCATTCGAATCCATTCGATTCCATTCGATTCCATTCGATTCCATTCCATTCCATTGAATTCCATTCCATTCCATTCCATTCCATTGAATTCCGTTCCATTCCATTCAATTCCATTCCATTCCATTCCTTTCCGTTCCGTTCCGTTCCGTTCCGTTCCGTTCCGTTCCGTTCTACTCGGGTTGATTCCATTCTATTCCATTCCATTCCATTCGATTCCATTCTATTCCATTCGATTCCATTCGATTCAATTCGATTCTATTCCATTCAATTCCATTCCATTCCATTCCATTGAATTCCATTCCATTCCATTCCGTTCCATTCCATTCCGTTCCATTCCATTCCATTCCATTCCATTCCATTCCATTCCATTCCATTACATTCCCTTCCATTCCTTTCCATTCCGTTCCATTCCATTGAATTCCGACCCATTGCATTGAATTCCGTTCCATTCCATTCCATTCCTTTCCGTTCCGTTCCGTTCCGTTCCGTTCCGTTCCGTTCTACTCGGATTGATTCCATTCTATTCCATTCCATTCCATTCGATTCCATTCGATTCCATTCGATTCCATTCGACTCCATTCCATTCCATTCCATTCCATTCCATTCCATTCCATTCCATAGAACTCCATTCCATTCCATTCCATTCCATTCCATTCCATTCCATTCCATTGAATTCCATTCCTTTCCATTCCATTCCATTGAATTCTGTTCCATTCCATTCCATTCCATTCCATTCCGTTCTACTCGGGTTGATTCCATTCTATTCCATTCCGTTCCGTTCCGTTCCGTTCCGTTCCATTCCACTCGGGTTGATTCCATTCTATTCCATTCCATTCCATTCGATTCCATTCGATTCCATTCGGTTCCATTCGATTCCATTCGATTCGATTCCATTCCATTCCATTCCATTGAATTCCATTCCATTCCATTCCATTCCATTGAATTCCGTTCCATTCCATTCAATTCCATTCCATTCCATTCCTTTTGAATTCCATTCCTTTCCATTCCATTCCATTCCATTGCATTCCATTCCATTCCATTCAATTCCATTCCATTCCATTCAATTCCATTCCATTCTACTCGGGTTGATTCCATTCTATTCCATTCCATTCCATTCGATTCCATTCGATTCCATTCGATTCCATTCGATTCCATTCGATTCCATTCGATTCGATTCCATTCCATTCCATTCCATTGAATTCCATTCCATTCCATTCCATTCCATTTAATTCCGTTCCATTCCATTCAATTCCATTCCATTCCATTCCATAGAATTCCGTTCCATTCCATTCCATTCCATTCCATTCCGTTCCATTCCATTTGAATTCCATTCCATTCCATTCCATTCCATTCCATTATACTCGGGTTGATTCCATTCTATTCCATTCCATTCCATTCGATTCCATTCGATTCAATTCGATTCCATTCGATTCCATTCCATTCCATTCAATTCCATTGAATTCCATTCCATTCCATTCCATTCCATTCCATTCCATTCCATTCCATTTAATTCCATTCCATTCCATTCCATTCCATTGAATTAATTTCCATTCCATTCCATTCCATTCCATTCCATTCTATTCCATCGAATTCCATTCCATTCCATTCCATTCCATTCCATTCCATTCCATTCCATTCCATTCCATTCCATTCCATTCCATTCCATTCTACTCGGGTTGATTCCATTCTATTCCATTCCATTCCATTCCATTCCTTTCCGTTCCATTCCTTTCCGTTCCGTTCCGTTCCGTTCCGTTCTACTCGGGTTGATTCCATTCTATTCCATTCCATTCCATTCGATTCCATTCTATTCCATTCGATTCCATTCGATTCCATTCGATTCCATTCGATTCCATTCGATTCCATTCCATTCCATTCCATTCCATTCCATTCCATTCCATTCCATTCCATTCCATTCTACTCGGGTTGATTCCATTCTATTCCATTCCATTCCATTCGATTCCATTCGATTCCATTCCATTCCATTCCATTCCATTCAATTGAATTCCATTCCCTTCCATTCCATTCCATTCCATTCCATTCCATTCCGTTCCATTCCATTCCATCGAATTCCATTCCATTCCATTCCATTCCATTCCATTGAATTCCATTCCATTCCGTTCCGTTCCGTTCCGTTTCGTTCCGTTCCGTTCCGTTCCGTTCCATTCCATTCCATTCCTTTCCATTGAATTCCGTTCCATTCCATTGAATTCCATTCCATTCCGTTCCATTCCATTGAATTCTGTTCCGTTCCGTTCCGTTCCGTTCCATTCCGTTCCATTCCGTTCCTTTCCGTTCTACTCGGGTTGATTCCATTCTATTCCATTCCATTCCATTCGATTCCATTCGATTCCATTCGAATCCATTCGATTCCATTCGATTCCATTCGATTCCATTCCATTCCATTGAATTCCATTCCATTCCATTCCATTCCATTGAATTCGGTTCCATTCCATTCCATTCCATTCCATTCCATTCCTTTCCGTTCCATTCCGTTCCGTTCCGTTCCGTTCCGTTCCGTTCTACTCGGGTTGATTCCATTCTATTCCATTCCATTCCATTCGATTCCATTCTATTCCATTCGATTCCATTCGATTCAATTCGATTCCATTCCATTCCATTCCATTCCATTCCATTCCATTGAATTCCATTCCATTCCATTCCGTTCCATTCCATTCCGTTCCATTCCATTCCATTCCATTCCATTCCATTCCATTACATTCCCTTCCATTCCTTTCCATTCCGTTCCATTCCATTGAATTCCGACCCATTGCATTGAATTCCGTTCCATTCCATTCCATTCCTTTCCGTTCCGTTCCGTTCCGTTCCGTTCCGTTCCGTTCTACTCGGATTGATTCCATTCTATTCCATTCCATTCCATTCGATTCCATTCGATTCCATTCGATTCCATTCGACTCCATTCCATTCCATTCCATTCCATTCCATTCCATTCCATTCCATTCCATAGAACTCCATTCCATTCCATTCCATTCCATTCCATTCCATTCCATTCCATTGAATTCCATTCCATTCCATTCCATTCCATTGAATTCTGTTCCATTCCATTCCATTCCATTCCATTCCGTTCTACTCGGGTTGATTCCATTCTATTCCATTCCGTTCCGTTCCGTTCCGTTCCGTTCCATTCCACTCGGGTTGATTCCATTCTATTCCATTCCATTCCATTCGATTCCATTCGATTCCATTCGGTTCCATTCGATTCCATTCGATTCGATTCCATTCCATTCCATTCCATTGAATTCCATTCCATTCCATTCCATTCCATTGAATTCCGTTCCATTCCATTCAATTCCATTCCATTCCATTCCTTTTCAATTCCATTCCATTCCATTCCATTCCATTCCATTCCATTCCATTCAATTCCATTCCATTCCATTCAATTCCATTCCATTCTACTCGGGTTGATTCCATTCTATTCCATTCCATTCCATTCGATTCCATTCGATTCCATTCCTTTCCATTCGATTCCATTCCATTCCATTCCATTCCATTCCATTCCATTCCATTCCATGGAATTCCATTCCATTCCCTTGAATTCCATTCCATTCCATTCCATTCCATTCCATTCCATTCCATTCCATTGAATTCCATTCCATTGAATTCCATTCCATTCCACTGAATTCCATTCCAATCCATTCCATTCCATTGAATTCCGTTCCATTCCATTCCATTCCATTCCATTCCATTCCATTCCATTCTACTCGGGTTGATTCCATTCTATTACATTCCATTCCATTCCATTCTACTCGGGTTGATTCCATTCTATTCCATTCCATTCCATTCGATTCCATTCGATTCCATTCGATTCCATTCGATTCCATTCCATTCCATTCAATTCCATTGAATTCCATTCCATTCCATTCCATTCCATTCCATTGAATTCCATTCCTTTCCATTCCATTCCATGGAATTCCATTCCATTCCATTGAATTCCATTCCATTCCATTCCGTTCCATTCCATTATGTTCCATTCCATTCCATTCCATTCCATTCAATTCCGTTCCGTTCCATTCCGTTCCATTCCGTTCCATTCCATTGAATTCCGATCCATTGCATTGAATTCCGTTCCATTCCATTCCATTCCTTTCGATCCGTTCGGTTCCGTTCTACTCGGGTTGATTCCATTCTATTCCATTCCATTCCATTCGATTCCATTCGATTCCATTCGATTCCATTCGATTCCATTCGATTCCATTCGATTCCATTCGATTCCATTCCATTCCATTCCATTCCATTCCATTCCATTGAATTCCATTCCGTTCCATTCCATTCCATTCCATTCCATTCCATTGAATTCCGTTCCATTCCATTGAATTCCATTCCATTCCATTCCATTCCATTGAATTCCGTTCCATTCCATTCCATTCCATTCCATTCCATTCCTTTCCGTTCCATTCCGTTCCGTTCCGTTCCGTTCCGTTCCGTTCTACTCGGGTTGATTCCATTCTATTCCATTCCATTCCATTCGATTCCATTCTATTCCATTCGATTCCATTCGATTCAATTCGATTCCATTCCATTCCATTCCATTCCATTCCATTCCATTGAATTCCATTCCATTCCATTCCGTTCCATTCCATTCCGTTCCATTCCATTCCATTCCATTCCATTCCATTCCATTACATTCCCTTCCATTCCTTTCCATTCCGTTCCATTCCATTGAATTCCGATCCATTGCATTGAATTCCGTTCCATTCCATTCCATTCCTTTCCGTTCCGTTCCGTTCCGTTCCGTTCCGTTCTACTCGGATTGATTCCATTCTATTCCATTCCATTCCATTCGATTCCATTCGATTCCATTCGATTCCATTCGACTCCATTCCATTCCATTCCATTCCATTCCATTCCATTCCATTCCATTGAACTCCATTCCATTCCATTCCATTCCATTCCATTCCATTCCATTCCATTGAATTCCATTCCATTCCATTCCATTCCATTGAATTCTGTTCCATTCCATTCCATTCCATTCCATTCCGTTCTACTCGGGTTGATTCCATTCTATTCCATTCCGTTCCGTTCCTTTCCGTTCCGTTCCATTCCACTCGGGTTGATTCCATTCTATTCCATTCCATTCCATTCGATTTCATTCGATTCCATTCGATTCCATTCGATTCCATTCGATTAGATTCCATTCCATTCCATTCCATTGAATTCCATTCCATTCCATTCCATTCCATTGAATTCCGTTCCATTCCATTCAATTCCATTCCATTCCATTCCTTTTGAATTCCATTCCATTCCATTCCATTCCATTCCATTCCATTCCATTTCATTCCATTCCATTCCATTCCATTCCATTCCATTCCATTCTACTCGGGTTGATTCCATTCTATTCCATTCCATTCCATTCGATTCCATTCGATTCCATTCCTTTCCATTCGATTCCATTCCATTCCATTCCATTCCATTCCATTCCATTCCATTCCATGGAATTCCATTCCATTCCCTTGAATTCCATTCCATTCCATTCCATTCCATTCCATTCCATTCCATGGAATTCCATTCCATTGAATTCCATTCCATTCCATTGAATTCCATTCCAATCCATTCCATTCCATTGAATTCCGTTCCATTCCATTCCATTCCATTCCATTCCATTCCATTCTTCTCGGGTTGATTCCATTCTATTACATTCCATTCCATTCCATTCCATTCGATTCCATTCGATTCCATTCGATTCCATTCCATTCCATTCAATTCCATTGAATTCCATTCCATTCCATTCCATTCCATTCCATTGAATTCCATTCCTTTCCATTCCATTCCATGGAATTCCATTCCATTCCATGGAATTCCATTCCATTCCATGGAATTCCATTCCATTCCATTCCGTTCCATTCCATTATGTTCCATTCCATTCCATTCCATTCCATTCAATTCCGTTCTGTTCCATTCCGTTCCATTCCGTTCCATTCCATTGAATTCCGATCCATTGCATTGAATTCCGTTCCATTCCATTCCATTCCTTTCCGATCCGTTCGGTTCCGTTCTACTCGGGTTGATTCCATTCTATTCCATTCCATTCCATTCGATTCCATTCGATTCCATTCGATTCCATTCGATTCCATTCGATTCCATTCGATTCCATTCGATTCCATTCGATTCCATTCCATTCCATTCCATTCCATTCCATTCCATTCCATTCCATTGAATTCCATTCCATTCCATTCCATTCGATTCCATTCGATTCCATTGAATTCCATTCCATTCCATTCCTTTCCATTCCATTCCATTCCATTCCATTCCATTCCATTCTATTGAATTCCATTGAATTCCATTCCAATGAATTCCATTCCATTCAATTCCATTCCATTCCATTCCATTCCATTGAATTAATTTCCATTCCATTCCATTCCATTCCATTTCACTCTATTCCATCGAATTCCATTCCATTCCATTCCATTCCATTCCATTCCATTCCATTCCATTCCATTCCATTCCATTCCATTCCATTCCATTCTACTCGGTTTGATTCCATTCTATTCCATTCCATTCCATTCGATTCCATTCGATTCCATTCCATTCCATTCCATTCCATTCAATTGAATTCCATTACATTTCTTTCCATTCCATTCCATTCCATTCCATTCCGTTCCTTTCCATTCCATCGAATTCCATTCCATTCCATTACATTCCATTCCATTGAATTCCATTCCATTCCGTTCCGTTCCATTGAATTCCGTTCCATTCCATTCAATTCCATTCCATTCCATTCCTTTTGAATTCCATTCCATTCCATTCCATTCCATTCCATTCCATTCCATTCCATTCCATTCCATTCCATTCCATTCCATTCTACTCGGGTTGATTCCATTCTATTCCATTCCATTCCATTCGATTCCATTCGATTCCATTCCTTTCCATTCGATTCCATTCCATTCCATTCCATTCCATTCCATTCCATTCCATTCCATGGAATTCCATTCCATTCCCTTGAATTCCATTCCATTCCATTCCATTCCATTCCATTCCATTCCATTGAATTCCATTCCATTGAATTCCATTCCATTCCATTGAATTCCATTCCAATCCATTCCATTCCAATGAATTCCGTTCCATTCCATTCCATTCCATTCCATTCCATTCCATTCTTCTCGGGTTGATTCCATTCTATTCCATTCCATTCCATTCGATTCCATTCGATTCCATTCGATTCCATTCCATTCCATTCCATTCCATTGAATTCCATTCCATTCCATTCCATTCCATTCCATTGAATTCCATTCCTTTCCATTCCATTCCATGGAATTCCATTCCATTCCATTGAATTCCATTCCATTCCATTCCGTTCCATTCCATTATGTTCCATTCCATTCCATTCCATTCCATTCAATTCCGTTCCGTTCCATTCCATTCCATTCCGTTCCATTCCATTGAATTCCGATCCATTGCATTGAATTCCGTTCCATTCCATTCCATTCCTTTCCGATCCGTTCGGTTCCGTTCTACTCGGGTTGATTCCATTCTATTCCATTCCATTCCATTCGATTCCATTCGATTCCATTCGATTCCATTCGATTCCATTCGATTCCATTCGATTCCATTCGATTCCATTCGATTCCATTCCATTCCATTCCATTCCATTCCATTGAATTCCATTCCATTCCATTCCATTCGATTCCATTCGATTCCATTGAATTCCATTCCATTCCATTCCTTTCCATTCCATTCCATTCCATTCCATTCCATTCCATTCCATTGAATTCCATTGAATTCCATTCCAATGAATTCCATTCCATTCAATTCCATTCCATTCCATTCCATTCCATTGAATTAATTTCCATTCCATTCCATTCCATTCCATTTCACTCTATTCCATCGAATTCCATTCCATTCCATTCCATTCCATTCCATTCCATTCCATTCGATTCCATTCGATTCCATTCTATTCAATTCGATTCCATTCCATTCCACTCCATTCCATTCCATTCCATTCCATTGAATTCCATTCCATTCCATCGAATTCCATTCCATTCCATTGAATTCCATTCCATTCCATTCCATTCCATTCCATTCCATTCCATTGCATTCCATTCCATTCCATTCCATTCCGTTCCATTCCATTCCATTCCATTCCATTCCATTCTACTCGGGTTGATTCCATTCTATTCCATTCCATTCCATTCGATTCCATTCGATTCCATTCCTTTCCATTCGATTCGATTCCATTCCATTCCATTCCATTCCATTCCATTCCATTCCATTCCATAGAATTCCATTCCAATCCATTCCATTCCATAGAATTCCGTTCCATTCCATTCCATTCCATTCCATTCCGTTCCATTCCATTTGAATTCCATTCCATTCCATTCCATTCCATTCCATTATACTCGGGTTGATTCCATTCTATTCCATTCCATTCCATTCGATTCCATTCGATTCAATTCGATTCCATTCGATTCCATTCCATTCCATTCAATTCCATTGAATTCCATTCCATTCCATTCCATTCCATTCCATTCCATTCCATTCCATTTAATTCCATTCCATTCCATTCCATTCCATTCCATTGAATTAATTTCCATTCCATTCCATTCCATTCCATTCCATTCTATTCCATCGAATTCCATTCCATTCCATTCCATTCCATTCCATTCCATCGAATTCCATTCCATTCCATTCCATTCCATTCCATTCCATTCCATTCCATTCCATTCCATTCCATTCCATTCCATTCCATTCTACTCGGGTTGATTCCATTCTATTCCATTCCATTCCATTCCATTCCTTTCCGTTCCATTCCTTTCCGTTCCGTTCCGTTCCGTTCCGTTCTACTCGGGTTGATTCCATTCTATTCCATTCCATTCCATTCGATTCCATTCTATTCCATTCGATTCCATTCGATTCCATTCGATTCCATTCGATTCCATTCGATTCCATTCCAATCCATTCCATTCCATTCCATTCCATTCCATTCCATTCCATTCTACTCGGGTTGATTCCATTCTATTCCATTCCATTCCATTCGATTCCATTCGATTCCAGTCCATTCCATTCCATTCCATTCAATTGAATTCCATTCCCTTCCATTCCATTCCATTCCATTCCATTCCATTCCGTTCCATTCCATTCCATCGAATTCCATTCCATTCCATTCCATTCCATTCCATTGAATTCCATTCCATTCCGTTCCGTTCCGTTCCGTTCCGTTTCGTTCCGTTCCGTTCCGTTCCGTTCCATTCCATTCCATTCCATTCCATTGAATTCCGTTCCATTCCATTGAATTCCATTCCATTCCGTTCCATTCCATTGAATTCTGTTCCGTTCCGTTCCGTTCCGTTCCATTCCGTTCCATTCCGTTCCTTTCCGTTCTACTCGGGTTGATTCCATTCTATTCCATTCCATTCCATTCGATTCCATTCGATTCCATTCGAATCCATTCGATTCCATTCGATTCCATTCGATTCCATTCCATTCCATTGAATTCCATTCCATTCCATTCCATTCCATTCCATTCCATTCCATTCCATTGAATTCCATTCCATTCCATTGAATTCCATTCCATTCCATTCCATTCCATTGAATTCCGTTCCATTCCATTCCATTCCATTCCATTCCGTTCCATTCCATTTGAATTCCATTCCATTCCATTCCATTCCATTCCATTCTACTCGGGTTGATTCCATTCTATTCCATTCCATTCCATTCGATTCCATTCTATTCCATTCGATTCCATTCGATTCCATTCCATTCCATTCAATTCCATTGAATTCCATTCCATTCCATTCCATTCCATTCCATTCCATTGAATTCCATTCCTTTCCATTCCATTCCATGGAATTCCATTCCTTTCCATTGAATTCCATTCCATTCCATTCCGTTCCATTCCATTATGTTCCATTCCATTCCATTCCATTCCATTCAATTCCGTTCCGTTCCATTCCGTTCCATTCCGTTGCATTCCATTGAATTCCGATCCATTGCATTGAATTCC
Organism: Gorilla gorilla gorilla; assembly: GCF_029281585.2. Classification (NCBI taxonomy): domain Eukaryota; kingdom Metazoa; phylum Chordata; class Mammalia; order Primates; family Hominidae; genus Gorilla; species Gorilla gorilla. The sequence goes on from NC_073242.2 coordinate 61,452,813, forward strand.
GTTCCATTCCATTCCATTCCTTTCCGTTCCTTTCCGTTCCGTTCTACTCGGGTTGATTCCATTCTATTCCATTCCATTCCATTCGATTCCATTCGATTCCATTCGATTCCATTCGATTCCATTCGATTCCATTCGATTCCATTCCATTCCATTCCATTCCATTCCATTCCATTCCATTCCTTTCCATTCCATTGAATTCCATTCCATTCCATTCCATTCGATTCCATTCGATTCCATTGAATTCCATTCCATTCCATTCGTTTCCATTCCATTCCATTCCATTCCATTCCATTCCATTCCATTGAATTCCTTTGAATTCCATTCCAATGAATTCCATTCCATTCAATTCCATTCCATTCCATTCCATTCCATTGAATTAATTTCCATTCCATTCCATTCCATTCCATTTCACTCTATTCCATCGAATTCCATTCCATTCCATTCCATTCCATTCCATTCCATTCCATTCCATTCCATTCCATTCCATTCCATTCTACTCGGGTTGATTCCATTCTATTCCATTCCATTCCATTCGATTCCATTCGATTCCATTCCATTCCATTCCATTCCATTCCATTCAATTGAATTCCATTCCATTCCTTTCCATTCCATTCCATTCCATTCCATTCCGTTCCATTCCATTCCATCGAATTCCATTCCATTCCATTCCATTCCATTCCATTGAATTCCATTCCATTCCGTTCCGTTCCGTTCCGTTCCGTTCCGTTTCGTTCCGTTCCGTTCCGTTCCATTCCATTCCATTCCATTCCATTCCATTGAATTCCGTTCCATTCCATTGAATTCCATTCCATTCCGTTCCATTCCATTGAATTCTGTTCCGTTCCGTTCCGTTCCGTTCCGTTCCATTCCGTTCCATTCCGTTCCTTTCCGTTCTACTCGTGTTGATTCCATTCTATTCCATTCCATTCCATTCGATTCCATTCGATTCCATTCGAATCCATTCGATTCCATTCGATTCCATTCGATTCCATTCCATTCCATTGAATTCCATTCCATTCCATTCCATTCCATTGAATTCCGTTCCATTCCATTCAATTCCATTCCATTCCATTCCTTTCCGTTCCGTTCCGTTCCGTTCCGTTCCGTTCTACTCGGGTTGATTCCATTCTATTCCATTCCATTCCATTCGATTCCATTCGATTCCATTCGATTCCATTCGACTCCATTCCATTCCATTCCATTCCATTCCATTCCATTCCATTCCATTCCATTGAACTCCATTCCATTCCATTCCATTCCATTCCATTCCATTCCATTCCATTGAATTCCATTCCATTCCATTCCATTCCATTGAATTCTGTTCCATTCCATTCCACTCCATTCCATTCCATTCCATTCTACTCTGGTTGATTCCATTCTATTCCATTCCGTTGCGTTCCGTTCCGTTCCGTTCCATTCCACTCGGGTTGATTCCATTCTATTCCATTCCATTCCATTCGATTCAATTCGATTACATTCGATTCCATTCGATTCCATTCGATTCGATTCCATTCCATTCCATTCCATTGAATTCCATTCCATTCCATTCCATTCCATTGAATTCCGTTCCATTCCATTGAATTCCATTCCATTCCGTTCCATTCCATTGAATTCTGTTCCGTTCCGTTCCGTTCCGTTCCGTTCCATTCCGTTCCATTCCGTTCCTTTCCGTTCTACTCGGGTTGATTCCATTCTATTCCATTCCATTCCATTCGATTCCATTCGATTCCATTCGATTCCGTTCGATTCCATTCCATTCCATTCCATTCCATTGAATTCTGTTCCATTCAATTCCATTCCATTCCATTCCGTTCTACTCGGGTTGATTCCATTCTATTCCATTCCGTTCCGTTCCGTTCCGTTCCTTTCCGTTCCGTTCCATTCCACTCGGGTTGATTCCATTCTATTCCATTCCATTCCATTCGATTCCATTCGATTCCATTCGATTCCATTCGATTCCATTCGATTCCATTCCATTCCATTGAATTCCATTCCATTCCATTCCATTGAACTCCATTCCATTCCATTCCATTCCATTCGATTCCATTCCATTCCATTGAATTCCATTCCATTCCATTCCATTCCATTGAATTCCGTTCCATTCCATTCAATTCCATTCCATTCCATTCCATTCCATTTGAATTCCATACCATTCCATTCCGTTCCATTCCATTCCATTCCATTCCATTCTACTCGGGTTGATTCCATTCTATTCCATTCCATTCCATTCGATTCCATTCGATTCCATTCGATTCCATTCCATTCCATTCCATTCCATTCCATTCCATTCCATTCCATTCCATTCCATTGAATTCCATTCCATTCCATTGAATTCCGTTCCATTCCATTCCATTCCATTGAATTCCGTTCCATTCCATTCCATTCCATTCCATTCCATTCCATTGAATTCCATTCCATTGAATTCCATTCCATTCCATTCCATTCCATTGAATTCCATTCCATTCCGTTCCGTTCCGTTCCGTTCCGTTCCGTTCCGTTCCATTCCATTCCATTCCATTCCATTGAATTTCGTTCCATTCCATTGAATTCCATTCCATTCCGTTCCATTCCATTGAATTCTGTTCCGTTCTGTTCCATTCCGTTCCGTTCCATTCCGTTCCATTCCGTTCCTTTCCGTTCTACTCGGGTTGATTCCATTCTATTCCATTCCATTCCATTCGATTCCATTCGATTCCATTCGATTCCATTCGATTCGATTCCATTCCATTCCATTCGAATTCCATTCCATTCCATTCCATTCCATTGAATTCCGTTCCATTCCATTGAATTCCATTCCATTCCGTTCCATTCCATTGAATTCTGTTCCGTTCCGTTCCGTTCCGTTCCGTTCCATTCCGTTCCATTCCGTTCCTTTCCGTTCTACTCGGGTTGATTCCATTCTATTCCATTCCATTCCATTCGATTCCATTCGATTCCATTCGATTCCATTCGATTCCATTCCATTCCATTCCATTCCATTGAATTCTGTTCCATTCAATTCCATTCCATTCCATTCCGTTCTACTCGGGTTGATTGCATTCTATTCCATTCCGTTCCGTTCCGTTCCTTTCCGTTCCGTTCCATTCCACTCGGGTTGATTCCATTCTATTCCATTCCATTCCATTCCATTCCATTGAACTCCATTCCATTCCATTCCATTCCATTCGATTCCATTCCATTCCATTGAATTCCATTCCATTCCATTCCATTCCATTGAATTCCGTTCCATTCCATTCAATTCCATTCCATTCCATTCCATTCCATTTGAATTCCATACCATTCCATTCCGTTCCATTCCATTCCATTCCATTCCATTCCATTCCATTCCATTCCATTCCATTCTACTCGGGTTGATTCCATTCTATTCCATTCCATTCCATTCGATTCCATTCGATTCCATTCGATTCCATTCCATTCCATTGAATTCCATTCCATTCCATTCCATTCCATTCCATTCCATTGAATTCCATTCCATTCCATTGAATTCCGTTCCATTCCATTCCATTCCATTGAATTCCGTTCCATTCCATTCCATTCCATTCCATTGAATTCCATTCCATTGAATTCCATTCCATTCCTTTCCATTCCATTGAATTCCATTCCATTCCGTTCCGTTCCGTTCCGTTCCGTTCCGTTCCATTCCATTCCATTCCATTCCATTGAATTCCGTTCCATTCCATTGAATTCCATTCCATTCCGTTCCATTCCATTGAATTCTGTTCCGTTCTGTTCCATTCCGTTCCGTTCCATTCCGTTCCATTCCGTTCCTTTCCGTTCTACTCGGGTTGATTCCATTCTATTCCATTCCATTCCATTCGATTCCATTCGATTCCATTCGATTCAATTCGATTCCATTCCATTCCATTCCATTCGAATTCCATTCCATTCCATTCCATTCCATTCCATTCCATTCCATTCCATTCCATTGAATTCCATTCCATTCCATTCCATTCCATTGAATTCCGTTCCATTCCATTCCATTCCATTCCATTCCATTCCATTGAATTCCATTCCATTGAATTCCATTCCTTTCCATTCCATTCCATTGAATTCCATTCCATTCCATTCCATCGAATTCCATTCCATTCCATTGAATTCCATTCCATTCCATTCCATTCCATTCCATTCCATTCCATTCCATTCCATTCCATTCCATCGAATTCCATTCCATTCCATTCCATTCCATTCCATTCCATTCCATTCCATTCCATTCCATCGAATTCCATTCCATTCCATTCCATTCCATTCCATTCCATTCCATTCCATTCCATTCTACTCGGGTTGATTCCATTCTATTACATTCCACTCCATTCGATTCCATTCGATTCCATTCGATTCCATTCGATTCCATTCCATTCCATTCCATTCAATTGAATTCCATTCCATTCCATTCCATTCCATTCCATTCCATTCCATCGAATTCCATTCCATTCCATTCCATTCCATTCCATTCCATTCCATTGAATTCCATTCCATTCCATTGAATTCCATTCCATTCCATTCCATTCCATTGAATTCCCTTCCATTGAATTCCATTCCTTTCCGTTCCGTTCCGTTCCGTTCTGTTCCATTCTACTCGGGTTAATTCCATTCTATTCCTTTACACTCCATTCGATTCCATTCGATTCCATTCCATTCCATTCCATTTGAATTCCATTGCATTCCATTCCATTCCATTCCATTCCATTCCATTCCATTCCATTCCATTCCATCGAATTCCATTCCATTCGATTCCATTCCATTCCATTCCATTCCATTCTACTCGTGTTGATAACATTCTATTCCATTCGATTCCATTCGATTCCATTCGATTCCATTCGATTCCATTCGATTCCATTCCATTCCATTCCATTCAATTGAATTCCATTCCATTCCATTCCATTCCATTCCATTCCATTCCATTCCGTTCTGCTCGGGTTGATTCCATTCTATTCCATTCCATTCCATTCGATTCCATTCGATTCCATTCGATTCCATTCCATTCCATTCCATTCCATTGAATTCCATTCCATTCCATTCCATTCCATTCCATTCCATTCCATTCCATTCCATTCCGTTCCATTCCATTCCGTTCCTTTCCTTTCCATTCCGTTCCATTCCATTCCTTTCCGTTCCATTCCGTTGCATTCCGTTCCATTCCACTGAATTCCGTTCCATTGCATTGAATTCCGTTCCATTCCATTGCATTCCTTTCCGTTCCGTTCCGTTCCGTTCCGTTCCGTTCCGTTCTTCTCGGGTTGATTTCATTCTATTCCATTCCATTCGATTCCATTCGATTCCATTCGATTCCATTCGATTCCATTCGATTCCATTCGATTCCATTCCATTCCATTCCATTCCATTCCATTCCATTGAATTCCATTCCATTCCATTCCATTCCATTCCATTCCATTCCATTCCATTGAATTCCATTCCATTCCATTGAATTCCATTCCATTCCATTGAATTCCATTCCAATCCATTCCATTCCATTGAATTCCGTTCCATTCCATTCCATTCCATTCCATTCCGTTCCATTCCATTTGAATTCCATTCCATTCCATTCCATTCCATTCCATTCTACTCGGGTTGATTCCATTCTATTCCATTAAATTCCATTCGATTCCATTCGATTCCATTCGATTCCATTCGAGTCCATTCCATTCCATTCAATTCCATTGAATTCCATTCCATTCCATTCCATTCCATTCCATTCCATTCCATTCCATTCCATTGAATTCCATTCCTTTCCATTCCATTCCATGGAATTCCATTCCATTCCATTGAATTCCATTCCATTCCATTCCGTTCCATTCCATTATGTTCCATTCCATTCCATTCCATTCCATTCAATTCCGTTCCGTTCCATTCCGTTCCATTCCGTTCCATTCCATTGAATTCCGATCCATTGCATTGAATTCCGTTCCATTCCATTCCATTCCTTTCCGTTCCGTTCCGTTCCGTTCTACTCGGGTTGATTCCATTCTATTCCATTCCATTCCATTCGATTCCATTCGATTCCATTCGATTCCATTCCATTCCATTCGATTCCATTCGATTCCATTCCATTCCATTCCATTCCATTCCATTCCATTCCATTCCATTCCATTGAATTCCTTTCCATTCCATTGAATTCCATTCCATTCCATTCCATTCGATTCCATTCGATTCCATTGAATTCCATTCCATTCCATTCCTTTCCATTCCATTCCATTCCATTCCATTCCATTCCATTCCATTTAATTCCATTGAATTCCATTCCAATGAATTCCATTCCATTTAATTCCATTCCATTCCATTCCATTCCATTGAATTAATTTCCATTCCATTCCATTCCATTCCATTCCATTCCATTCCATTCTATTCCATCGAATTCCATTCCAATCCATTCCATTCCATTCCATTCCATTCCATTCCATTCCATTCCATTCCATTCCATTCCATTCTACTCGGGTTGATTCCATTCTATTCCATTCCATTCCATTCGATTCCATTCGATTCCATTCCATTCCATTCCATTCCATTCGATTGAATTCCATTCCCTTCCATTCCATTCCATTCCATTCCATTCCATTCCGTTCCATTCCATTCCATCGAATTCCATTCCATTCCATTCCATTCCATTCCATTCCATTGAATTCCATTCCTTTCCATTCCATTCCATGGAATTCCATTCCATTCCATTGAATTCCATTCCATTCCATTCCGTTCCATTCCATTATGTTCCATTCCATTCCATTCCATTCCATTCAATTCCGTTCCGTTCCATTCCGTTCCATTCCGTTCCATTCCATTGAATTCCGATCCATTGCATTGAATTCCGTTCCATTCCATTCCATTCCTTTCCGTTCCGTTCCGTTCCGTTCTACTCGGGTTGATTCCATTCTATTCCATTCCATTCCATTTGATTCCATTCGATTCCATTCGATTCCATTCCATTCCATTCGATTCCATTCGATTCCATTCCATTCCATTCCATTCCATTCCATTCTATTCCATTGAATTCCTTTCCATTCCATTGAATTCCATTCCATTCCATTCCATTCGATTCCATTCGATTCCATTGAATTCCATTCCATGCCATTCCTTTCCATTCCATTCCATTCCATTCCATTCCATTCCATTCCATTCCATTTAATTCCATTCCATTCCAATCCATTCCATTGAATTAATTTCCATTCCATTCCATTCCATTCCATTCCATTCCATTCTATTCCATCGAATTCCATTCCATTCCATTCCATTCCATTCCATTCCATTCCATTCCATTCCATTCCATTCCATTCCATTCCATTCTACTCGGGTTGATTCCATTCTATTCCATTCCATTCCATTCCATTCCTTTCCGTTCCATTCCTTTCCGTTCCGTTCCGTTCCGTTCCGTTCTACTCGGGTTGATTCCATTCTACTCCATTCCATTCCATTCGATTCCATTCTATTCCATTCGATTCCATTCGATTCAATTCGATTCGATTCCATTCCATTCCATTCCATTCCATTCCATTCCATTGAATTCCATTCCATTCCATTCCGTTCCATTCCATTCCGTTCCATTCCATTCCATTCCATTCCATTCCATTCCATTACATTCCCTTCCATTCCTTTCCATTCCATTCCATTCCATTGAATTCCGATCCATTGCTTTGAATTCAGTTCCATTCCATTCCATTCCTTTCCGTTCCGTTCCGTTCCGTTCCGTTCCGTTCTACTCGGATTGATTCCATTCTATTCCATTCCATTCCATTCCATTCCATTCCATTCCATTCGATTCCATTCGACTCCATTCCATTCCATTCCATTCCATTCCATTCCATTCCATTCCATTCCATTCCATTCCATTCCATTGAATTCCATTCCATTCCATTCCATTCCATTGAATTCCGTTCCATTCCATTCCATTCCATTGAATTCTGTTCCATTCCATTCCATTCCATTCCATTCCGTTCTACTCGGGTTGATTCCATTCTATTCCATTCCGTTCCGTTCCGTTCCGTTCCGTTCCATTCCACTCGGGTTGATTCCATTCTATTCCATTCCATTCCATTCGATTCCATTCGATTCCATTCGATTCCATTCGATTCCATTCGATTCCATTCGATTCGATTCCATTCCATTCCATTCCATTGAATTCCATTCCATTCCATTCCATTCCATTTAATTCCGTTCCATTCCATTCAATTCCATTCCATTCCATTCCATTTGAATTCCATTCCATTCCATTCCATTCCATTCCATTCCATTCCATTCCGTTCCATTCCATTCCATTCCATTCCATTCCATTCTACTCGGGTTGATTCCATTCTATTCCATTCCATTCCATTCGATTCCATTCGATTCCATTCCTTTCCATTCGATTCGATTCCATTCCATTCCATTCCATTCCATTCCATTCCATTCCATAGAATTCCATTCCAATCCATTCCATTCCATAGAATTCCGTTCCATTCCATTCCATTCCATTCCATTCCGTTCCATTCCATTTGAATTCCATTCCATTCCATTCCATTCCATTCCATTATACTCGGGTTGATTCCATTCTATTCCATTCCATTCCATTCGATTCCATTCGATTCAATTCGATTCCATTCGATTCCATTCCATTCCATTCAATTCCATTGAATTCCATTCCATTCCATTCCATTCCATTCCATTCCATTCCATTTAATTCCATTCCATTCCATTCCATTCCATTCCATTGAATTAATTTCCATTCCATTCCATTCCATTCCATTCCATTCTATTCCATCGAATTCCATTCCATTCCATTCCATTCCATTCCATTCCATCGAATTCCATTCCATTCCATTCCATTCCATTCCATTCCATTCCATTCCATTCCATTCCATTCCATTCCATTCCATCGAATTCCATTCCATTCCATTCCATTCCATTCCATTCCATTCCATTGAATTCCATTCCATTCCATTGAATTCCATTCCATTCCATTCCATTCCATTGAATTCCCTTCCATTGAATTCCATTCCTTTCCGTTCCGTTCCGTTCCGTTCTGTTCCATTCTACTCGGGTTAATTCCATTCTATTCCTTTACACTCCATTCGATTCCATTCGATTCCATTCCATTCCATTCCATTTGAATTCCATTGCATTCCATTCCATTCCATTCCATTCCATTCCATTCCATTCCATTCCATCGAATTCCATTCCATTCGATTCCATTCCATTCCATTCCATTCCATTCTACTCGTGTTGATAACATTCTATTCCATTCGATTCCATTCGATTCCATTCGATTCCATTCGATTCCATTCGATTCCATTCCATTCCATTCCATTCAATTGAATTCCATTCCATTCCATTCCATTCCATTCCATTCCATTCCATTCCGTTCTGCTCGGGTTGATTCCATTCTATTCCATTCCATTCCATTCGATTCCATTCGATTCCATTCGATTCCATTCCATTCCATTCCATTCCATTGAATTCCATTCCATTCCATTCCATTCCATTCCATTCCATTCCATTCCATTCCATTCCGTTCCATTCCATTCCGTTCCTTTCCTTTCCATTCCGTTCCATTCCATTCCTTTCCGTTCCATTCCGTTGCATTCCGTTCCATTCCACTGAATTCCGTTCCATTGCATTGAATTCCGTTCCATTCCATTGCATTCCTTTCCGTTCCGTTCCGTTCCGTTCCGTTCCGTTCCGTTCTTCTCGGGTTGATTTCATTCTATTCCATTCCATTCGATTCCATTCGATTCCATTCGATTCCATTCGATTCCATTCGATTCCATTCGATTCCATTCCATTCCATTCCATTCCATTCCATTCCATTGAATTCCATTCCATTCCATTCCATTCCATTCCATTCCATTCCATTCCATTGAATTCCATTCCATTCCATTGAATTCCATTCCATTCCATTGAATTCCATTCCAATCCATTCCATTCCATTGAATTCCGTTCCATTCCATTCCATTCCATTCCATTCCGTTCCATTCCATTTGAATTCCATTCCATTCCATTCCATTCCATTCCATTCTACTCGGGTTGATTCCATTCTATTCCATTAAATTCCATTCGATTCCATTCGATTCCATTCGATTCCATTCGAGTCCATTCCATTCCATTCAATTCCATTGAATTCCATTCCATTCCATTCCATTCCATTCCATTCCATTCCATTCCATTCCATTGAATTCCATTCCTTTCCATTCCATTCCATGGAATTCCATTCCATTCCATTGAATTCCATTCCATTCCATTCCGTTCCATTCCATTATGTTCCATTCCATTCCATTCCATTCCATTCAATTCCGTTCCGTTCCATTCCGTTCCATTCCGTTCCATTCCATTGAATTCCGATCCATTGCATTGAATTCCGTTCCATTCCATTCCATTCCTTTCCGTTCCGTTCCGTTCCGTTCTACTCGGGTTGATTCCATTCTATTCCATTCCATTCCATTCGATTCCATTCGATTCCATTCGATTCCATTCCATTCCATTCGATTCCATTCGATTCCATTCCATTCCATTCCATTCCATTCCATTCCATTCCATTCCATTCCATTGAATTCCTTTCCATTCCATTGAATTCCATTCCATTCCATTCCATTCGATTCCATTCGATTCCATTGAATTCCATTCCATTCCATTCCTTTCCATTCCATTCCATTCCATTCCATTCCATTCCATTCCATTTAATTCCATTGAATTCCATTCCAATGAATTCCATTCCATTTAATTCCATTCCATTCCATTCCATTCCATTGAATTAATTTCCATTCCATTCCATTCCATTCCATTCCATTCCATTCTATTCCATCGAATTCCATTCCAATCCATTCCATTCCATTCCATTCCATTCCATTCCATTCCATTCCATTCCATTCCATTCCATTCCATTCTACTCGGGTTGATTCCATTCTATTCCATTCCATTCCATTCGATTCCATTCGATTCCATTCCATTCCATTCCATTCCATTCGATTGAATTCCATTCCCTTCCATTCCATTCCATTCCATTCCATTCCATTCCGTTCCATTCCATTCCATCGAATTCCATTCCATTCCATTCCATTCCATTCCATTCCATTGAATTCCATTCCTTTCCATTCCATTCCATGGAATTCCATTCCATTCCATTGAATTCCATTCCATTCCATTCCGTTCCATTCCATTATGTTCCATTCCATTCCATTCCATTCCATTCAATTCCGTTCCGTTCCATTCCGTTCCATTCCGTTCCATTCCATTGAATTCCGATCCATTGCATTGAATTCCGTTCCATTCCATTCCATTCCTTTCCGTTCCGTTCCGTTCCGTTCTACTCGGGTTGATTCCATTCTATTCCATTCCATTCCATTTGATTCCATTCGATTCCATTCGATTCCATTCCATTCCATTCGATTCCATTCGATTCCATTCCATTCCATTCCATTCCATTCCATTCCATTCCATTCTATTCCATTGAATTCCTTTCCATTCCATTGAATTCCATTCCATTCCATTCCATTCGATTCCATTCGATTCCATTGAATTCCATTCCATGCCATTCCTTTCCATTCCATTCCATTCCATTCCATTCCATTCCATTCCATTTAATTCCATTCCATTCCAATCCATTCCATTGAATTAATTTCCATTCCATTCCATTCCATTCCATTCCATTCCATTCTATTCCATCGAATTCCATTCCATTCCATTCCATTCCATTCCATTCCATTCCATTCCATTCCATTCCATTCCATTCCATTCCATTCCATTCTACTCGGGTTGATTCCATTCTATTCCATTCCATTCCATTCCATTCCTTTCCGTTCCATTCCTTTCCGTTCCGTTCCGTTCCGTTCCGTTCTACTCGGGTTGATTCCATTCTACTCCATTCCATTCCATTCGATTCCATTCTATTCCATTCGATTCCATTCGATTCAATTCGATTCGATTCCATTCCATTCCATTCCATTCCATTCCATTCCATTGAATTCCATTCCATTCCATTCCGTTCCATTCCATTCCGTTCCATTCCATTCCATTCCATTCCATTCCATTCCATTACATTCCCTTCCATTCCTTTCCATTCCATTCCATTCCATTGAATTCCGATCCATTGCTTTGAATTCAGTTCCATTCCATTCCATTCCTTTCCGTTCCGTTCCGTTCCGTTCCGTTCCGTTCTACTCGGATTGATTCCATTCTATTCCATTCCATTCCATTCCATTCCATTCCATTCCATTCGATTCCATTCGACTCCATTCCATTCCATTCCATTCCATTCCATTCCATTCCATTCCATTCCATTCCATTCCATTCCATTGAATTCCATTCCATTCCATTCCATTCCATTGAATTCCGTTCCATTCCATTCCATTCCATTGAATTCTGTTCCATTCCATTCCATTCCATTCCATTCCGTTCTACTCGGGTTGATTCCATTCTATTCCATTCCGTTCCGTTCCGTTCCGTTCCGTTCCATTCCACTCGGGTTGATTCCATTCTATTCCATTCCATTCCATTCGATTCCATTCGATTCCATTCGATTCCATTCGATTCCATTCGATTCCATTCGATTCGATTCCATTCCATTCCATTCCATTGAATTCCATTCCATTCCATTCCATTCCATTGAATTCCGTTCCATTCCATTCAATTCCATTCCATTCCATTCCATTTGAATTCCATTCCATTCCATTCCATTCCATTCCATTCCATTCCATTCCGTTCCATTCCATTCCATTCCATTCCATTCCATTCTACTCGGGTTGATTCCATTCTATTCCATTCCATTCCATTCGATTCCATTCGATTCCATTCCTTTCCATTCGATTCGATTCCATTCCATTCCATTCCATTCCATTCCATTCCATTCCATTCCATAGAATTCCATTCCAATCCATTCCATTCCATAGAATTCCGTTCCATTCCATTCCATTCCATTCCATTCCGTTCCATTCCATTTGAATTCCATTCCATTCCATTCCATTCCATTCCATTATACTCGGGTTGATTCCATTCTATTCCATTCCATTCCATTCGATTCCATTCGATTCAATTCGATTCCATTCGATTCCATTCCATTCCATTCAATTCCATTGAATTCCATTCCATTCCATTCCATTCCATTCCATTCCATTCCATTTAATTCCATTCCATTCCATTCCATTCCATTCCATTGAATTAATTTCCATTCCATTCCATTCCATTCCATTCCATTCTATTCCATCGAATTCCATTCCATTCCATTCCATTCCATTCCATTCCATCGAATTCCATTCCATTCCATTCCATTCCATTCCATTCCATTCCATTCCATTCCATTCCATTCCATTCCATTCCATTCCATTCTACTCGGGTTGATTCCATTCTATTCCATTCCATTCCATTCCATTCCTTTCCGTTCCATTCCTTTCCGTTCCGTTCCGTTCCGTTCCGTTCTACTCGGGTTGATTCCATTCTATTCCATTCCATTCCATTCGATTCCATTCTATTCCATTCGATTCCATTCGATTCCATTCGATTCCATTCGATTCCATTCGATTCCATTCCATTCCATTCCATTCCATTCCATTCCATTCCATTCCATTCCATTCTACTCGGGTTGATTCCATTCTATTCCATTCCATTCCATTCGATTCCATTCGATTCCAGTCCATTCCATTCCATTCCATTCAATTGAATTCCATTCCCTTCCATTCCATTCCATTCCATTCCATTCCATTCCGTTCCATTCCATTCCATCGAATTCCATTCCATTCCATTCCATTCCATTCCATTGAATTCCATTCCATTCCGTTCCGTTCCGTTCCGTTCCGTTTCGTTCCGTTCCGTTCCGTTCCGTTCCATTCCATTCCATTCCATTCCATTGAATTCCGTTCCATTCCATTGAATTCCATTCCATTCCGTTACATTCCATTGAATTCCATTCCATTCCGTTCCATTCCATTGAATTCTGTTCCGTTCCGTTCCGTTCCGTTCCATTCCGTTCCATTCCGTTCCTTTCCGTTCTACTCGGGTTGATTCCATTCTATTCCATTCCATTCCATTCGATTCCATTCGATTCCATTCGAATCCATTCGATTCCATTCGATTCCATTCGATTCCATTCCATTCCATTGAATTCCATTCCATTCCATTCCATTCCATTGAATTCGGTTCCATTCCATTCCATTCCATTCCATTCCATTCCTTTCCGTTCCATTCCGTTCCGTTCCGTTCCGTTCCGTTCCGTTCTACTCGGGTTGATTCCATTCTATTCCATTCCATTCCATTCGATTCCATTCTATTCCATTCGATTCCATTCGATTCAATTCGATTCCATTCCATTCCATTCCATTCCATTCCATTCCATTCAATTCCATTCCATTCCATTCCGTTCCATTCCATTCCGTTCCATTCCATTCCATTCCATTCCATTCCATTCCATTACATTCCCTTCCATTCCTTTCCATTCCGTTCCATTCCATTGAATTCCGACCCATTGCATTGAATTCCGTTCCATTCCATTCCATTCCTTTCCGTTCCGTTCCGTTCCGTTCCGTTCCGTTCCGTTCTACTCGGATTGATTCCATTCTATTCCATTCCATTCCATTCGATTCCATTCGATTCCATTCGATTCCATTCGACTCCATTCCATTCCATTCCATTCCATTCCATTCCATTCCATTCCATTCCATTCCATAGAACTCCATTCCATTCCATTCCATTCCATTCCATTCCATTCCATTCCATTGAATTCCATTCCATTCCATTCCATTCCATTGAATTCTGTTCCATTCCATTCCATTCCATTCCATTCCGTTCTACTCGGGTTGATTCCATTCTATTCCATTCCGTTCCGTTCCGTTCCGTTCCGTTCCATTCCACTCGGGTTGATTCCATTCTATTCCATTCCATTCCATTCGATTCCATTCGATTCCATTCGGTTCCATTCGATTCCATTCGATTCGATTCCATTCCATTCCATTCCATTGAATTCCATTCCATTCCATTCCATTCCATTGAATTCCGTTCCATTCCATTCAATTCCATTCCATTCCATTCCTTTTGAATTCCATTCCATTCCATTCCATTCCATTCCATTCCATTCCATTCCATTCCATTCCATTCAATTCCATTCCATTCTACTCGGGTTGATTCCATTCTATTCCATTCCATTCCATTCCATTCCATTCGATTCCATTCCTTTCCATTCGATTCCATTCCATTCCATTCCATTCCATTCCATTCCATTCCATTCCATGGAATTCCATTCCATTCCCTTGAATTCCATTCCATTCCATTCCATTCCATTCCATTCCATTCCATTCCATTGAATTCCATTCCATTGAATTCCATTCCATTCCACTGAATTCCATTCCAATCCATTCCATTCCATTGAATTCCGTTCCATTCCATTCCATTCCATTCCATTCCATTCCATTCCATTCTACTCGGGTTGATTCCATTCTATTACATTCCATTCCATTCCATTCTACTCGGGTTGATTCCATTCTATTCCATTCCATTCCATTCGATTCCATTCGATTCCATTCGATTCCATTCGATTCCATTCCATTCCATTCAATTCCATTGAATTCCATTCCATTCCATTCCATTCCATTCCATTGAATTCCATTCCTTTCCATTCCATTCCATGGAATTCCATTCCATTCCATTGAATTCCATTCCATTCCATTCCGTTCCATTCCATTATGTTCCATTCCATTCCATTCCATTCCATTCAATTCCGTTCCGTTCCATTCCGTTCCATTCCGTTCCATTCCATTGAATTCCGATCCATTGCATTGAATTCCGTTCCATTCCATTCCATTCCTTTCAATCCGTTCGGTTCCGTTCTACTCGGGTTGATTCCATTCTATTCCATTCCATTCCATTCCATTCCATTCCATTCGATTCCATTCGATTCCATTCGATTCCATTCGATTCCATTCGATTCCATTCGATTCCATTCCATTCCATTCCATTCCATTCCATTCCATTGAATTCCATTCCGTTCCATTCCATTCCATTCCATTCCATTCCATTGAATTCCGTTCCATTCCATTGAATTCCATTCCATTCCGTTCCATTCCATTGAATTCTGTTCCGTTCCGTTCCGTTCCGTTCCATTCCGTTCCATTCCGTTCCTTTCCGTTCTACTCGGGTTGATTCCATTCTATTCCATTCCATTCCATTCGATTCCATTCGATTCCATTCGATTCCATTCGATTCCATTCCATTCCATTGAATTCCATTCCATTCCATTCCATCGAATTCCATTCCATTCCATTGAATTCCATTCCATTCCATTCCATTCCATTCCATTCCATTCCATTCCATTCCATTCCATCGAATTCCATTCCACTCCATTCCATTCCATTCCATTCCATTCCATTCCATTCCATTCCATCGAATTCCATTCCATTCCATTCCATTCCATTCCATTCCATTCCATTCCATTCCATTCCATTCCATTCTACTCGGGTTGATTCCATTCTATTACATTCCATTCCATTCGATTCCATTCGATTCCATTCGATTCCATTCGATTCCATTCCATTCCATTCCATTCAATTGAATTCCATTCCATTCCATTCCATTCCATTCCATTCCATTCCATTCCATTCCATCGAATTCCATTCCATTCCATTCCATTCCATTCCATTCCATTCCATTGAATTCCATTCCATTCCATTCCATTCCATTCCATTCCATTCCATTCCATTGAGTACCATTCCATTGAATTCCATTCCATTCCATTGAATTCCATTCCAATCCATTCCATTCCATAGAATTCCATTCCATTCCATTCCATTCCATTCCATTCCGTTCCATTCCATTTGAATTCCATTCCATTCCATTCCATTCCATTCCATTCTACTCGGGTTGATTCCATTCTATTCCATTCCATTCCATTCGATTCCATTCGATTCCATTCGATTCCATTCGAGTCCATTCCATTCCATTCAATTCCATTGAATTCCATTCCATTCCATTCCATTCCATTCCATTCCATTCCATTGAATTCCATTCCTTTCCATTCCATTCCATGGAATTCCATTCCATTCCATTGAATTCCATTCCATTCCATTCCGTTCCATTCCATTATGTTCCATTCCATTCCATTCCATTCCATTCAATTCCGTTCCGTTTCATTCCGTTCCATTCCGTTCCATTCCATTGAATTCCGATCCATTGCATTGAATTCCGTTCCATTCCGTTCCATTCCTTTCCGTTCCGTTCCGTTCCGTTCTACTCGGGTTGATTCCATTCTATTCCATTCCATTCCATTCGATTCCATTCGATTCCATTCGATTCCATTCCATTCCATTCGATTCCATTCGATTCCATTCCATTCCATTCCATTCCATTCCATTCCATTCTATTCCATTGAATTCCTTTCCATTCCATTGAATTCCATTCCATTCCATTCCATTCGATTCCATTCGATTCCATTGAATTCCATTCCATGCCATTCCTTTCCATTCCATTCCATTCCATTCCATTCCATTCCATTCCATTTAATTCCATTCCATTCCATTCCATTCCATTGAATTAATTTCCATTCCATTCCATTCCATTCCATTCCATTCTATTCCATCGAATTCCATTCCATTCCATTCCATTCCATTCCATTCCATTCCATTCCATTCCATTCCATTCCATTCTACTCGGGTTGATTCCATTCTATTCCATTCCATTCCATTCCATTCCTTTCCGTTCCATTCCTTTCCGTTCCGTTCCGTTCCGTTCCGTTCTACTCGGGTTGATTCCATTCTATTCCATTCCATTCCATTCGATTCCATTCTATTCCATTCGATTCCATTCGATTCAATTCGATTCCATTCCATTCCATTCCGTTCCATTCCATTCCGTTCCATTCCATTCCATTCCATTCCATTCCATTCCATTACATTCCCTTCCATTCCTTTCCATTCCATTCCATTCCATTGAATTCCGATCCATTGCTTTGAATTCCGTTCCATTCCATTCCATTCCTTTCCGTTCCGTTCCGTTCCGTTCCGTTCCGTTCTACTCGGATTGATTCCATTCTATTCCATTCCATTCCATTCCATTCCATTCGATTCCATTCGATTCCATTCGACTCCATTCCATTCCATTCCATTCCATTCCATTCCATTCCATTGAACTCCATTCCATTCCATTCCATTCCATTCCATTCCATTCCATTCCATTCCATTAAATTCCATTCCATTCCATTCCATTCCATTGAATTCTGTTCCATTCCATTCCATTCCATTCCATTCCGTTCTACTCGGGTTGATTCCATTCTATTCCATTCCGTTCCGTTCCGTTCCGTTCCGTTCCATTCCACTCGGGTTGATTCCATTCTATTCCATTCCATTCCATTCCATTCCATTCGATTCCATTCGATTCCATTCGATTCCATTCGATTCCATTCGATTCGATTCCATTCCATTCCATTCCATTGAATTCCATTCCATTCCATTCCATTCCATTTAATTCCGTTCCATTCCATTCAATTCCATTCCATTCCATTCCATTTGAATTCCATTCCATTCCATTCCATTCCATTCCATTCCATTCCATTCCATTCCATTCCATTCTACTCGGGTTGATTCCATTCTATTCCATTCCATTCCATTCGATTCCATTCGATTCCATTCCTTTCCATTCGATTCGATTCCATTCCATTCCATTCCATTCCATTCCATTCCATTCCATTCCATGGAATTCCATTCCATTCCATTCCATGGAATTCCATTCCATTCCATTCCATGGAATTCCATTCCATTCCATTCCATGGAATTCCATTCCATTCCCTTGTATTCCATTCCATTCCATTCCATTCCATTCCATTCCATTCCATTGAATTCCATTCCATTGAATTCCATTCCATTGAATTCCATTCCATTCCATAGAATTCCATTCCAATCCATTCCATTCCATTGAATTCCGTTCCATTCCATTCCATTCCATTCCATTCCGTTCCATTCCATTTGAATTCCATTCCATTCCATTCCATTCCATTCCATTCTACTCGGGTTGATTCCATTCTATTCCATTCCATTCCATTCGATTCCATTCTATTCCATTCGATTCCATTCGATTCCATTCCATTCCATTCAATTCCATTGAATTCCATTCCATTCCATTCCATTCCATTCCATTCCATTCCATTGAATTCCATTCCTTTCCATTCCATTCCATGGAATTCCATTCCTTTCCATTGAATTCCATTCCATTCCATTCCGTTCCATTCCATTATGTTCCATTCCATTCCATTCCATTCCATTCAATTCCGTTCCGTTCCATTCCGTTCCATTCCGTTGCATTCCATTGAATTCCGATCCATTGCATTGAATTCCGTTCCATTCCATTCCATTCCTTTCCGTTCCTTTCCGTTCCGTTCTACTCGGGTTGATTCCATTCTATTCCATTCCATTCCATTCGATTCCATTCGATTCCATTCGATTCCATTCGATTCCATTCGATTCCATTCGATTCCATTCCATTCCATTCCATTCCATTCCATTCCATTCCATTCCTTTCCATTCCATTGAATTCCATTCCATTCCATTCCATTCGATTCCATTCGATTCCATTGAATTCCATTCCATTCCATTCGTTTCCATTCCATTCCATTCCATTCCATTCCATTCCATTCCATTGAATTCCTTTGAATTCCATTCCAATGAATTCCATTCCATTCAATTCCATTCCATTCCATTCCATTCCATTGAATTAATTTCCATTCCATTCCATTCCATTCCATTTCACTCTATTCCATCGAATTCCATTCCATTCCATTCCATTCCATTCCATTCCATTCCATTCCATTCCATTCCATTCCATTCCATTCTACTCGGGTTGATTCCATTCTATTCCATTCCATTCCATTCGATTCCATTCGATTCCATTCCATTCCATTCCATTCCATTCCATTCAATTGAATTCCATTCCATTCCTTTCCATTCCATTCCATTCCATTCCATTCCGTTCCATTCCATTCCATCGAATTTCATTCCATTCCATTCCATTCCATTCCATTGAATTCCATTCCATTCCGTTCCGTTCCGTTCCGTTCCGTTCCGTTTCGTTCCGTTCCGTTCCGTTCCATTCCATTCCATTCCATTCCATTCCATTGAATTCCGTTCCATTCCATTGAATTCCATTCCATTCCGTTCCATTCCATTGAATTCTGTTCCGTTCCGTTCCGTTCCGTTCCGTTCCCTTCCGTTCCATTCCGTTCCTTTCCGTTCTACTCGTGTTGATTCCATTCTATTCCATTCCATTCCATTCGATTCCATTCGATTCCATTCGAATCCATTCGATTCCATTCGATTCCATTCGATTCCATTCCATTCCATTGAATTCCATTCCATTCCATTCCATTCCATTGAATTCCGTTCCATTCCATTCAATTCCATTCCATTCCATTCCTTTCCGTTCCGTTCCGTTCCGTTCCGTTCCGTTCTACTCGGGTTGATTCCATTCTATTCCATTCCATTCCATTCGATTCCATTCGATTCCATTCGATTCCATTCGACTCCATTCCATTCCATTCCATTCCATTCCATTCCATTCCATTCCATTCCATTCCATTCCATTCCATTGAATTCCATTCCATTCCATTCCATTCCATTGAATTCTGTTCCATTCCATTCCATTCCATTCCATTCCATTCTACTCTGGTTGATTCCATTCTATTCCATTCCGTTGCGTTCCGTTCCGTTCCGTTCCATTCCACTCGGGTTGATTCCATTCTATTCCATTCCATTCCATTCGATTCAATTCGATTACATTCGATTCCATTCGATTCCATTCGATTCGATTCCATTCCATTCCATTCCATTGAATTCCATTCCATTCCATTCCATTCCATTGAATTCCGTTCCATTCCATTGAATTCCATTCCATTCCGTTCCATTCCATTGAATTCTGTTCCGTTCCGTTCCGTTCCGTTCCGTTCCATTCCGTTCCATTCCGTTCCTTTCCGTTCTACTCGGGTTGATTCCATTCTATTCCATTCCATTCCATTCGATTCCATTCGATTCCATTCGATTCCATTCGATTCCATTCCATTCCATTCCATTCCATTGAATTCTGTTCCATTCAATTCCATTCCATTCCATTCCGTTCTACTCGGGTTGATTCCATTCTATTCCATTCCGTTCCGTTCCGTTCCGTTCCTTTCCGTTCCGTTCCATTCCACTCGGGTTGATTCCATTCTATTCCATTCCATTCCATTCGATTCCATTCGATTCCATTCGATTCCATTCGATTCCATTCGATTCCATTCCATTCCATTGAATTCCATTCCATTCCATTCCATTGAACTCCATTCCATTCCATTCCATTCCATTCGATTCCATTCCATTCCATTGAATTCCATTCCATTCCATTCCATTCCATTGAATTCCGTTCCATTCCATTCAATTCCATTCCATTCCATTCCATTCCATTTGAATTCCATACCATTCCATTCCGTTCCATTCCATTCCATTCCATTCCATTCCATTCCATTCCATTCCATTCTACTCGGGTTGATTCCATTCTATTCCATTCCATTCCATTCGATTCCATTCGATTCCATTCGATTCCATTCCATTCCATTCCATTCCATTCCATTCCATTCCATTCCATTCCATTGAATTCCATTCCATTCCATTGAATTCCGTTCCATTCCATTCCATTCCATTGAATTCCGTTCCATTCCATTCCATTCCATTCCATTCCATTCCATTGAATTCCATTCCATTGAATTCCATTCCATTCCATTCCATTCCATTGAATTCCATTCCATTCCGTTCCGTTCCGTTCCGTTCCGTTCCGTTCCGTTCCATTCCATTCCATTCCATTCCATTGAATTTCGTTCCATTCCATTGAATTCCATTCCATTCCGTTCCATTCCATTGAATTCTGTTCCGTTCTGTTCCATTCCGTTCCGTTCCATTCCGTTCCATTCCGTTCCTTTCCGTTCTACTCGGGTTGATTCCATTCTATTCCATTCCATTCCATTCGATTCCATTCGATTCCATTCGATTCCATTCGATTCCATTCCATTCCATTCCATTCGAATTCCATTCCATTCCATTCCATTCCATTGAATTCCGTTCCATTCCATTGAATTCCATTCCATTCCGTTCCATTCCATTGAATTCTGTTCCGTTCCGTTCCGTTCCGTTCCGTTCCATTCCGTTCCATTCCGTTCCTTTCCGTTCTACTCGGGTTGATTCCATTCTATTCCATTCCATTCCATTCGATTCCATTCGATTCCATTCGATTCCATTCGATTCCATTCCATTCCATTCCATTCCATTGAATTCTGTTCCATTCAATTCCATTCCATTCCATTCCGTTCTACTCGGGTTGATTCCATTCTATTCCATTCCGTTCCGTTCCGTTCCGTTCCTTTCCGTTCCGTTCCATTCCACTCGGGTTGATTCCATTCTATTCCATTCCATTCCATTCGATTCCATTCGATTCCATTCGATTCCATTCGATTCCATTCGATTCCATTCCATTCCATTGAATTCCATTCCATTCCATTCCATTGAACTCCATTCCATTCCATTCCATTCCATTCGATTCCATTCCATTCCATTGAATTCCATTCCATTCCATTCCATTCCATTGAATTCCGTTCCATTCCATTCAATTCCATTCCATTCCATTCCATTCCATTTGAATTCCATACCATTCCATTCCGTTCCATTCCATTCCATTCCATTCCATTCCATTCCATTCCATTCCATTCCATTCTACTCGGGTTGATTCCATTCTATTCCATTCCATTCCATTCGATTCCATTCGATTCCATTCGATTCCATTCCATTCCATTGAATTCCATTCCATTCCATTCCATTCCATTCCATTCCATTGAATTCCATTCCATTCCATTGAATTCCGTTCCATTCCATTCCATTCCATTGAATTCCGTTCCATTCCATTCCATTCCATTCCATTGAATTCCATTCAATTGAATTCCATTCCATTCCATTCCATTCCATTCCATTCCATTCCATCGAATTCCATTCCATTCCATTCCATTCCATTCCATTCCATTCCATTGAATTCCATTCCATTCCATTCCATTCCATTCCATTCCATTCCATTCCATTGAGTACCATTCCATTGAATTCCATTCCATTCCATTGAATTCCATTCCAATCCATTCCATTCCATAGAATTCCATTCCATTCCATTCCATTCCATTCCATTCCGTTCCATTCCATTTGAATTCCATTCCATTCCATTCCATTCCATTCCATTCTACTCGGGTTGATTCCATTCTATTCCATTCCATTCCATTCGATTCCATTCGATTCCATTCGATTCCATTCGAGTCCATTCCATTCCATTCAATTCCATTGAATTCCATTCCATTCCATTCCATTCCATTCCATTCCATTCCATTGAATTCCATTCCTTTCCATTCCATTCCATGGAATTCCATTCCATTCCATTGAATTCCATTCCATTCCATTCCGTTCCATTCCATTATGTTCCATTCCATTCCATTCCATTCCATTCAATTCCGTTCCGTTTCATTCCGTTCCATTCCGTTCCATTCCATTGAATTCCGATCCATTGCATTGAATTCCGTTCCATTCCGTTCCATTCCTTTCCGTTCCGTTCCGTTCCGTTCTACTCGGGTTGATTCCATTCTATTCCATTCCATTCCATTCGATTCCATTCGATTCCATTCGATTCCATTCCATTCCATTCGATTCCATTCGATTCCATTCCATTCCATTCCATTCCATTCCATTCCATTCTATTCCATTGAATTCCTTTCCATTCCATTGAATTCCATTCCATTCCATTCCATTCGATTCCATTCGATTCCATTGAATTCCATTCCATGCCATTCCTTTCCATTCCATTCCATTCCATTCCATTCCATTCCATTCCATTTAATTCCATTCCATTCCATTCCATTCCATTGAATTAATTTCCATTCCATTCCATTCCATTCCATTCCATTCTATTCCATCGAATTCCATTCCATTCCATTCCATTCCATTCCATTCCATTCCATTCCATTCCATTCCATTCCATTCTACTCGGGTTGATTCCATTCTATTCCATTCCATTCCATTCCATTCCATTCCGTTCCATTCCTTTCCGTTCCGTTCCGTTCCGTTCCGTTCTACTCGGGTTGATTCCATTCTATTCCATTCCATTCCATTCGATTCCATTCTATTCCATTCGATTCCATTCGATTCAATTCGATTCCATTCCATTCCGTTCCGTTCCATTCCATTCCGTTCCATTCCATTCCATTCCATTCCATTCCATTCCATTACATTCCCTTCCATTCCTTTCCATTCCATTCCATTCCATTGAATTCCGATCCATTGCTTTGAATTCCGTTCCATTCCATTCCATTCCTTTCCGTTCCGTTCCGTTCCGTTCCGTTCCGTTCTACTCGGATTGATTCCATTCTATTCCATTCCATTCCATTCCATTCCATTCGATTCCATTCGATTCCATTCGACTCCATTCCATTCCATTCCATTCCATTCCATTCCATTCCATTGAACTCCATTCCATTCCATTCCATTCCATTCCATTCCATTCCATTCCATTAAATTCCATTCCATTCCATTCCATTCCATTGAATTCTGTTCCATTCCATTCCATTCCATTCCATTCCGTTCTACTCGGGTTGATTCCATTCTATTCCATTCCGTTCCGTTCCGTTCCGTTCCGTTCCATTCCACTCGGGTTGATTCCATTCTATTCCATTCCATTCCATTCCATTCCATTCGATTCCATTCGATTCCATTCGATTCCATTCGATTCCATTCGATTCGATTCCATTCCATTCCATTCCATTGAATTCCATTCCATTCCATTCCATTCCATTTAATTCCGTTCCATTCCATTCAATTCCATTCCATTCCATTCCATTTGAATTCCATTCCATTCCATTCCATTCCATTCCATTCCATTCCATTCCATTCCATTCCATTCCATTCTACTCGGGTTGATTCCATTCTATTCCATTCCATTCCATTCCATTCCATTCGATTCCATTCCTTTCCATTCGATTCGATTCCATTCCATTCCATTCCATTCCATTCCATTCCATTCCATTCCATTCCATGGAATTCCATTCCATTCCATTCCATGGAATTCCATTCCATTCCATTCCATGGAATTCCATTCCATTCCATTCCATGGAATTCCATTCCATTCCCTTGTATTCCATTCCATTCCATTCCATTCCATTCCATTCCATTCCATTGAATTCCATTCCATTGAATTCCATTCCATTGAATTCCATTCCATTCCATAGAATTCCATTCCAATCCATTCCATTCCATTGAATTCCGTTCCATTCCATTCCATTCCATTCCATTCCGTTCCATTCCATTTGAATTCCATTCCATTCCATTCCATTCCATTCCATTCTACTCGGGTTGATTCCATTCTATTCCATTCCATTCCATTCGATTCCATTCTATTCCATTCGATTCCATTCGATTCCATTCCATTCCATTCAATTCCATTGAATTCCATTCCATTCCATTCCATTCCATTCCATTCCATTGAATTCCATTCCTTTCCATTCCATTCCATGGAATTCCATTCCTTTCCATTGAATTCCATTCCATTCCATTCCGTTCCATTCCATTATGTTCCATTCCATTCCATTCCATTCCATTCAATTCCGTTCCGTTCCATTCCGTTCCATTCCGTTGCATTCCATTGAATTCCGATCCATTGCATTGAATTCCGTTCCATTCCATTCCATTCCTTTCCGTTCCTTTCCGTTCCGTTCTACTCGGGTTGATTCCATTCTATTCCATTCCATTCCATTCGATTCCATTCGATTCCATTCGATTCCATTCGATTCCATTCGATTCCATTCGATTCCATTCCATTCCATTCCATTCCATTCCATTCCATTCCATTCCTTTCCATTCCATTGAATTCCATTCCATTCCATTCCATTCGATTCCATTCGATTCCATTGAATTCCATTCCATTCCATTCGTTTCCATTCCATTCCATTCCATTCCATTCCATTCCATTCCATTGAATTCCTTTGAATTCCATTCCAATGAATTCCATTCCATTCAATTCCATTCCATTCCATTCCATTCCATTGAATTAATTTCCATTCCATTCCATTCCATTCCATTTCACTCTATTCCATCGAATTCCATTCCATTCCATTCCATTCCATTCCATTCCATTCCATTCCATTCCATTCCATTCCATTCCATTCTACTCGGGTTGATTCCATTCTATTCCATTCCATTCCATTCGATTCCATTCGATTCCATTCCATTCCATTCCATTCCATTCCATTCAATTGAATTCCATTCCATTCCTTTCCATTCCATTCCATTCCATTCCATTCCGTTCCATTCCATTCCATCGAATTTCATTCCATTCCATTCCATTCCATTCCATTGAATTCCATTCCATTCCGTTCCGTTCCGTTCCGTTCCGTTCCGTTTCGTTCCGTTCCGTTCCGTTCCATTCCATTCCATTCCATTCCATTCCATTGAATTCCGTTCCATTCCATTGAATTCCATTCCATTCCGTTCCATTCCATTGAATTCTGTTCCGTTCCGTTCCGTTCCGTTCCGTTCCCTTCCGTTCCATTCCGTTCCTTTCCGTTCTACTCGTGTTGATTCCATTCTATTCCATTCCATTCCATTCGATTCCATTCGATTCCATTCGAATCCATTCGATTCCATTCGATTCCATTCGATTCCATTCCATTCCATTGAATTCCATTCCATTCCATTCCATTCCATTGAATTCCGTTCCATTCCATTCAATTCCATTCCATTCCATTCCTTTCCGTTCCGTTCCGTTCCGTTCCGTTCCGTTCTACTCGGGTTGATTCCATTCTATTCCATTCCATTCCATTCGATTCCATTCGATTCCATTCGATTCCATTCGACTCCATTCCATTCCATTCCATTCCATTCCATTCCATTCCATTCCATTCCATTCCATTCCATTCCATTCCATTCCATTGAATTCCATTCCATTCCATTCCATTCCATTGAATTCTGTTCCATTCCATTCCATTCCATTCCATTCCATTCTACTCTGGTTGATTCCATTCTATTCCATTCCGTTGCGTTCCGTTCCGTTCCGTTCCATTCCACTCGGGTTGATTCCATTCTATTCCATTCCATTCCATTCGATTCAATTCGATTACATTCGATTCCATTCGATTCCATTCGATTCGATTCCATTCCATTCCATTCCATTGAATTCCATTCCATTCCATTCCATTCCATTGAATTCCGTTCCATTCCATTGAATTCCATTCCATTCCGTTCCATTCCATTGAATTCTGTTCCGTTCCGTTCCGTTCCGTTCCGTTCCATTCCGTTCCATTCCGTTCCTTTCCGTTCTACTCGGGTTGATTCCATTCTATTCCATTCCATTCCATTCGATTCCATTCGATTCCATTCGATTCCATTCGATTCCATTCCATTCCATTCCATTCCATTGAATTCTGTTCCATTCAATTCCATTCCATTCCATTCCGTTCTACTCGGGTTGATTCCATTCTATTCCATTCCGTTCCGTTCCGTTCCGTTCCTTTCCGTTCCGTTCCATTCCACTCGGGTTGATTCCATTCTATTCCATTCCATTCCATTCGATTCCATTCGATTCCATTCGATTCCATTCGATTCCATTCGATTCCATTCCATTCCATTGAATTCCATTCCATTCCATTCCATTGAACTCCATTCCATTCCATTCCATTCCATTCGATTCCATTCCATTCCATTGAATTCCATTCCATTCCATTCCATTCCATTGAATTCCGTTCCATTCCATTCAATTCCATTCCATTCCATTCCATTCCATTTGAATTCCATACCATTCCATTCCGTTCCATTCCATTCCATTCCATTCCATTCCATTCCATTCCATTCCATTCTACTCGGGTTGATTCCATTCTATTCCATTCCATTCCATTCGATTCCATTCGATTCCATTCGATTCCATTCCATTCCATTCCATTCCATTCCATTCCATTCCATTCCATTCCATTCCATTGAATTCCATTCCATTCCATTGAATTCCGTTCCATTCCATTCCATTCCATTGAATTCCGTTCCATTCCATTCCATTCCATTCCATTCCATTCCATTGAATTCCATTCCATTGAATTCCATTCCATTCCATTCCATTCCATTGAATTCCATTCCATTCCGTTCCGTTCCGTTCCGTTCCGTTCCGTTCCGTTCCATTCCATTCCATTCCATTCCATTGAATTTCGTTCCATTCCATTGAATTCCATTCCATTCCGTTCCATTCCATTGAATTCTGTTCCGTTCTGTTCCATTCCGTTCCGTTCCATTCCGTTCCATTCCGTTCCTTTCCGTTCTACTCGGGTTGATTCCATTCTATTCCATTCCATTCCATTCGATTCCATTCGATTCCATTCGATTCCATTCGATTCAATTCCATTCCATTCCATTCGAATTCCATTCCATTCCATTCCATTCCATTGAATTCCGTTCCATTCCATTGAATTCCATTCCATTCCGTTCCATTCCATTGAATTCTGTTCCGTTCCGTTCCGTTCCGTTCCGTTCCATTCCGTTCCATTCCGTTCCTTTCCGTTCTACTCGGGTTGATTCCATTCTATTCCATTCCATTCCATTCGATTCCATTCGATTCCATTCGATTCCATTCGATTCCATTCCATTCCATTCCATTCCATTGAATTCTGTTCCATTCAATTCCATTCCATTCCATTCCGTTCTACTCGGGTTGATTCCATTCTATTCCATTCCGTTCCGTTCCGTTCCGTTCCTTTCCGTTCCGTTCCATTCCACTCGGGTTGATTCCATTCTATTCCATTCCATTCCATTCGATTCCATTCGATTCCATTCGATTCCATTCGATTCCATTCGATTCCATTCCATTCCATTGAATTCCATTCCATTCCATTCCATTGAACTCCATTCCATTCCATTCCATTCCATTCGATTCCATTCCATTCCATTGAATTCCATTCCATTCCATTCCATTCCATTGAATTCCGTTCCATTCCATTCAATTCCATTCCATTCCATTCCATTCCATTTGAATTCCATACCATTCCATTCTGTTCCATTCCATTCCATTCCATTCCATTCCATTCCATTCCATTCCATTCCATTCTACTCGGGTTGATTCCATTCTATTCCATTCCATTCCATTCGATTCCATTCGATTCCATTCGATTCCATTCCATTCCATTGAATTCCATTCCATTCCATTCCATTCCATTCCATTCCATTGAATTCCATTCCATTCCATTGAATTCCGTTCCATTCCATTCCATTCCATTGAATTCCGTTCCATTCCATTCCATTCCATTCCATTGAATTCCATTCCATTGAATTCCATTCCATTCCATTCCATTCCATTGAATTCCATTCCATTCCGTTCCGTTCCGTTCCGTTCCGTTCCGTTCCATTCCATTCCATTCCATTCCATTGAATTCCGTTCCATTCCATTGAATTCCATTCCATTCCGTTCCATTCCATTGAATTCTGTTCCGTTCTGTTCCATTCCGTTCCGTTCCATTCCGTTCCATTCCGTTCCTTTCCGTTCTACTCGGGTTGATTCCATTCTATTCCATTCCATTCCATTCGATTCCATTCGATTCCATTCGATTCAATTCGATTCCATTCCATTCCATTCCATTCGAATTCCATTCCATTCCATTCCATTCCATTCCATTCCATTCCATTCCATTCCATTCCATTCCATTGAATTCCATTCCATTCCATTCCATTCCATTGAATTCCGTTCCATTCCATTCCATTCCATTCCATTCCATTCCATTGAATTCCATTCCATTGAATTCCATTCCATTCCATTCCATTCCATTGAATTCCATTCCATTCCATTCCATCGAATTCCATTCCATTCCATTGAATTCCATTCCATTCCATTCCATTCCATTCCATTCCATTCCATTCCATTCCATTCCATTCCATCGAATTCCATTCCATTCCATTCCATTCCATTCCATTCCATTCCATTCCATTCCATTCCATTCCATCGAATTCCATTCCATTCCATTCCATTCCATTCCATTCCATTCCATTCCATTCCATTCTACTCGGGTTGATTCCATTCTATTACATTCCACTCCATTCGATTCCATTCGATTCCATTCGATTCCATTCGATTCCATTCCATTCCATTCCATTCAATTGAATTCCATTCCATTCCATTCCATTCCATTCCATTCCATTCCATCGAATTCCATTCCATTCCATTCCATTCCATTCCATTCCATTCCATTGAATTCCATTCCATTCCATTGAATTCCATTCCATTCCATTCCATTCCATTGAATTCCCTTCCATTGAATTCCATTCCTTTCCGTTCCGTTCCGTTCCGTTCTGTTCCATTCTACTCGGGTTAATTCCATTCTATTCCTTTACACTCCATTCGATTCCATTCGATTCCATTCCATTCCATTCCATTTGAATTCCATTGCATTCCATTCCATTCCATTCCATTCCATTCCATTCCATTCCATTCCATTCCATCGAATTCCATTCCATTCGATTCCATTCCATTCCATTCCATTCCATTCTACTCGTGTTGATAACATTCTATTCCATTCGATTCCATTCGATTCCATTCGATTCCATTCGATTCCATTCGATTCCATTCCATTCCATTCCATTCAATTGAATTCCATTCCATTCCATTCCATTCCATTCCATTCCATTCCATTCCGTTCTGCTCGGGTTGATTCCATTCTATTCCATTCCATTCCATTCGATTCCATTCGATTCCATTCGATTCCATTCCATTCCATTCCATTCCATTGAATTCCATTCCATTCCATTCCATTCCATTCCATTCCATTCCATTCCATTCCATTCCATTCCATTCCGTTCCATTCCATTCCGTTCCTTTCCTTTCCATTCCGTTCCATTCCATTCCTTTCCGTTCCATTCCGTTGCATTCTGTTCCATTCCACTGAATTCCGTTCCATTCCATTGAATTCCGTTCCATTCCATTGAATTCCATTCCATTCCGTTCCATTCCATTGAATTCTGTTCCGTTCCGTTCCGTTCCGTTCCGTTCCATTCCGTTCCATTCCGTTCCTTTCCGTTCTACTCGGGTTGATTCCATTCTATTCCATTCCATTCCATTCGATTCCATTCGATTCCATTCGATTCCATTCGATTCCATTCCATTCCATTCCATTCCATTGAATTCTGTTCCATTCAATTCCATTCCATTCCATTCCGTTCTACTCGGGTTGATTCCATTCTATTCCATTCCGTTCCGTTCCGTTCCGTTCCTTTCCGTTCCGTTCCATTCCACTCGGGTTGATTCCATTCTATTCCATTCCATTCCATTCGATTCCATTCGATTCCATTCGATTCCATTCGATTCCATTCGATTCCATTCCATTCCATTGAATTACATTCCATTCCATTCCATTGAACTCCATTCCATTCCATTCCATTCCATTCGATTCCATTCCATTCCATTGAATTCCATTCCATTCCATTCCATTCCATTGAATTCCGTTCCATTCCATTCAATTCCATTCCATTCCATTCCATTCCATTTGAATTCCATACCATTCCATTCCGTTCCATTCCATTCCATTCCATTCCATTCCATTCCATTCCATTCCATTCTACTCGGGTTGATTCCATTCTATTCCATTCCATTCCATTCGATTCCATTCGATTCCATTCGATTCCATTCCATTCCATTCCATTCCATTCCATTCCATTCCATTCCATTCCATTGAATTCCATTCCATTCCATTGAATTCCGTTCCATTCCATTCCATTCCATTGAATTCCGTTCCATTCCATTCCATTCCATTCCATTCCATTCCATTGAATTCCATTCCATTGAATTCCATTCCATTCCATTCCATTCCATTGAATTCCATTCCATTCCGTTCCGTTCCGTTCCGTTCCGTTCCGTTCCGTTCCATTCCATTCCATTCCATTCCATTGAATTCCGTTCCATTCCATTGAATTCCATTCCATTCCGTTCCATTCCATTGAATTCTGTTCCGTTCTGTTCCATTCCGTTCCGTTCCATTCCGTTCCATTCCGTTCCTTTCCGTTCTACTCGGGTTGATTCCATTCTATTCCATTCCATTCCATTCGATTCCATTCGATTCCATTCGATTCCATTCGATTCCATTCCATTCCATTCCATTCGAATTCCATTCCATTCCATTCCATTCCATTGAATTCCGTTCCATTCCATTGAATTCCATTCCATTCCGTTCCATTCCATTGAATTCTGTTCCGTTCCGTTCCGTTCCGTTCCGTTCCATTCCGTTCCATTCCGTTCCTTTCCGTTCTACTCGGGTTGATTCCATTCTATTCCATTCCATTCCATTCGATTCCATTCGATTCCATTCGATTCCATTCGATTCCATTCCATTCCATTCCATTCCATTGAATTCTGTTCCATTCAATTCCATTCCATTCCATTCCGTTCTACTCGGGTTGATTCCATTCTATTCCATTCCGTTCCGTTCCGTTCCGTTCCTTTCCGTTCCGTTCCATTCCACTCGGGTTGATTCCATTCT
The DNA here is from genome assembly GCF_029281585.2 of Gorilla gorilla gorilla. NCBI lineage: Eukaryota > Metazoa > Chordata > Mammalia > Primates > Hominidae > Gorilla > Gorilla gorilla. The sequence goes on from NC_073242.2 coordinate 61,485,286, forward strand.
ATTCCATTCCATTCCATTCGATTCCATTCGATTCCATTCGATTCCATTCGATTCCATTCGATTCCATTCCATTCCATTGAATTCCATTCCATTCCATTCCATTGAACTCCATTCCATTCCATTCCATTCCATTCGATTCCATTCCATTCCATTGAATTCCATTCCATTCCATTCCATTCCATTGAATTCCGTTCCATTCCATTCAATTCCATTCCATTCCATTCCATTCCATTTGAATTCCATACCATTCCATTCCGTTCCATTCCATTCCATTCCATTCCATTCCATTCCATTCCATTCCATTCCATTCTACTCGGGTTGATTCCATTCTATTCCATTCCATTCCATTCGATTCCATTCGATTCCATTCGATTCCATTCCATTCCATTGAATTCCATTCCATTCCATTCCATTCCATTCCATTCCATTGAATTCCATTCCATTCCATTGAATTCCGTTCCATTCCATTCCATTCCATTGAATTCCGTTCCATTCCATTCCATTCCATTCCATTGAATTCCATTCCATTGAATTCCATTCCATTCCATTCCATTCCATTGAATTCCATTCCATTCCGTTCCGTTCCGTTCCGTTCCGTTCCGTTCCGTTCCATTCCATTCCATTCCATTCCATTGAATTCCGTTCCATTCCATTGAATTCCATTCCATTCCGTTCCATTCCATTGAATTCTGTTCCGTTCTGTTCCATTCCGTTCCGTTCCATTCCGTTCCATTCCGTTCCTTTCCGTTCTACTCGGGTTGATTCCATTCTATTCCATTCCATTCCATTCGATTCCATTCGATTCCATTCGATTCCATTCGATTCCATTCCATTCCATTCCATTCGAATTCCATTCCATTCCATTCCATTCCATTCCATTCCATTCCATTCCATTGAATTCCATTCCATTCCATTCCATTCCATTGAATTCCGTTCCATTCCATTCCATTCCATTCCATTCCATTCCATTGAATTCCATTCCATTGAATTCCATTCCATTCCATTCCATTCCATTGAATTCCATTCCATTCCATTCCATCGAATTCCATTCCATTCCATTGAATTCCATTCCATTCCATTCCATTCCATTCCATTCCATTCCATTCCATTCCATTCCATTCCATCGAATTCCATTCCATTCCATTCCATTCCATTCCATTCCATTCCATTCCATTCCATTCCATCGAATTCCATTCCATTCCATTCCATTCCATTCCATTCCATTCCATTCCATTCCATTCCATTCTACTCGGGTTGATTCCATTCTATTACATTCCACTCCATTCGATTCCATTCGATTCCATTCGATTCCATTCGATTCCATTCCATTCCATTCCATTCAATTGAATTCCATTCCATTCCATTCCATTCCATTCCATTCCATTCCATTCCATCGAATTCCATTCCATTCCATTCCATTCCATTCCATTCCATTCCATTGAATTCCATTCCATTCCATTGAATTCCATTCCATTCCATTCCATTCCATTGAATTCCCTTCCATTGAATTCCATTCCTTTCCGTTCCGTTCCGTTCCGTTCTGTTCCATTCTACTCGGGTTAATTCCATTCTATTCCTTTACATTCCATTCGATTCCATTCGATTCCATTCCATTCCATTCCATTTGAATTCCATTGCATTCCATTCCATTCCATTCCATTCCATTCCATTCCATTCCATTCCATCGAATTCCATTCCATTCGATTCCATTCCATTCCATTCCATTCCATTCCATTCCATTCTACTCGTGTTGATAACATTCTATTCCATTCGATTCCATTCGATTCCATTCGATTCCATTCGATTCCATTCGATTCCATTCCATTCCATTCCATTCAATTGAATTCCATTCCATTCCATTCCATTCCATTCCATTCCATTCCATTCCGTTCTGCTCGGGTTGATTCCATTCTATTCCATTCCATTCCATTCGATTCCATTCGATTCCATTCGATTCCATTCCATTCCATTCCATTCCATTGAATTCCATTCCATTCCATTCCATTCCATTCCATTCCATTCCATTCCATTCCATTCCGTTCCATTCCATTCCGTTCCTTTCCTTTCCATTCCGTTCCATTCCATTCCTTTCCGTTCCATTCCGTTGCATTCCGTTCCATTCCACTGAATTCCGTTCCATTGCATTGAATTCCGTTCCATTCCATTGCATTCCTTTCCGTTCCGTTCCGTTCCGTTCCGTTCCGTTCCGTTCTTCTCGGGTTGATTTCATTCTATTCCATTCCATTCGATTCCATTCGATTCCATTCGATTCCATTCGATTCCATTCGATTCCATTCGATTCCATTCCATTCCATTCCATTCCATTCCATTCCATTGAATTCCATTCCATTCCATTCCATTCCATTCCATTCCATTCCATTGAATTCCATTCCATTCCATTGAATTCCATTCCATTCCATTGAATTCCATTCCAATCCATTCCATTCCATTGAATTCCGTTCCATTCCATTCCATTCCATTCCATTCCGTTCCATTCCATTTGAATTCCATTCCATTCCATTCCATTCCATTCCATTCTACTCGGGTTGATTCCATTCTATTCCATTAAATTCCATTCGATTCCATTCGATTCCATTCGATTCCATTCGAGTCCATTCCATTCCATTCAATTCCATTGAATTCCATTCCATTCCATTCCATTCCATTCCATTCCATTCCATTCCATTCCATTGAATTCCATTCCTTTCCATTCCATTCCATGGAATTCCATTCCATTCCATTGAATTCCATTCCATTCCATTCCGTTCCATTCCATTATGTTCCATTCCATTCCATTCCATTCCATTCAATTCCGTTCCGTTCCATTCCGTTCCATTCCGTTCCATTCCATTGAATTCCGATCCATTGCATTGAATTCCGTTCCATTCCATTCCATTCCTTTCCGTTCCGTTCCGTTCCGTTCTACTCGGGTTGATTCCATTCTATTCCATTCCATTCCATTCGATTCCATTCGATTCCATTCGATTCCATTCCATTCCATTCGATTCCATTCGATTCCATTCCATTCCATTCCATTCCATTCCATTCCATTCCATTCCATTCCATTGAATTCCTTTCCATTCCATTGAATTCCATTCCATTCCATTCCATTCGATTCCATTCGATTCCATTGAATTCCATTCCATTCCATTCCTTTCCATTCCATTCCATTCCATTCCATTCCATTCCATTCCATTTAATTCCATTGAATTCCATTCCAATGAATTCCATTCCATTTAATTCCATTCCATTCCATTCCATTCCATTGAATTAATTTCCATTCCATTCCATTCCATTCCATTCCATTCCATTCCATTCTATTCCATCGAATTCCATTCCAATCCATTCCATTCCATTCCATTCCATTCCATTCCATTCCATTCCATTCCATTCCATTCCATTCTACTCGGGTTGATTCCATTCTATTCCATTCCATTCCATTCGATTCCATTCGATTCCATTCCATTCCATTCCATTCCATTCGATTGAATTCCATTCCCTTCCATTCCATTCCATTCCATTCCATTCCATTCCGTTCCATTCCATTCCATCGAATTCCATTCCATTCCATTCCATTCCATTCCATTGAATTCCATTCCATTCCGTTCCTTTCCGTTCCGTTCCGTTTCGTTCCGTTCCGTTCCGTTCCGTTCCATTCCATTCCATTCCATTCCATTGAATTCCGTTCCATTCCATTGAATTCCATTCCATTTCGTTCCATTCCATTGAATTCTGTTCCGTTCCGTTCCGTTCCGTTCCATTCCGTTCCATTCCGTTCCTTTCCGTTCTACTCGGGTTGATTCCATTCTATTCCATTCCATTCCATTCGATTCCATTCGATTCCATTCGAATCCATTCGATTCCATTCGATTCCATTCGATTCCATTCCATTCCATTGAATTCCATTCCATTCCATTCCATTCCATTGAATTCCGTTCCATTCCATTCCATTCCATTCCATTCCATTCCATTCCTTTCCGTTCCATTCCGTTCCGTTCCGTTCCGTTCCGTTCCGTTCTACTCGGGTTGATTCCATTCTATTCCATTCCATTCCATTCGATTCCATTCTATTCCATTCGATTCCATTCGATTCAATTCGATTCCATTCCATTCCATTCCATTCCATTCCATTGAATTCCATTCCATTCCATTCCGTTCCATTCCATTCCGTTCCATTCCATTCCATTCCATTCCATTCCATTCCATTACATTCCCTTCCATTCCTTTCCATTCCGTTCCATTCCATTGAATTCCGATCCATTGCATTGAATTCCGTTCCATTCCATTCCATTCCTTTCCGTTCCGTTCCGTTCCGTTCCGTTCCGTTCTACTCGGATTGATTCCATTCTATTCCATTCCATTCCATTCGATTCCATTCGATTCCATTCGATTCCATTCGACTCCATTCCATTCCATTCCATTCCATTCCATTCCATTCCATTCCATTCCATTGAACTCCATTCCATTCCATTCCATTCCATTCCATTCCATTCCATTCCATTGAATTCCATTCCATTCCATTCCATTCCATTGAATTCTGTTCCATTCCATTCCATTCCATTCCATTCCGTTCTACTCGGGTTGATTCCATTCTATTCCATTCCGTTCCGTTCCTTTCCGTTCCGTTCCATTCCACTCGGGTTGATTCCATTCTATTCCATTCCATTCCATTCCATTCCATTCCATTCCATTCCATTCCATTCCATTCCATTCCATCGAATTCCATTCCATTCCATTCCATTAAATTCCATTCCATTCCATTCCATTCCATTCCATCGAATTCCATTCCATTCCATTCCATTCCATTCCATTCCATTCCATTCCGTTCCATTCCATTCTACTCGGGTTGATTCCATTCTATTACATTCCACTCCATTCGATTCCATTCGATTCCATTCGATTCCATTCGATTCCATTCCATTCCATTCCATTCAATTGAATTCCATTCCATTCCATTCCATTCCATTCCATTCCATTCCATCGAATTCCATTCCATTCCATTCCATTCCATTCCATTGAATTCCATTCCATTCCATTGAATTCCATTCCATTCCATTCCATTCCATTGAATTCCCTTCCATTGAATTCCATTCCTTTCCGTTCCGTTCCGTTCCGTTCTGTTCCATTCTACTCGGGTTAATTCCATTCTATTCCTTTACATTCCATTCGATTCCATTCGATTCCATTCCATTCCATTCCATTTGAATTCCATTGCATTCCATTCCATTCCATTCCATTCCATTCCATTCCATCGAATTCCATTCCATTCGATTCCATTCCATTCCATTCCATTCCATTCTACTCGTGTTGATAACATTCTATTCCATTCGATTCCATTCGATTCCATTCGATTCCATTCGATTCCATTCGATTCCATTCCATTCCATTCCATTCAATTGAATTCCATTCCATTCCATTCCATTCCATTCCATTCCATTCCATTCCGTTCTGCTCGGGTTGATTCCATTCTATTCCATTCCATTCCATTCGATTCCATTCGATTCCATTCGATTCCATTCCATTCCATTCCATTCCATGGAATTCCATTCCATTCCATTCCATTCCATTCCATTCCATTCCATTCCATTCCATTCCGTTCCATTCCATTCCGTTCCTTTCCTTTCCATTCCGTTCCATTCCATTCCTTTCCGTTCCATTCCGTTGCATTCCGTTCCATTCCACTGAATTCCGTTCCATTGCATTGAATTCCGTTCCATTCCATTGCATTCCTTTCCGTTCCGTTCCGTTCCGTTCCGTTCCGTTCCGTTCTTCTCGGGTTGATTTCATTCTATTCCATTCCATTCCATTCGATTCCATTCGATTCCATTCGATTCCATTCGATTCCATTCGATTCCATTCCATTCCATTCCATTCCATTCCATTCCATTGAATTCCTTTCCATTCCATTCCATTCCATTCCATTCCATTCCATTGAATTCCATTCCATTCCATTGAATTCCATTCCATTCCATTCCATTCGATTCCATTCCATTCCCTTGAATTCCATTCCATTCCATTCCATTCCATTCCATTCCATTCCATTGAATTCCATTCCATTGAATTCCATTCCATTCCATTGAATTCCATTCCAGTCCATTCTATTCCATTGAATTCCGTTCCATTCCATTCCATTCCATTCCATTCCGTTCCATTCCATTTGAATTCCATTCCATTCCATTCCATTCCATTCCATTCTACTCGGGTTGATTCCATTCTATTCCATTACATTCCATTCGATTCCATTCGATTCCATTCGATTCCATTCGAGTAAATTCCATTCCATTCAATTCCATTGAATTCCATTGAATTCCATTCCATTCCATTCCATTCCATTCCATTCCATTGAATTCCATTCCTTTCCATTCCATTCCATGGAATTCCATTCCATTCCATTGAATTCCATTCCATTCCATTCCGTTCCATTCCATTATGTTCCATTCCATTCCATTCCATTCCATTCAATTCCGTTCCGTTCCATTCCGTTCCATTCCGTTCCATTCCATTGAATTCCGATCCATTGCATTGAATTCCGTTCCATTCCATTCCATTCCTTTCCGTTCCGTTCCGTTCCGTTCTACTCGGGTTGATTCCATTCTATTCCATTCCATTCCATTCGATTCCATTCGATTCCATTCGATTCCATTCCATTCCATTCGATTCCATTCGATTCCATTCCATTCCATTCCATTCCATTCCATTCCATTCCATTGAATTCCTTTCCATTCCATTGAATTCCATTCCATTCCATTCCATTCGATTCCATTCGATTCCATTGAATTCCATTCCATTCCATTCCTTTCCATTCCATTCCATTCCATTCCATTCCATTCCATTCCATTTAATTCCATTGAATTCCATTCCAATGAATTCCATTCCATTTAATTCCATTCCATTCCATTCCATTCCATTCTATTCCATCGAATTCCATTCCAATCCATTCCATTCCATTCCATTCCATTCCATTCCATGCCATTCCATTCTATTCCATTCCATTCCATTCGATTCCATTCGATTCCATTCGATTCCATTCGATTCCATTCCATTCCATTCCATTCCATTCCATTCAATTGAATTCCATTCCATTCCATTGAATTCCATTCCATTCCATTCCATTCCATCGAATTCCATTCCATTCCATTGAATTCCATTCCATTCCATTCCATTCCATTCCATTCCATTCCATTCCATTCCATCGAATTCCATTCCACTCCATTCCATTCCATTCCATTCCATTCCATTCCATTCCATTCCATCGAATTCCATTCCATTCCATTCCATTCCATTCCATTCCATTCCATTCCATTCCATTCCATTCCATTCTACTCGGGTTGATTCCATTCTATTACATTCCATTCCATTCGATTCCATTCGATTCCATTCGATTCCATTCCATTCCATTCCATTCCATTCCATTCAATTGAATTCCATTCCATTCCATTCCATTCCATTCCATTCCATCGAATTCCATTCCATTCCATTCCATTCCATTCCATTCCATTCCATTGAATTCCATTCCATTCCATTCCATTCCATTCCATTCCATTCCATTCCATTGAGTACCATTCCATTGAATTCCATTCCATTCCATTGAATTCCATTCCAATCCATTCCATTCCATAGAATTCCATTCCATTCCATTCCATTCCATTCCATTCCGTTCCATTCCATTTGAATTCCATTCCATTCCATTCCATTCCATTCCATTCTACTCGGGTTGATTCCATTCTATTCCATTCCATTCCATTCGATTCCATTCGATTCCATTCGATTCCATTCGAGTCCATTCCATTCCATTCAATTCCATTGAATTCCATTCCATTCCATTCCATTCCATTCCATTCCATTCCATTGAATTCCATTCCTTTCCATTCCATTCCATGGAATTCCATTCCATTCCATTGAATTCCATTCCATTCCATTCCGTTCCATTCCATTATGTTCCATTCCATTCCATTCCATTCCATTCAATTCCGTTCCGTTTCATTCCGTTCCATTCCGTTCCATTCCATTGAATTCCGATCCATTGCATTGAATTCCGTTCCATTCCGTTCCATTCCTTTCCGTTCCGTTCCGTTCCGTTCTACTCGGGTTGATTCCATTCTATTCCATTCCATTCCATTCGATTCCATTCGATTCCATTCGATTCCATTCCATTCCATTCGATTCCATTCGATTCCATTCCATTGCATTCCATTCCATTCCATTCCATTCTATTCCATTGAATTCCTTTCCATTCCATTGAATTCCATTCCATTCCATTCCATTCGATTCCATTCGATTCCATTGAATTCCATTCCATGCCATTCCTTTCCATTCCATTCCATTCCATTCCATTCCATTCCATTCCATTTAATTCCATTCCATTCCATTCCATTCCATTGAATTAATTTCCATTCCATTCCATTCCATTCCATTCCATTCTATTCCATCGAATTCCATTCCATTCCATTCCATTCCATTCCATTCCATTCCATTCCATTCCATTCCATTCCATTCCATTCTACTCGGGTTGATTCCATTCTATTCCATTCCATTCCATTCCATTCCTTTCCGTTCCATTCCTTTCCGTTCCGTTCCGTTCCGTTCCGTTCTACTCGGGTTGATTCCATTCTATTCCATTCCATTCCATTCGATTCCATTCTATTCCATTCGATTCCATTCGATTCAATTCGATTCCATTCCATTCCATTCCGTTCCATTCCATTCCGTTCCATTCCATTCCATTCCATTCCATTCCATTCCATTACATTCCCTTCCATTCCTTTCCATTCCATTCCATTCCATTGAATTCCGATCCATTGCTTTGAATTCCGTTCCATTCCATTCCATTCCTTTCCGTTCCGTTCCGTTCCGTTCCGTTCCGTTCTACTCGGATTGATTCCATTCTATTCCATTCCATTCCATTCCATTCCATTCGATTCCATTCGATTCCATTCGACTCCATTCCATTCCATTCCATTCCATTCCATTCCATTCCATTGAACTCCATTCCATTCCATTCCATTCCATTCCATTCCATTCCATTCCATTCCATTGAATTCCATTCCATTCCATTCCATTCCATTGAATTCTGTTCCATTCCATTCCATTCCATTCCATTCCGTTCTACTCGGGTTGATTCCATTCTATTCCATTCCGTTCCGTTCCGTTCCGTTCCGTTCCATTCCACTCGGGTTGATTCCATTCTATTCCATTCCATTCCATTCGATTCCATTCGATTCCATTTGATTCCATTCGATTCCATTCGATTCCATTCGATTCGATTCCATTCCATTCCATTCCATTGAATTCCATTCCATTCCATTCCATTCCATTTAATTCCGTTCCATTCCATTCAATTCCATTCCATTCCATTCCATTTGAATTCCATTCCATTCCATTCCATTCCATTCCATTCCATTCCATTCCATTCTACTCGGGTTGATTCCATTCTATTCCATTCCATTCCATTCGATTCCATTCGATTCCATTCCTTTCCATTCGATTCGATTCCATTCCATTCCATTCCATTCCATTCCATTCCATTCCATTCCATTCCATGGAATTCCATTCCATTCCATTCCATGGAATTCCATTCCATTCCATTCCATGGAATTCCATTCCATTCCATTCCATGGAATTCCATTCCATTCCATTCCATGGAATTCCATTCCATTCCCTTGTATTCCATTCCATTCCATTCCATTCCATTCCATTCCATTGAATTCCATTCCATTGAATTCCATTCCATTCCATAGAATTCCATTCCAATCCATTCCATTCCATTGAATTCCGTTCCATTCCATTCCATTCCATTCCATTCTATTCCATCGAATTCCATTCCAATCCATTCCATTCCATTCCATTCCATTCCATTCCATGCCATTCCATTCTATTCCATTCCATTCCATTCGATTCCATTCGATTCCATTCGATTCCATTCGATTCCATTCCATTCCATTCCATTCCATTCCATTCAATTGAATTCCATTCCATTCCATTGAATTCCATTCCATTCCATTCCATTCCATCGAATTCCATTCCATTCCATTGAATTCCATTCCATTCCATTCCATTCCATTCCATTCCATTCCATTCCATTCCATCGAATTCCATTCCACTCCATTCCATTCCATTCCATTCCATTCCATTCCATTCCATTCCATTCCATCGAATTCCATTCCATTCCATTCCATTCCATTCCATTCCATTCCATTCCATTCCATTCCATTCCATTCTACTCGGGTTGATTCCATTCTATTACATTCCATTCCATTCGATTCCATTCGATTCCATTCGATTCCATTCCATTCCATTCCATTCCATTCCATTCAATTGAATTCCATTCCATTCCATTCCATTCCATTCCATTCCATCGAATTCCATTCCATTCCATTCCATTCCATTCCATTCCATTCCATTGAATTCCATTCCATTCCATTCCATTCCATTCCATTCCATTCCATTCCATTGAGTACCATTCCATTGAATTCCATTCCATTCCATTGAATTCCATTCCAATCCATTCCATTCCATAGAATTCCATTCCATTCCATTCCATTCCATTCCATTCCGTTCCATTCCATTTGAATTCCATTCCATTCCATTCCATTCCATTCCATTCTACTCGGGTTGATTCCATTCTATTCCATTCCATTCCATTCGATTCCATTCGATTCCATTCGATTCCATTCGAGTCCATTCCATTCCATTCAATTCCATTGAATTCCATTCCATTCCATTCCATTCCATTCCATTCCATTCCATTGAATTCCATTCCTTTCCATTCCATTCCATGGAATTCCATTCCATTCCATTGAATTCCATTCCATTCCATTCCGTTCCATTCCATTATGTTCCATTCCATTCCATTCCATTCCATTCAATTCCGTTCCGTTTCATTCCGTTCCATTCCGTTCCATTCCATTGAATTCCGATCCATTGCATTGAATTCCGTTCCATTCCGTTCCATTCCTTTCCGTTCCGTTCCGTTCCGTTCTACTCGGGTTGATTCCATTCTATTCCATTCCATTCCATTCGATTCCATTCGATTCCATTCGATTCCATTCCATTCCATTCGATTCCATTCGATTCCATTCCATTGCATTCCATTCCATTCCATTCCATTCTATTCCATTGAATTCCTTTCCATTCCATTGAATTCCATTCCATTCCATTCCATTCGATTCCATTCGATTCCATTGAATTCCATTCCATGCCATTCCTTTCCATTCCATTCCATTCCATTCCATTCCATTCCATTCCATTTAATTCCATTCCATTCCATTCCATTCCATTGAATTAATTTCCATTCCATTCCATTCCATTCCATTCCATTCTATTCCATCGAATTCCATTCCATTCCATTCCATTCCATTCCATTCCATTCCATTCCATTCCATTCCATTCCATTCCATTCCATTCTACTCGGGTTGATTCCATTCTATTCCATTCCATTCCATTCCATTCCTTTCCGTTCCATTCCTTTCCGTTCCGTTCCGTTCCGTTCCGTTCTACTCGGGTTGATTCCATTCTATTCCATTCCATTCCATTCGATTCCATTCTATTCCATTCGATTCCATTCGATTCAATTCGATTCCATTCCATTCCATTCCGTTCCATTCCATTCCGTTCCATTCCATTCCATTCCATTCCATTCCATTCCATTACATTCCCTTCCATTCCTTTCCATTCCATTCCATTCCATTGAATTCCGATCCATTGCTTTGAATTCCGTTCCATTCCATTCCATTCCTTTCCGTTCCGTTCCGTTCCGTTCCGTTCCGTTCTACTCGGATTGATTCCATTCTATTCCATTCCATTCCATTCCATTCCATTCGATTCCATTCGATTCCATTCGACTCCATTCCATTCCATTCCATTCCATTCCATTCCATTCCATTGAACTCCATTCCATTCCATTCCATTCCATTCCATTCCATTCCATTCCATTCCATTGAATTCCATTCCATTCCATTCCATTCCATTGAATTCTGTTCCATTCCATTCCATTCCATTCCATTCCGTTCTACTCGGGTTGATTCCATTCTATTCCATTCCGTTCCGTTCCGTTCCGTTCCGTTCCATTCCACTCGGGTTGATTCCATTCTATTCCATTCCATTCCATTCGATTCCATTCGATTCCATTTGATTCCATTCGATTCCATTCGATTCCATTCGATTCGATTCCATTCCATTCCATTCCATTGAATTCCATTCCATTCCATTCCATTCCATTTAATTCCGTTCCATTCCATTCAATTCCATTCCATTCCATTCCATTTGAATTCCATTCCATTCCATTCCATTCCATTCCATTCCATTCCATTCCATTCCATTCCATTCTACTCGGGTTGATTCCATTCTATTCCATTCCATTCCATTCGATTCCATTCGATTCCATTCCTTTCCATTCGATTCGATTCCATTCCATTCCATTCCATTCCATTCCATTCCATTCCATTCCATTCCATTCCATGGAATTCCATTCCATTCCATTCCATGGAATTCCATTCCATTCCATTCCATGGAATTCCATTCCATTCCATTCCATGGAATTCCATTCCATTCCATTCCATGGAATTCCATTCCATTCCCTTGTATTCCATTCCATTCCATTCCATTCCATTCCATTCCATTCCATTGAATTCCATTCCATTGAATTCCATTCCATTCCATAGAATTCCATTCCAATCCATTCCATTCCATTGAATTCCGTTCCATTCCATTCCATTCCATTCCATTCCGTTCCATTCCATTTGAATTCCATTCCATTCCATTCCATTCCATTCCATTCTACTCGGGTTGATTCCATTCTATTCCATTCCATTCCATTCGATTCCATTCTATTCCATTCGATTCCATTCGATTCCATTCCATTCCATTCAATTCCATTGAATTCCATTCCATTCCATTCCATTCCATTCCATTCCATTGAATTCCATTCCTTTCCATTCCATTCCATGGAATTCCATTCCTTTCCATTGAATTCCATTCCATTCCATTCCGTTCCATTCCATTATGTTCCATTCCATTCCATTCCATTCCATTCAATTCCGTTCCGTTCCATTCCGTTCCATTCCGTTGCATTCCATTGAATTCCGATCCATTGCATTGAATTCCGTTCCATTCCATTCCATTCCTTTCCGTTCCTTTCCGTTCCGTTCTACTCGGGTTGATTCCATTCTATTCCATTCCATTCCATTCGATTCCATTCGGTTCCATTCGATTCCATTCGATTCCATTCGATTCCATTCGATTCCATTCCATTCCATTCCATTCCATTCCATTCCATTCCTTTCCATTCCATTGAATTCCATTCCATTCCATTCCATTCGATTCCATTCGATTCCATTGAATTCCATTCCATTCCATTCGTTTCCATTCCATTCCATTCCATTCCATTCCATTCCATTCCATTGAATTCCTTTGAATTCCATTCCAATGAATTCCATTCCATTCAATTCCATTCCATTCCATTCCATTCCATTGAATTAATTTCCATTCCATTCCATTCCATTCCATTTCACTCTATTCCATCGAATTCCATTCCATTCCATTCCATTCCATTCCATTCCATTCCATTCCATTCCATTCCATTCTACTCGGGTTGATTCCATTCTATTCCATTCCATTCCATTCGATTCCATTCGATTCCATTCCATTCCATTCCATTCCATTCCATTCAATTGAATTCCATTCCATTCCTTTCCATTCCATTCCATTCCATTCCATTCCGTTCCATTCCATTCCATCGAATTCCATTCCATTCCATTCCATTCCATTCCATTGAATTCCATTCCATTCCGTTCCGTTCCGTTCCGTTCCGTTCCGTTTCGTTCCGTTCCGTTCCGTTCCATTCCATTCCATTCCATTCCATTCCATTGAATTCCGTTCCATTCCATTGAATTCCATTCCATTCCGTTCCATTCCATTGAATTCTGTTCCGTTCCGTTCCGTTCCGTTCCGTTCCATTCCGTTCCATTCCGTTCCTTTCCGTTCTACTCGGGTTGATTCCATTCTATTCCATTCCATTCCATTCGATTCCATTCGATTCCATTCGATTCCATTCGATTCCATTCCATTCCATTCCATTCCATTGAATTCTGTTCCATTCAATTCCATTCCATTCCATTCCGTTCTACTCGGGTTGATTCCATTCTATTCCATTCCGTTCCGTTCCGTTCCGTTCCTTTCCGTTCCGTTCCATTCCACTCGGGTTGATTCCATTCTATTCCATTCCATTCCATTCGATTCCATTCGATTCCATTCGATTCCATTCGATTCCATTCGATTCCATTCCATTCCATTGAATTCCATTCCATTCCATTCCATTGAACTCCATTCCATTCCATTCCATTCCATTCGATTCCATTCCATTCCATTGAATTCCATTCCATTCCATTCCATTCCATTGAATTCCGTTCCATTCCATTCAATTCCATTCCATTCCATTCCATTCCATTTGAATTCCATACCATTCCATTCCGTTCCATTCCATTCCATTCCATTCCATTCCATTCCATTCCATTCCATTCCATTCCATTCCATTCTACTCGGGTTGATTCCATTCTATTCCATTCCATTCCATTCGATTCCATTCGATTCCATTCGATTCCATTCCATTCCATTGAATTCCATTCCATTCCATTCCATTCCATTCCATTCCATTGAATTCCATTCCATTCCATTGAATTCCGTTCCATTCCATTCCATTCCATTGAATTCCGTTCCATTCCATTCCATTCCATTCCATTGAATTCCATTCCATTGAATTCCATTCCATTCCATTCCATTCCATTGAATTCCATTCCATTCCGTTCCGTTCCGTTCCGTTCCGTTCCGTTCCGTTCCATTCCATTCCATTCCATTCCATTGAATTCCGTTCCATTCCATTGAATTCCATTCCATTCCGTTCCATTCCATTGAATTCTGTTCCGTTCTGTTCCATTCCGTTCCGTTCCATTCCGTTCCATTCCGTTCCTTTCCGTTCTACTCGGGTTGATTCCATTCTATTCCATTCCATTCCATTCGATTCCATTCGATTCCATTCGATTCAATTCGATTCCATTCCATTCCATTCCATTCGAATTCCATTCCATTCCATTCCATTCCATTCCATTCCATTCCATTCCATTGAATTCCATTCCATTCCATTCCATTCCATTGAATTCCGTTCCATTCCATTCCATTCCATTCCATTCCATTCCATTGAATTCCATTCCATTGAATTCCATTCCATTCCATTCCATTCCATTGAATTCCATTCCATTCCATTCCATCGAATTCCATTCCATTCCATTGAATTCCATTCCATTCCATTCCATTCCATTCCATTCCATTCCATTCCATTCCATTCCATCGAATTCCATTCCATTCCATTCCATTCCATTCCATTCCATTCCATTCCATTCCATTCCATCGAATTCCATTCCATTCCATTCCATTCCATTCCATTCCATTCCATTCCATTCCATTCCATTCTACTCGGGTTGATTCCATTCTATTACATTCCACTCCATTCGATTCCATTCGATTCCATTCGATTCCATTCGATTCCATTCCATTCCATTCCATTCAATTGAATTCCATTCCATTCCATTCCATTCCATTCCATTCCATTCCATCGAATTCCATTCCATTCCATTCCATTCCATTCCATTCCATTCCATTGAATTCCATTCCATTCCATTGAATTCCATTCCATTCCATTCCATTCCATTGAATTCCCTTCCATTGAATTCCATTCCTTTCCGTTCCGTTCCGTTCCGTTCTGTTCCATTCTACTCGGGTTAATTCCATTCTATTCCTTTACACTCCATTCGATTCCATTCGATTCCATTCCATTCCATTCCATTTGAATTCCATTGCATTCCATTCCATTCCATTCCATTCCATTCCATTCCATTCCATCGAATTCCATTCCATTCGATTCCATTCCATTCCATTCCATTCCATTCTACTCGTGTTGATAACATTCTATTCCATTCGATTCCATTCGATTCCATTCGATTCCATTCGATTCCATTCGATTCCATTCCATTCCATTCCATTCAATTGAATTCCATTCCATTCCATTCCATTCCATTCCATTCCATTCCGTTCTGCTCGGGTTGATTCCATTCTATTCCATTCCATTCCATTCGATTCCATTCGATTCCATTCGATTCCATTCCATTCCATTCCATTCCATTGAATTCCATTCCATTCCATTCCATTCCATTCCATTCCATTCCATTCCATTCCATTCCATTCCGTTCCATTCCATTCCGTTCCTTTCCTTTCCATTCCGTTCCATTCCATTCCTTTCCGTTCCATTCCGTTGCATTCCGTTCCATTCCACTGAATTCCGTTCCATTCCATTGAATTCCGTTCCATTCCATTGAATTCCATTCCATTCCGTTCCATTCCATTGAATTCTGTTCCGTTCCGTTCCGTTCCGTTCCGTTCCATTCCGTTCCATTCCGTTCCTTTCCGTTCTACTCGGGTTGATTCCATTCTATTCCATTCCATTCCATTCGATTCCATTCGATTCCATTCGATTCCATTCGATTCCATTCCATTCCATTCCATTCCATTGAATTCTGTTCCATTCAATTCCATTCCATTCCATTCCGTTCTACTCGGGTTGATTCCATTCTATTCCATTCCGTTCCGTTCCGTTCCGTTCCTTTCCGTTCCGTTCCATTCCACTCGGGTTGATTCCATTCTATTCCATTCCATTCCATTCGATTCCATTCGATTCCATTCGATTCCATTCGATTCCATTCGATTCCATTCCATTCCATTGAATTCCATTCCATTCCATTCCATTGAACTCCATTCCATTCCATTCCATTCCATTCGATTCCATTCCATTCCATTGAATTCCATTCCATTCCATTCCATTCCATTGAATTCCGTTCCATTCCATTCAATTCCATTCCATTCCATTCCATTCCATTTGAATTCCATACCATTCCATTCCGTTCCATTCCATTCCATTCCATTCCATTCCATTCCATTCCATTCCATTCTACTCGGGTTGATTCCATTCTATTCCATTCCATTCCATTCGATTCCATTCGATTCCATTCGATTCCATTCCATTCCATTCCATTCCATTCCATTCCATTCCATTCCATTCCATTCCATTCCATTGAATTCCATTCCATTCCATTGAATTCCGTTCCATTCCATTCCATTCCATTGAATTCCGTTCCATTCCATTCCATTCCATTCCATTCCATTCCATTGAATTCCATTCCATTGAATTCCATTCCATTCCATTCCATTCCATTGAATTCCATTCCATTCCGTTCCGTTCCGTTCCGTTCCGTTCCGTTCCGTTCCATTCCATTCCATTCCATTCCATTGAATTCCGTTCCATTCCATTGAATTCCATTCCATTCCGTTCCATTCCATTGAATTCTGTTCCGTTCTGTTCCATTCCGTTCCGTTCCATTCCGTTCCATTCCGTTCCTTTCCGTTCTACTCGGGTTGATTCCATTCTATTCCATTCCATTCCATTCGATTCCATTCGATTCCATTCGATTCCATTCGATTCCATTCCATTCCATTCCATTCGAATTCCATTCCATTCCATTCCATTCCATTGAATTCCGTTCCATTCCATTGAATTCCATTCCATTCCGTTCCATTCCATTGAATTCTGTTCCGTTCCGTTCCGTTCCGTTCCATTCCGTTCCATTCCGTTCCTTTCCGTTCTACTCGGGTTGATTCCATTCTATTCCATTCCATTCCATTCGATTCCATTCGATTCCATTCGATTCCATTCGATTCCATTCCATTCCATTCCATTCCATTGAATTCTGTTCCATTCAATTCCATTCCATTCCATTCCGTTCTACTCGGGTTGATTCCATTCTATTCCATTCCGTTCCGTTCCGTTCCGTTCCTTTCCGTTCCGTTCCATTCCACTCGGGTTGATTCCATTCTATTCCATTCCATTCCATTCGATTCCATTCGATTCCATTCGATTCCATTCGATTCCATTCGATTCCATTCCATTCCATTGAATTCCATTCCATTCCATTCCATTGAACTCCATTCCATTCCATTCCATTCCATTCGATTCCATTCCATTCCATTGAATTCCATTCCATTCCATTCCATTCCATTGAATTCCGTTCCATTCCATTCAATTCCATTCCATTCCATTCCATTCCATTTGAATTCCATACCATTCCATTCGGTTCCATTCCATTCCATTCCATTCCATTCCATTCCATTCCATTCCATTCCATTCCATTCTACTCGGGTTGATTCCATTCTATTCCATTCCATTCCATTCGATTCCATTCGATTCCATTCGATTCCATTCCATTCCATTGAATTCCATTCCATTCCATTCCATTCCATTCCATTCCATTGAATTCCATTCCATTCCATTGAATTCCGTTCCATTCCATTCCATTCCATTGAATTCCGTTCCATTCCATTCCATTCCATTCCATTGAATTCCATTCCATTGAATTCCATTCCATTCCATTCCATTCCATTGAATTCCATTCCATTCCGTTCCGTTCCGTTCCGTTCCGTTCCGTTCCGTTCCATTCCATTCCATTCCATTCCATTGAATTCCGTTCCATTCCATTGAATTCCATTCCATTCCGTTCCATTCCATTGAATTCTGTTCCGTTCTGTTCCATTCCGTTCCGTTCCATTCCGTTCCATTCCGTTCCTTTCCGTTCTACTCGGGTTGATTCCATTCTATTCCATTCCATTCCATTCGATTCCATTCGATTCCATTCGATTCCATTCGATTCCATTCCATTCCATTCCATTCGAATTCCATTCCATTCCATTCCATTCCATTCCATTCCATTCCATTCCATTCCATTGAATTCCATTCCATTCCATTCCATTCCATTGAATTCCGTTCCATTCCATTCCATTCCATTCCATTCCATTCCATTCCATTGAATTCCATTCCATTGAATTCCATTCCATTCCATTCCATTCCATTGAATTCCATTCCATTCCATTCCATCGAATTCCATTCCATTCCATTGAATTCCATTCCATTCCATTCCATTCCATTCCATTCCATTCCATTCCATTCCATTCCATCGAATTCCATTCCATTCCATTCCATTCCATTCCATTCCATTCCATTCCATTCCATCGAATTCCATTCCATTCCATTCCATTCCATTCCATTCCATTCCATTCCATTCCATTCTACTCGGGTTGATTCCATTCTATTACATTCCACTCCATTCGATTCCATTCGATTCCATTCGATTCCATTCGATTCCATTCCATTCCATTCCATTCAATTGAATTCCATTCCATTCCATTCCATTCCATTCCATTCCATTCCATCGAATTCCATTCCATTCCATTCCATTCCATTCCATTCCATTCCATTGAATTCCATTCCATTCCATTGAATTCCATTCCATTCCATTCCATTCCATTGAATTCCCTTCCATTGAATTCCATTCCTTTCCGTTCCGTTCCGTTCCGTTCTGTTCCATTCTACTCGGGTTAATTCCATTCTATTCCTTTACACTCCATTCGATTCCATTCGATTCCATTCCATTCCATTCCATTTGAATTCCATTGCATTCCATTCCATTCCATTCCATTCCATTCCATTCCATTCCATTCCATCGAATTCCATTCCATTCGATTCCATTCCATTCCATTCCATTCCATTCTACTCGTGTTGATAACATTCTATTCCATTCGATTCCATTCGATTCCATTCGATTCCATTCGATTCCATTCGATTCCATTCCATTCCATTCCATTCAATTGAATTCCATTCCATTCCATTCCATTCCATTCCATTCCATTCCGTTCTGCTCGGGTTGATTCCATTCTATTCCATTCCATTCCATTCGATTCCATTCGATTCCATTCGATTCCATTCCATTCCATTCCATTCCATTGAATTCCATTCCATTCCATTCCATTCCATTCCATTCCATTCCATTCCATTCCATTCCATTCCATTCCGTTCCATTCCATTCCGTTCCTTTCCTTTCCATTCCGTTCCATTCCATTCCTTTCCGTTCCATTCCGTTGCATTCCGTTCCATTCCACTGAATTCCGTTCCATTCCATTGAATTCCGTTCCATTCCATTGAATTCCATTCCATTCCGTTCCATTCCATTGAATTCTGTTCCGTTCCGTTCCGTTCCGTTCCGTTCCATTCCGTTCCATTCCGTTCCTTTCCGTTCTACTCGGGTTGATTCCATTCTATTCCATTCCATTCCATTCGATTCCATTCGATTCCATTCGATTCCATTCGATTCCATTCCATTCCATTCCATTCCATTGAATTCTGTTCCATTCAATTCCATTCCATTCCATTCCGTTCTACTCGGGTTGATTCCATTCTATTCCATTCCGTTCCGTTCCGTTCCGTTCCTTTCCGTTCCGTTCCATTCCACTCGGGTTGATTCCATTCTATTCCATTCCATTCCATTCGATTCCATTCGATTCCATTCGATTCCATTCGATTCCATTCGATTCCATTCCATTCCATTGAATTCCATTCCATTCCATTCCATTGAACTCCATTCCATTCCATTCCATTCCATTCGATTCCATTCCATTCCATTGAATTCCATTCCATTCCATTCCATTCCATTGAATTCCGTTCCATTCCATTCAATTCCATTCCATTCCATTCCATTCCATTTGAATTCCATACCATTCCATTCCGTTCCATTCCATTCCATTCCATTCCATTCCATTCCATTCCATTCCATTCTACTCGGGTTGATTCCATTCTATTCCATTCCATTCCATTCGATTCCATTCGATTCCATTCGATTCCATTCCATTCCATTCCATTCCATTCCATTCCATTCCATTGAATTCCATTCCATTCCATTGAATTCCGTTCCATTCCATTCCATTCCATTGAATTCCGTTCCATTCCATTCCATTCCATTCCATTCCATTCCATTGAATTCCATTCCATTGAATTCCATTCCATTCCATTCCATTCCATTGAATTCCATTCCATTCCGTTCCGTTCCGTTCCGTTCCGTTCCGTTCCGTTCCATTCCATTCCATTCCATTCCATTGAATTCCGTTCCATTCCATTGAATTCCATTCCATTCCGTTCCATTCCATTGAATTCTGTTCCGTTCTGTTCCATTCCGTTCCGTTCCATTCCGTTCCATTCCGTTCCTTTCCGTTCTACTCGGGTTGATTCCATTCTATTCCATTCCATTCCATTCGATTCCATTCGATTCCATTCGATTCCATTCGATTCCATTCCATTCCATTCCATTCGAATTCCATTCCATTCCATTCCATTCCATTGAATTCCGTTCCATTCCATTGAATTCCATTCCATTCCGTTCCATTCCATTGAATTCTGTTCCGTTCCGTTCCGTTCCGTTCCGTTCCATTCCGTTCCATTCCGTTCCTTTCCGTTCTACTCGGGTTGATTCCATTCTATTCCATTCCATTCCATTCGATTCCATTCGATTCCATTCGATTCCATTCGATTCCATTCCATTCCATTCCATTCCATTGAATTCTGTTCCATTCAATTCCATTCCATTCCATTCCGTTCTACTCGGGTTGATTCCATTCTATTCCATTCCGTTCCGTTCCGTTCCGTTCCTTTCCGTTCCGTTCCATTCCACTCGGGTTGATTCCATTCTATTCCATTCCATTCCATTCGATTCCATTCGATTCCATTCGATTCCATTCGATTCCATTCGATTCCATTCCATTCCATTGAATTCCATTCCATTCCATTCCATTGAACTCCATTCCATTCCATTCCATTCCATTCGATTCCATTCCATTCCATTGAATTCCATTCCATTCCATTCCATTCCATTGAATTCCGTTCCATTCCATTCAATTCCATTCCATTCCATTCCATTCCATTTGAATTCCATACCATTCCATTCGGTTCCATTCCATTCCATTCCATTCCATTCCATTCCATTCCATTCCATTCCATTCTACTCGGGTTGATTCCATTCTATTCCATTCCATTCCATTCGATTCCATTCGATTCCATTCGATTCCATTCCATTCCATTGAATTCCATTCCATTCCATTCCATTCCATTCCATTCCATTGAATTCCATTCCATTCCATTGAATTCCGTTCCATTCCATTCCATTCCATTGAATTCCGTTCCATTCCATTCCATTCCATTCCATTGAATTCCATTCCATTGAATTCCATTCCATTCCATTCCATTCCATTGAATTCCATTCCATTCCGTTCCGTTCCGTTCCGTTCCGTTCCGTTCCGTTCCATTCCATTCCATTCCATTCCATTGAATTCCGTTCCATTCCATTGAATTCCATTCCATTCCGTTCCATTCCATTGAATTCTGTTCCGTTCTGTTCCATTCCGTTCCGTTCCATTCCGTTCCATTCCGTTCCTTTCCGTTCTACTCGGGTTGATTCCATTCTATTCCATTCCATTCCATTCGATTCCATTCGAATCCATTCGATTCCATTCGATTCCATTCCATTCCATTCCATTCGAATTCCATTCCATTCCATTCCATTCCATTCCATTCCATTCCATTGAATTCCATTCCATTCCATTCCATTCCATTGAATTCCGTTCCATTCCATTCCATTCCATTCCATTCCATTCCATTGAATTCCATTCCATTGAATTCCATTCCATTCCATTCCATTCCATTGAATTCCATTCCATTCCATTCCATCGAATTCCATTCCATTCCATTGAATTCCATTCCATTCCATTCCATTCCATTCCATTCCATTCCATTCCATTCCATTCCATTCCATTCCATCGAATTCCATTCCATTCCATTCCATTCCATTCCATTCCATTCCATTCCATTCCATTCCATTCCATCGAATTCCATTCCATTCCATTCCATTCCATTCCATTCCATTCCATTCCATTCCATTCTACTCGGGTTGATTCCATTCTATTACATTCCACTCCATTCGATTCCATTCGATTCCATTCGATTCCATTCGATTCCATTCCATTCCATTCCATTCAATTGAATTCCATTCCATTCCATTCCATTCCATTCCATTCCATTCCATCGAATTCCATTCCATTCCATTCCATTCCATTCCATTCCATTCCATTCCATTGAATTCCATTCCATTCCATTGAATTCCATTCCATTCCATTCCATTCCATTGAATTCCGTTCCATTCCATTCCATTCCATTCCATTCCATTCCATTCGATTCCATTCCATTCCCTTGAATTCCATTCCATTCCATTCCATTCCATTCCATTCCATTCCATTGAATTCCATTCCATTGAATTCCATTCCATTCCATTGAATTCCATTCCAGTCCATTCTATTCCATTGAATTCCGTTCCATTCCATTCCATTCCATTCCATTCCGTTCCATTCCATTTGAATTCCATTCCATTCCATTCCATTCCATTCCATTCTACTCGGGTTGATTCCATTCTATTCCATTACATTCCATTCGATTCCATTCGATTCCATTCGATTCCATTCGAGTAAATTCCATTCCATTCAATTCCATTGAATTCCATTCCATTCCATTCCATTCCATTCCATTCCATTCCATTCCATTGAATTCCATTCCTTTCCATTCCATTCCATGGAATTCCATTCCATTCCATTGAATTCCATTCCATTCCATTCCGTTCCATTCCATTATGTTCCATTCCATTCCATTCCATTCCATTCAATTCCGTTCCGTTCCATTCCGTTCCATTCCGTTCCATTCCATTGAATTCCGATCCATTGCATTGAATTCCGTTCCATTCCATTCCATTCCTTTCCGTTCCGTTCCGTTCCGTTCTACTCGGGTTGATTCCATTCTATTCCATTCCATTCCATTCGATTCCATTCGATTCCATTCGATTCCATTCCATTCCATTCGATTCCATTCAATTCCATTCCATTCCATTCCATTCCATTCCATTCCATTCCATTGAATTCCTTTCCATTCCATTGAATTCCATTCCATTCCATTCCATTCGATTCCATTCGATTCCATTGAATTCCATTCCATTCCATTCCTTTCCATTCCATTCCATTCCATTCCATTCCATTCCATTCCATTTAATTCCATTGAATTCCATTCCAATGAATTCCATTCCATTTAATTCCATTCCATTCCATTCCATTCCATTCTATTCCATCGAATTCCATTCCAATCCATTCCATTCCATTCCATTCCATTCCATTCCATGCCATTCCATTCCATTCCATTCCATTCCATTCTACTCGGGTTGATTCCATTCTATTCCATTCCATTCCATTCGATTCCATTCGATTCCATTCCATTCCATTCCATTCCATTCGATTGAATTCCATTCCCTTCCATTCCATTCCATTCCATTCCATTCCATTCCGTTCCATTCCATTCCATCGAATTCCATTCCATTCCATTCCATTCCATTCCATTGAATTCCATTCCATTCCGTTCCGTTCCGTTCCGTTCCGTTTCGTTCCGTTCCGTTCCGTTCCGTTCCATTCCATTCCATTCCATTCCATTGAATTCCGTTCCATTCCATTGAATTCCATTCCATTTCGTTCCATTCCATTGAATTCTGTTCCGTTCCGTTCCGTTCCGTTCCATTCCGTTCCATTCCGTTCCTTTCCGTTCTACTCGGGTTGATTCCATTCTATTCCATTCCATTCCATTCGATTCCATTCGATTCCATTCGAATCCATTCGATTCCATTCGATTCCATTCGATTCCATTCCATTCCATTGAATTCCATTCCATTCCATTCCATTCCATTGAATTCCGTTCCATTCCATTCCATTCCATTCCATTCCATTCCTTTCCGTTCCATTCCGTTCCGTTCCGTTCCGTTCCGTTCCGTTCTACTCGGGTTGATTCCATTCTATTCCATTCCATTCCATTCGATTCCATTCTATTCCATTCGATTCCATTCGATTCAATTCGATTCCATTCCATTCCATTCCATTCCATTCCATTCCATTGAATTCCATTCCATTCCATTCCGTTCCATTCCATTCCGTTCCATTCCATTCCATTCCATTCCATTCCATTCCATTACATTCCCTTCCATTCCTTTCCATTCCGTTCCATTCCATTGAATTCCGATCCATTGCATTGAATTCCGTTCCATTCCATTCCATTCCTTTCCGTTCCGTTCCGTTCCGTTCCGTTCCGTTCTACTCGGATTGATTCCATTCTATTCCATTCCATTCCATTCGATTCCATTCGATTCCATTCGATTCCATTCGACTCCATTCCATTCCATTCCATTCCATTCCATTCCATTCCATTCCATTCCATTGAACTCCATTCCATTCCATTCCATTCCATTCCATTCCATTCCATTCCATTCCATTGAATTCCATTCCATTCCATTCCATTCCATTGAATTCTGTTCCATTCCATTCCATTCCATTCCATTCCGTTCTACTCGGGTTGATTCCATTCTATTCCATTCCGTTCCGTTCCTTTCCGTTCCGTTCCATTCCACTCGGGTTGATTCCATTCTATTCCATTCCATTCCATTCGATTCCATTCGATTCCATTCGATTCCATTCGATTCCATTCGATTAGATTCCATTCCATTCCATTCCATTGAATTCCATTCCATTCCATTCCATTCCATTGAATTCCGTTCCATTCCATTCAATTCCATTCCATTCCATTCCTTTTGAATTCCATTCCATTCCATTCCATTCCATTCCATTCCATTCCATTCCATTTCATTCCATTCCATTCCATTCCATTCCATTCCATTCCATTCTACTCGGGTTGATTCCATTCTATTCCATTCCATTCCATTCGATTCCATTCGATTCCATTCCTTTCCATTCGATTCCATTCCCTTCCATTCCATTCCATTCCATTCCATTCCATTCCATGGAATTCCATTCCATTCCCTTGAATTCCATTCCATTCCATTCCATTCCATTCCATTCCATTCCATTCCATTGAATTCCATTCCATTGAATTCCATTCCATTCCATTGAATTCCATTCCAATCCATTCCATTCCATTGAATTCCGTTCCATTCCATTCCATTCCATTCCATTCCATTCCATTCTTCTCGGGTTGATTCCATTCTATTACATTCCATTCCATTCCATTCCATTCGATTCCATTCGATTCCATTCGATTCCATTCCATTCCATTCAATTCCATTGAATTCCATTCCATTCCATTCCATTCCATTCCATTCCATTGAATTCCATTCCTTTCCATTCCATTCCATGGAATTCCATTCCATTCCATGGAATTCCATTCCATTCCATGGAATTCCATTCCATTCCATGGAATTCCATTCCATTCCATGGAATTCCATTCCATTCCATGGAATTCCATTCCATTCCATGGAATTCCATTCCATTCCATTCCGTTCCATTCCATTATGTTCCATTCCATTCCATTCCATTCCATTCAATTCCGTTCTGTTCCATTCCGTTCCATTCCGTTCCATTCCATTGAATTCCGATCCATTGCATTGAATTCCGTTCCATTCCATTCCATTCCTTTCCGATCCGTTCGGTTCCGTTCTACTCGGGTTGATTCCATTCTATTCCATTCCATTCCATTCGATTCCATTCGATTCCATTCGATTCCATTCGATTCCATTCGATTCCATTCGATTCCATTCGATTCCATTCCATTCCATTCCATTCCATTCCATTCCATTCCATTGAATTCCATTCCATTCCATTCCATTCGATTCCATTCGATTCCATTGAATTCCATTCCATTCCATTCCTTTCCATTCCATTCCATTCCATTCCATTCCATTCCATTCCATTGAATTCCATTGAATTCCATTCCAATGAATTCCATTCCATTCCATTCCATTCCATTCCATTCCATTCCATTGAATTAATTTCCATTCCATTCCATTCCATTCCATTTCACTCTATTCCATCGAATTCCATTCCATTCCATTCCATTCCATTCCATTCCATTCCATTCCATTCCATTCCATTCCATTCCATTCCATTCCATTCTACTCGGTTTGATTCCATTCTATTCCATTCCATTCCATTCGATTCCATTCGATTCCATTCCATTCCATTCCATTCCATTCAATTGAATTCCATTACATTTCTTTCCATTCCATTCCATTCCATTCCATTCCGTTCCTTTCCATTCCATCGAATTCCATTCCATTCCATTCCATTCCATTCCATTGAATTCCATTCCATTCCGTTCCGTTCCATTGAATTCCGTTCCATTCCATTCAATTCCATTCCATTCCATTCCTTTTGAATTCCATTCCATTCCATTCCATTCCATTCCATTCCATTCCATTCCATTCCATTCCATTCCATTCCATTCCATTCCATTCTACTCGGGTTGATTCCATTCTATTCCATTCCATTCCATTCGATTCCATTCGATTCCATTCCTTTCCATTCGATTCCATTCCATTCCATTCCATTCCATTCCATTCCATTCCATTCCATGGAATTCCATTCCATTCCCTTGAATTCCATTCCATTCCATTCCATTCCATTCCATTCCATTCCATTGAATTCCATTCCATTGAATTCCATTCCATTCCATTGAATTCCATTCCAATCCATTCCATTCCAATGAATTCCGTTCCATTCCATTCCATTCCATTCCATTCCATTCCATTCTTCTCGGGTTGATTCCATTCTATTCCATTCCATTCCATTCGATTCCATTCGATTCCATTCGATTCCATTCGATTCCATTCCATTCCATTCCATTCCATTGAATTCCATTCCATTCCATTCCATTCCATTCCATTGAATTCCATTCCTTTCCATTCCATTCCATGGAATTCCATTCCATTCCATTGAATTCCATTCCATTCCATTCCGTTTCATTCCATTATGTTCCATTCCATTCCATTCCATTCCATTCAATTCCGTTCCGTTCCATTCCATTCCATTCCGTTCCATTCCATTGAATTCCGATCCATTGCATTGAATTCCGTTCCATTCCATTCCATTCCTTTCCGATCCGTTCGGTTCCGTTCTACTCGGGTTGATTCCATTCTATTCCATTCCATTCCATTCGATTCCATTCGATTCCATTCGATTCCATTCGATTCCATTCCATTCCATTCCATTCCATTGAATTCCATTCCAGTCCATTCCATTCCATTGAATTCCGTTCCATTCCATTCCATTCCATTCCATTCCGTTCCATTCCATTTGAATTCCATTCCATTCCATTCCATTCCATTCCATTCTACTCGGGTTGATTCCATTCTATTCCATTACATTCCATTCGATTCCATTCGATTCCATTCGATTCCATTCGAGTAAATTCCATTCCATTCAATTCCATTGAATTCCATTCCATTCCATTCCATTCCATTCCATTCCATTCCATTCCATTCCATTGAATTCCATTCCTTTCCATTCCATTCCATGGAATTCCATTCCATTCCATTGAATTCCATTCCATTCCATTCCGTTCCATTCCATTATGTTCCATTCCATTCCATTCCATTCCATTCAATTCCGTTCCGTTCCATTCCGTTCCATTCCGTTCCATTCCATTGAATTCCGATCCATTGCATTGAATTCCGTTCCATTCCATTCCATTCCTTTCCGTTCCGTTCCGTTCCGTTCTACTCGGGTTGATTCCATTCTATTCCATTCCATTCCATTCGATTCCATTCGATTCCATTCGATTCCATTCCATTCCATTCGATTCCATTCGATTCCATTCCATTCCATTCCATTCCATTCCATTCCATTCCATTCCATTCCATTGAATTCCTTTCCATTCCATTGAATTCCATTCCATTCCATTCCATTCGATTCCATTCGATTCCATTGAATTCCATTCCATTCCATTCCTTTCCATTCCATTCCATTCCATTCCATTCCATTTAATTCCATTGAATTCCATTCCAATGAATTCCATTCCATTTAGTTCCATTCCATTCCATTCCATTCCATTGAATTAATTTCCATTCCATTCCATTCCATTCCATTCCATTCCATTCTATTCCATCGAATTCCATTCCAATCCATTCCATTCCATTCCATTCCATTCCATTCCATTCCATTCCATTCCATTCCATTCCATTCCATTCCATTCTACTCGGGTTGATTCCATTCTATTCCATTCCATTCCATTCGATTCCATTCGATTCCATTCCATTCCATTCCATTCCATTCGATTGAATTCCATTCCCTTCCATTCCATTCCATTCCATTCCATTCCATTCCGTTCCATTCCATTCCATCGAATTCCATTCCATTCCATTCCATTCCATTCCATTGAATTCCATTCCATTCCGTTCCGTTCCGTTCCGTTCCGTTTCGTTTCGTTCCGTTCCGTTCCGTTCCATTCCATTCCATTCCATTCCATTGAATTCCGATCCATTCCATTGAATTCCATTCCATTTGGTTCCATTCCATTGAATTCTGTTCCGTTCCGTTCCCTTCCGTTCCATTCCGTTCCATTCCGTTCCTTTCCGTTCTACTCGGGTTGATTCCATTCTATTCCATTCCATTCCATTCGATTCCATTCGATTCCATTCGAATCCATTCGATTCCATTCGATTCCATTCGATTCCATTCCATTCCATTGAATTCCATTCCATTCCATTCCATTCCATTGAATTCCGTTCCATTCCATTCCATTCCATTCCATTCCATTCCTTTCCGTTCCATTCCGTTCCGTTCCGTTCCGTTCCGTTCCGTTCTACTCGGGTTGATTCCATTCTATTCCATTCCATTCCATTCGATTCCATTCTATTCCATTCGATTCCATTCGATTCAATTCGATTCCATTCCATTCCATTCCATTCCATTCCATTCCATTGAATTCCATTCCATTCCATTCCGTTCCATTCCATTCCGTTCCATTCCATTCCATTCCATTCCATTCCATTCCATTACATTCCCTTCCATTCCTTTCCATTCCGTTCCATTCCATTGAATTCCGATCCATTGCATTGAATTCCGTTCCATTCCATTCCATTCCTTTCCGTTCCGTTCCGTTCCGTTCCGTTCCGTTCTACTCGGATTGATTCCATTCTATTCCATTCCATTCCATTCGATTCCATTCGATTCCATTCGATTCCATTCGACTCCATTCCATTCCATTCCATTCCATTCCATTCCATTCCATTCCATTCCATTGAACTCCATTCCATTCCATTCCATTCCATTCCATTCCATTCCATTCCATTCCATTGAATTCCATTCCATTCCATTCCATTCCATTGAATTCTGTTCCATTCCATTCCATTCCATTCCATTCCGTTCTACTCGGGTTGATTCCATTCTATTCCATTCCGTTCCGTTCCTTTCCGTTCCGTTCCATTCCACTCGGGTTGATTCCATTCTATTCCATTCCATTCCATTCGATTCCATTCGATTCCATTCGATTCCATTCGATTAGATTCCATTCCATTCCATTCCATTGAATTCCATTCCATTCCATTCCATTCCATTGAATTCCGTTCCATTCCATTCAATTCCATTCCATTCCATTCCTTTTGAATTCCATTCCATTCCATTCCATTCCATTCCATTCCATTCCATTTCATTCCATTCCATTCCATTCCATTCCATTCCATTCCATTCTACTCGGGTTGATTCCATTCTATTCCATTCCATTCCATTCGATTCCATTCGATTCCATTCCTTTCCATTCGATTCCATTCCATTCCATTCCATTCCATTCCATTCCATTCCATTCCATGGAATTCCATTCCATTCCCTTGAATTCCATTCCATTCCATTCCATTCCATTCCATTCCATTCCATTGAATTCCATTCCATTGAATTCCATTCCATTCCATTGAATTCCATTCCAATCCATTCCATTCCATTGAATTCCGTTCCATTCCATTCCATTCCATTCCATTCCATTCCATTCTTCTCGGGTTGATTCCATTCTATTACATTCCATTCCATTCCATTCCATTCGATTCCATTCGATTCCATTCGATTCCATTCCATTCCATTCAATTCCATTGAATTCCATTCCATTCCATTCCATTCCATTCCATTGAATTCCATTCCTTTCCATTCCATTCCATGGAATTCCATTAGATTCCATGGAATTCCATTCCATTCCATGGAATTCCATTCCATTCCATGGAATTCCATTCCATTCCATTTCGTTCCATTCCATTATGTTCCATTCCATTCCATTCCATTCCATTCAATTCCGTTCTGTTCCATTCCGTTCCATTCCGGTCCATTCCATTGAATTCCGATCCATTGCATTGAATTCCGTTCCATTCCATTCCATTCCTTTCCGATCCGTTCGGTTCCGTTCTACTCGGGTTGATTCCATTCTATTCCATTCCATTCCATTCGATTCCATTCGATTCCATTCGATTCCATTCGATTCCATTCGATTCCATTCGATTCCATTCGATTCCATTCGATTCCATTCCATTCCATTCCATTGAATTCCATTCCATTCCATTCCATTCGATTCCATTCGATTCCATTGAATTCCATTCCATTCCATTCCTTTCCATTCCATTCCATTCCATTCCATTCCATTCCATTCCATTGAATTCCATTCCAATGAATTCCATTCCATTCAATTCCATTCCATTCCATTCCATTCCATTGAATTAATTTCCATTCCATTCCATTCCATTCCATTTCACTCTATTCCATCGAATTCCATTCCATTCCATTCCATTCCATTCCATTCCATTCCATTCCATTCCATTCCATTCCATTCCACTGGGTTTGATTCCATTCTATTCCATTCCATTCCATTCGATTCCATTCGATTCCATTCCATTCCATTCCATTCCATTCAATTGAATTCCATTACATTTCTTTCCATTCCATTCCATTCCATTCCATTCCGTTCCTTTCCATTCCATCGAATTCCATTCCATTCCATTCCATTCCATTCCATTCCATTGAATTCCATTCCATTCCGTTCCGTTCCATTGAATTCCGTTCCATTCCATTCAATTCCATTCCATTCCATTCCTTTTGAATTCCATTCCATTCCATTCCATTCCATTCCATTCCATTCCATTCCATTCCATTCCATTCCATTCCATTCCATTCCATTCCATTCTACTCGGGTTGATTCCATTCTATTCCATTCCATTCCATTCTTCTCGGGTTGATTCCATTCTATTCCATTCCATTCCATTCGATTCCATTCGATTCCATTCGATTCCATTCGATTCCATTCGATTCCATTCGATTCCATTCGATTCCATTCCATTCCATTCCATTCCATTCCATTCCATTCCATTGAATTCCATTCCATTCCATTCCATTCGATTCCATTCGATTCCATTGAATTCCATTCCATTCCATTCCTTTCCATTCCATTCCATTCCATTCCATTCCATTCCATTGAATTCCATTGAATTCCATTCCAATGAATTCCATTCCATTCAATTCCATTCCATTCCATTCCATTCCATTGAATTAATTTCCATTCCATTCCATTCCATTCCATTTCACTCTATTCCATCGAATTCCATTCCATTCCATTCCATTCCATTCCATTCCATTCCATTCCATTCCATTCCATTCCATTCCATTCCACTGGGTTTGATTCCATTCTATTCCATTCCATTCCATTCGATTCCATTCGATTCCATTCCATTCCATTCCATTCCATTCAATTGAATTCCATTACATTTCTTTCCATTCCATTCCATTCCATTCCATTCCGTTCCTTTCCATTCCATCGAATTCCATTCCATTCCATTCCATTCCATTCCATTCCATTGAATTCCATTCCATTCCGTTCCGTTCCATTGAATTCCGTTCCATTCCATTCAATTCCATTCCATTCCATTCCTTTTGAATTCCATTCCATTCCATTCCATTCCATTCCATTCCATTCCATTCCATTCCATTCCATTCCATTCCATTCTACTCGGGTTGATTCCATTCTATTCCATTCCATTCCATTCGATTCCATTCGATTCCATTCCTTTCCATTCGATTCCATTCCATTCCATTCCATTCCATTCCATTCCATTCCATTCCATGGAATTCCATTCCATTCCCTTGAATTCCATTCCATTCCATTCCATTCCATTCCATTCCATTCCATTGAATTCCATTCCATTGAATTCCATTCCATTCCATTGAATTCCATTCCAATCCATTCCATTCCAATGAATTCCGTTCCATTCCATTCCATTCCATTCCATTCCATTCCATTCTTCTCGGGTTGATTCCATTCTATTCCATTCCATTCCATTCGATTCCATTCGATTCCATTCGATTCCATTCGATTCCATTCCATTCCATTCCATTCCATTGAATTCCATTCCATTCCATTCCATTCCATTCCATTGAATTCCATTCCTTTCCATTCCATTCCATGGAATTCCATTCCATTCCATTGAATTCCATTCCATTCCATTCCGTTCCATTCCATTATGTTCCATTCCATTCCATTCCATTCCATTCAATTCCGTTCCGTTCCATTCCATTCCATTCCGTTCCATTCCATTGAATTCCGATCCATTGCATTGAATTCCGTTCCATTCCATTCCATTCCTTTCCGATCCGTTCGGTTCCGTTCTACTCGTGTTGATTCCATTCTATTCCATTCCATTCCATTCGATTCCATTCGATTCCATTCGATTCCATTCGATTCCATTCGATTCCATTCGATTCCATTCGATTCCATTCCATTCCATTCCATTCCATTCCATTCCATTCCATTGAATTCCATTCCATTCCATTCCATTCGATTCCATTCGATTCCATTGAATTCCATTCCATTCCATTCCTACCCATTCCATTCCATTCCATTCCATTCCATTCCATTCCATTGAATTCCATTGAATTCCATTCCAATGAATTCCATTCCATTCCATTCCATTCCATTCCATTCCATTCCATTGAATTAATTTTCATTCCATTCCATTCCATTCCATTTCACTCTATTCCATCGAATTCCATTCCATTCCATTCCATTCCATTCCATTCCATTCCATTCCATTCCATTCCATTCCATTCTACTCGGTTTGATTCCATTCTATTCCATTCCATTCCATTCGATTCCATTCGATTCCATTCCATTCCATTGAATTGAATTCCATTCCATTCCTTTCCATTCCATTCCATTCCATTCCATTCCATTCCGTTCCATTCCATTCCATCGAATTCCATTCCATTCCATTCCATTCCATTCCATTGAATTCCATTCCATTCCATTCCGTTCCGTTCCGTTCCGTTCCGTTTCGTTCCGTTCCGTTCCGTTCCATTCCATTCCATTCCATTCCATTCCATTGAATTCCGTTCCATTCCATTGAATTCCATTCCATTCCGTTCCATTCCATTGAATTCTGTTCCGTTCCGTTCCGTTCCGTTCCGTTCCATTCCGTTCCATTCCGTTCCTTTCCGTTCTACTCGGGTTGATTCCATTCTATTCCATTCCATTCCATTCGATTCCATTCGATTCCATTCGAATCCATTCGATTCCATTCGATTCCATTCGATTCCATTCCATTCCATTGAATTCCATTCCATTCCATTCCATTCCATTGAATTCCGTTCCATTCCATTCAATTCCATTCCATTCCATTCCTTTCCGTTCCGTTCCGTTCCGTTCCGTTCCGTTCCGTTCCGTTCTACTCGGGTTGATTCCATTCTATTCCATTCCATTCCATTCGATTCCATTCTATTCCATTCGATTCCATTCGATTCAATTCGATTCTATTCCATTCAATTCCATTCCATTCCATTCCATTCCGTTCCATTCCATTCCGTTCCATTCCATTCCATTCCATTCCATTCCATTCCATTCCATTACATTCCCTTCCATTCCTTTCCATTCCGTTCCATTCCATTGAATTCCGACCCATTGCATTGAATTCCGGTCCATTCCATTCCATTCCTTTCCGTTCCGTTCCGTTCCGTTCCGTTCCGTTCCGTTCTACTCGGATTGATTCCATTCTATTCCATTCCATTCCATTCGATTCCATTCGATTCCATTCGATTCCATTCGACTCCATTCCATTCCATTCCATTCCATTCCATTCCATTCCATTCCATAGAACGCCATTCCATTCCATTCCATTCCATTCCATTCCATTCCATTCCATTGAATTCCATTCCATTCCATTCCATTCCATTGAATTCTGTTCCATTCCATTCCATTCCATTCCATTCCGTTCTACTCGGGTTGATTCCATTCTATTCCATTCCGTTCCGTTCCGTTCCGTTCCGTTCCATTCCACTCGGGTTGATTCCATTCTATTCCATTCCATTCCATTCGATTCCATTCGATTCCATTCGGTTCCATTCGATTCCATTCGATTCGATTCCATTCCATTCCATTCCATTGAATTCCATTCCATTCCATTCCATTCCATTGAATTCCGTTCCATTCCATTCAATTCCATTCCATTCCATTCCTTTTGAATTCCATTCCTTTCCATTCCATTCCATTCCATTGCATTCCATTCCATTCCATTCAATTCCATTCCATTCCATTCAATTCCATTCCATTCTACTCGGGTTGATTACATTCTATTCCATTCCATTCCATTCGATTCCATTCGATTCCATTCCTTTCCATTCGATTCCATTCCATTCCATTCCATTCCATTCCATTCCATTCCATTCCATTCCATGGAATTCCATTCCATTCCCTTGAATTCCATTCCATTCCATTCCATTCCATTCCATTCCATTCCATTCCATTCCATTCCATTCCATTGAATTCCATTCCATTCCATTGAATTCCATTCCAATCCATTCCATTCCATTGAATTCCGTTCCATTCCATTCCATTCCATTCCATTCCATTCCATTCCATTCCATTCTACTCGGGTTGATTCCATTCTATTACATTCCATTCCATTCCATTCTACTCGGGTTGATTCCATTCTATTCCATTCCATTCCATTCGATTCCATTCGATTCCATTCGATTCCATTCGATTCCATTCCATTCCATTCAATTCCATTGAATTCCATTCCATTCCATTCCATTCCATTCCATTGAATTCCATTCCTTTCCATTCCATTCCATGGAATTCCATTCCATTCCATTGAATTCCATTCCATTCCATTCCGTTCCATTCCATTATGTTCCATTCCATTCCATTCCATTCCATTCAATTCCGTTCCGTTCCATTCCGTTCCATTCCGTTCCATTCCATTGAATTCCGATCCATTGCATTGAATTCCGTTCCATTCCATTCCATTCCTTTCGATCCGTTCGGTTCCGTTCTACTCGGGTTGATTCCATTCTATTCCATTCCATTCCATTCCATTCCATTCGATTCCATTCGATTCCATTCGATTCCATTCGATTCCATTCGATTCCATTCCATTCCATTCCATTCCATTCCATTCCATTGAATTCCATTCCGTTCCATTCCATTCCATTCCATTCCATTCCATTGAATTCCGTTCCATTCCATTGAATTCCATTCCATTCCGTTCCATTCCATTGAATTCTGTTCCGTTCCGTTCCGTTCCGTTCCATTCCGTTCCATTCCGTTCCTTTCCGTTCTACTCGGGTTGATTCCATTCTATTCCATTCCATTCCATTCGATTCCATTCGATTCCATTCGATTCCATTCGATTCCATTCCATTCCATTCCATTCCATTCCATTCAATTGAATTCCATTCCATTCCATTGAATTCCATTCCATTCCATTCCATTCCATTGAATTCCGTTCCATTCCATTCCATTCCATTCCATTCCATTCCATTCCATTGAATTCCATTCCATTGAATTCCATTCCATTCCATTCCATTCCATCGAATTCCATTCCATTCCATTCCATTCCATTCCATTCCATTCCATTCCATTCCATTCCATTCCATTCCATCGAATTCCATTCCACTCCATTCCATTCCATTCCATTCCATTCCATTCCATTCCATTCCATTCCATTCCATCGAATTCCATTCCATTCCATTCCATTCCATTCCATTCCATTCCATTCCATTCCATTCCATTCTACTCGGGTTGATTCCATTCTATTACATTCCATTCCATTCGATTCCATTCGATTCCATTCGATTCCATTCGATTCCATTCCATTCCATTCCATTCAGTTGAATTCCATTCCATTCCATTCCATTCCATTCCATTCCATTCCATCGAATTCCATTCCATTCCATTCCATTCCATTCCATTCCATTCCATTGAATTCCATTCCATTCCATTCCATTCCATTCCATTCCATTCCATTCCATTGAATACCATTCCATTGAATTCCATTCCATTCCATGGAATTCCATTCCAATCCATTCCATTCCATAGAATTCCATTCCATTCCATTCCATTCCATTCCATTCCGTTCCATTCCATTTGAATTCCATTCCATTCCATTCCATTCCATTCCATTCTACTCGGGTTGATTCCATTCTATTCCATTCCATTCCATTCTATTCCATTCGATTCCATTCGATTCCATTCGAGTCCATTCCATTCCATTCAATTCCATTGAATTCCATTCCATTCCATTCCATTCCATTCCATTCCATTCCATTGAATTCCATTCCTTTCCATTCCATTCCATGGAATTCCATTCCATTCCATTGAATTCCATTCCAATGAATTCCATTCCATTTAATTCCATTCCATTCCATTCCTTTCCGTTCCGTTCCGTTCCGTTCTACTCGGGTTGATTCCATTCTATTCCATTCCATTCCATTCGATTCCATTCGATTCCATTCGATTCCATTCCATTCCATTCGATTCCATTCGATTCCATTCCATTCCATTCCATTCCATTCCATTCCATTCCATTCCATTCCATTGAATTCCTTTCCATTCCATTGAATTCCATTCCATTCCATTCCATTCGATTCCATTCGATTCCATTGAATTCCATTCCATTCCATTCCTTTCCATTCCATTCCATTCCATTCCATTCCATTCCATTCCATTTAATTCCATTGAATTCCATTCCAATGAATTCCATTCCATTTAATTCCATTCCATTCCATTCCATTCCATTGAATTAATTTCCATTCCATTCCATTCCATTCCATTCCATTCCATTCTATTCCATCGAATTCCATTCCAATCCATTCCATTCCATTCCATTCCATTCCATTCCATTCCATTCCATTCCATTCCATTCCATTCTACTCGGGTTGATTCCATTCTATTCCATTCCATTCCATTCGATTCCATTCGATTCCATTCCATTCCATTCCATTCCATTCGATTGAATTCCATTCCCTTCCATTCCATTCCATTCCATTCCATTCCATTCCGTTCCATTCCATTCCATCGAATTCCATTCCATTCCATTCCATTCCATTCCATTGAATTCCATTCCATTCCGTTCCTTTCCGTTCCGTTCCGTTTCGTTCCGTTCCGTTCCGTTCCGTTCCATTCCATTCCATTCCATTCCATTGAATTCCGTTCCATTCCATTGAATTCCATTCCATTTCGTTTCATTCCATTGAATTCTGTTCCGTTCCGTTCCGTTCCGTTCCATTCCGTTCCATTCCGTTCCTTTCCGTTCTACTCGGGTTGATTCCATTCTATTCCATTCCATTCCATTCGATTCCATTCGATTCCATTCGAATCCATTCGATTCCATTCGATTCCATTCGATTCCATTCCATTCCATTGAATTCCATTCCATTCCATTCCATTCCATTGAATTCCGTTCCATTCCATTCCATTCCATTCCATTCCATTCCTTTCCGTTCCATTCCGTTCCGTTCCGTTCCGTTCCGTTCCGTTCTACTCGGGTTGATTCCATTCTATTCCATTCCATTCCATTCGATTCCATTCTATTCCATTCGATTCCATTCGATTCAATTCGATTCCATTCCATTCCATTCCATTCCATTCCATTCCATTGAATTCCATTCCATTCCATTCCGTTCCATTCCATTCCGTTCCATTCCATTCCATTCCATTCCATTCCATTCCATTACATTCCCTTCCATTCCTTTCCATTCCGTTCCATTCCATTGAATTCCGATCCATTGCATTGAATTCCGTTCCATTCCATTCCATTCCTTTCCGTTCCGTTCCGTTCCGTTCCGTTCCGTTCTACTCGGATTGATTCCATTCTATTCCATTCCATTCCATTCGATTCCATTCGATTCCATTCGATTCCATTCGACTCCATTCCATTCCATTCCATTCCATTCCATTCCATTCCATTCCATTCCATTGAACTCCATTCCATTCCATTCCATTCCATTCCATTCCATTCCATTCCATTGAATTCCATTCCATTCCATTCCATTCCATTGAATTCTGTTCCATTCCATTCCATTCCATTCCATTCCGTTCTACTCGGGTTGATTCCATTCTATTCCATTCCGTTCCGTTCCTTTCCGTTCCGTTCCATTCCACTCGGGTTGATTCCATTCTATTCCATTCCATTCCATTCCATTCCATTCCATTCCATTCCATTCCATTCCATTCCATTCCATTCCATCGAATTCCATTCCATTCCATTCCATTCCATTCCATTCCATTCCATTCCATTCCATTCCATTCCATCGAATTCCATTCCATTCCATTCCATTCCATTCCATTCCATTCCGTTCCATTCCATTCTACTCGGGTTGATTCCATTCTATTACATTCCACTCCATTCGATTCCATTCGATTCCATTCGATTCCATTCGATTCCATTCCATTCCATTCCATTCAATTGAATTCCATTCCATTCCATTCCATTCCATTCCATTCCATTCCATCGAATTCCATTCCATTCCATTCCATTCCATTCCATTCCATTCCATTGAATTCCATTCCATTCCATTGAATTCCATTCCATTCCATTCCATTCCATTGAATTCCCTTCCATTGAATTCCATTCCTTTCCGTTCCGTTCCGTTCCGTTCTGTTCCATTCTACTCGGGTTAATTCCATTCTATTCCTTTACATTCCATTCGATTCCATTCGATTCCATTCCATTCCATTCCATTTGAATTCCATTGCATTCCATTCCATTCCATTCCATTCCATTCCATTCCATTCCATCGAATTCCATTCCATTCGATTCCATTCCATTCCATTCCATTCCATTCCATTCCATTCTACTCGTGTTGATAACATTCTATTCCATTCGATTCCATTCGATTCCATTCGATTCCATTCGATTCCATTCGATTCCATTCCATTCCATTCCATTCAATTGAATTCCATTCCATTCCATTCCATTCCATTCCATTCCATTCCATTCCGTTCTGCTCGGGTTGATTCCATTCTATTCCATTCCATTCCATTCGATTCCATTCGATTCCATTCGATTCCATTCCATTCCATTCCATTCCATTGAATTCCATTCCATTCCATTCCATTCCATTCCATTCCATTCCATTCCATTCCATTCCGTTCCATTCCATTCCGTTCCTTTCCTTTCCA
The DNA here is from genome assembly GCF_029281585.2 of Gorilla gorilla gorilla. NCBI lineage: Eukaryota > Metazoa > Chordata > Mammalia > Primates > Hominidae > Gorilla > Gorilla gorilla. The sequence goes on from NC_073242.2 coordinate 61,525,499, forward strand.
TTCCGTTCCATTCCATTCCTTTCCGTTCCATTCCGTTGCATTCCGTTCCATTCCACTGAATTCCGTTCCATTGCATTGAATTCCGTTCCATTCCATTGCATTCCTTTCCGTTCCGTTCCGTTCCGTTCCGTTCCGTTCCGTTCTTCTCGGGTTGATTTCATTCTATTCCATTCCATTCCATTCGATTCCATTCGATTCCATTCGATTCCATTCGATTCCATTCGATTCCATTCCATTCCATTCCATTCCATTCCATTCCATTGAATTCCTTTCCATTCCATTCCATTCCATTCCATTCCATTCCATTGAATTCCATTCCATTCCATTGAATTCCATTCCATTCCATTCCATTCGATTCCATTCCATTCCCTTGAATTCCATTCCATTCCATTCCATTCCATTCCATTCCATTCCATTGAATTCCATTCCATTGAATTCCATTCCATTCCATTGAATTCCATTCCAGTCCATTCTATTCCATTGAATTCCGTTCCATTCCATTCCATTCCATTCCATTCCGTTCCATTCCATTTGAATTCCATTCCATTCCATTCCATTCCATTCTACTCGGGTTGATTCCATTCTATTCCATTACATTCCATTCGATTCCATTCGATTCCATTCGATTCCATTCGAGTAAATTCCATTCCATTCAATTCCATTGAATTCCATTCCATTCCATTCCATTCCATTCCATTCCATTCCATTCCATTGAATTCCATTCCTTTCCATTCCATTCCATGGAATTCCATTCCATTCCATTGAATTCCATTCCATTCCATTCCGTTCCATTCCATTATGTTCCATTCCATTCCATTCCATTCCATTCAATTCCGTTCCGTTCCATTCCGTTCCATTCCGTTCCATTCCATTGAATTCCGATCCATTGCATTGAATTCCGTTCCATTCCATTCCATTCCTTTCCGTTCCGTTCCGTTCCGTTCTACTCGGGTTGATTCCATTCTATTCCATTCCATTCCATTCGATTCCATTCGATTCCATTCGATTCCATTCCATTCCATTCGATTCCATTCAATTCCATTCCATTCCATTCCATTCCATTCCATTCCATTCCATTGAATTCCTTTCCATTCCATTGAATTCCATTCCATTCCATTCCATTCGATTCCATTCGATTCCATTGAATTCCATTCCATTCCATTCCTTTCCATTCCATTCCATTCCATTCCATTCCATTCCATTTAATTCCATTGAATTCCATTCCAATGAATTCCATTCCATTTAATTCCATTCCATTCCATTCCATTCCATTCTATTCCATCGAATTCCATTCCAATCCATTCCATTCCATTCCATTCCATTCCATTCCATGCCATTCCATTCCATTCCATTCCATTCCATTCTACTCGGGTTGATTCCATTCTATTCCATTCCATTCCATTCGATTCCATTCGATTCCATTCCATTCCATTCCATTCCATTCGATTGAATTCCATTCCCTTCCATTCCATTCCATTCCATTCCATTCCATTCCGTTCCATTCCATTCCATCGAATTCCATTCCATTCCATTCCATTCCATTCCATTGAATTCCATTCCATTCCGTTCCGTTCCGTTCCGTTCCGTTTCGTTCCGTTCCGTTCCGTTCCGTTCCATTCCATTCCATTCCATTCCATTGAATTCCGTTCCATTCCATTGAATTCCATTCCATTTCGTTCCATTCCATTGAATTCTGTTCCGTTCCGTTCCGTTCCGTTCCATTCCGTTCCATTCCGTTCCTTTCCGTTCTACTCGGGTTGATTCCATTCTATTCCATTCCATTCCATTCGATTCCATTCGATTCCATTCGAATCCATTCGATTCCATTCGATTCCATTCGATTCCATTCCATTCCATTGAATTCCATTCCATTCCATTCCATTCCATTGAATTCCGTTCCATTCCATTCCATTCCATTCCATTCCATTCCTTTCCGTTCCATTCCGTTCCGTTCCGTTCCGTTCCGTTCCGTTCTACTCGGGTTGATTCCATTCTATTCCATTCCATTCCATTCGATTCCATTCTATTCCATTCGATTCCATTCGATTCAATTCGATTCCATTCCATTCCATTCCATTCCATTCCATTCCATTGAATTCCATTCCATTCCATTCCGTTCCATTCCATTCCGTTCCATTCCATTCCATTCCATTCCATTCCATTCCATTACATTCCCTTCCATTCCTTTCCATTCCGTTCCATTCCATTGAATTCCGATCCATTGCATTGAATTCCGTTCCATTCCATTCCATTCCTTTCCGTTCCGTTCCGTTCCGTTCCGTTCCGTTCTACTCGGATTGATTCCATTCTATTCCATTCCATTCCATTCGATTCCATTCGATTCCATTCGATTCCATTCGACTCCATTCCATTCCATTCCATTCCATTCCATTCCATTCCATTCCATTCCATTCCATTGAACTCCATTCCATTCCATTCCATTCCATTCCATTCCATTCCATTCCATTCCATTGAATTCCATTCCATTCCATTCCATTCCATTGAATTCTGTTCCATTCCATTCCATTCCATTCCATTCCGTTCTACTCGGGTTGATTCCATTCTATTCCATTCCGTTCCGTTCCTTTCCGTTCCGTTCCATTCCACTCGGGTTGATTCCATTCTATTCCATTCCATTCCATTCGATTCCATTCGATTCCATTCGATTCCATTCGATTCCATTCGATTAGATTCCATTCCATTCCATTCCATTGAATTCCATTCCATTCCATTCCATTCCATTGAATTCCGTTCCATTCCATTCAATTCCATTCCATTCCATTCCTTTTGAATTCCATTCCATTCCATTCCATTCCATTCCATTCCATTCCATTCCATTTCATTCCATTCCATTCCATTCCATTCCATTCCATTCCATTCTACTCGGGTTGATTCCATTCTATTCCATTCCATTCCATTCGATTCCATTCGATTCCATTCCTTTCCATTCGATTCCATTCCCTTCCATTCCATTCCATTCCATTCCATTCCATTCCATGGAATTCCATTCCATTCCCTTGAATTCCATTCCATTCCATTCCATTCCATTCCATTCCATTCCATTGAATTCCATTCCATTGAATTCCATTCCATTCCATTGAATTCCATTCCAATCCATTCCATTCCATTGAATTCCGTTCCATTCCATTCCATTCCATTCCATTCCATTCCATTCTTCTCGGGTTGATTCCATTCTATTACATTCCATTCCATTCCATTCCATTCGATTCCATTCGATTCCATTCGATTCCATTCCATTCCATTCAATTCCATTGAATTCCATTCCATTCCATTCCATTCCATTCCATTGAATTCCATTCCTTTCCATTCCATTCCATGGAATTCCATTCCATTCCATGGAATTCCATTCCATTCCATGGAATTCCATTCCATTCCATTTCGTTCCATTCCATTATGTTCCATTCCATTCCATTCCATTCCATTCAATTCCGTTCTGTTCCATTCCGTTCCATTCCGTTCCATTCCATTGAATTCCGATCCATTGCATTGAATTCCGTTCCATTCCATTCCATTCCTTTCCGATCCTTTCGGTTCCGTTCTACTCGGGTTGATTCCATTCTATTCCATTCCATTCCATTCGATTCCATTCGATTCCATTCGATTCCATTCGATTCCATTCGATTCCATTCGATTCCATTCGATTCCATTCCATTCCATTCCATTCCATTCCATTCCATTCCATTGAATTCCATTCCATTCCATTCCATTCGATTCCATTCGATTCCATTGAATTCCATTCCATTCCATTCCTTTCCATTCCATTCCATTCCATTCCATTCCATTCCATTGAATTCCATTGAATTCCATTCCAATGAATTCCATTCCATTCAATTCCATTCCATTCCATTCCATTCCATTGAATTAATTTCCATTCCATTCCATTCCATTCCATTTCACTCTATTCCATCGAATTCCATTCCATTCCATTCCATTCCATTCCATTCCATTCCATTCCATTCCATTCCATTCCATTCCATTCCACTGGGTTTGATTCCATTCTATTCCATTCCATTCCATTCGATTCCATTCGATTCCATTCCATTCCATTCCATTCCATTCAATTGAATTCCATTACATTTCTTTCCATTCCATTCCATTCCATTCCATTCCGTTCCTTTCCATTCCATCGAATTCCATTCCATTCCATTCCATTCCATTCCATTCCATTGAATTCCATTCCATTCCGTTCCGTTCCATTGAATTCCGTTCCATTCCATTCAATTCCATTCCATTCCATTCCTTTTGAATTCCATTCCATTCCATTCCATTCCATTCCATTCCATTCCATTCCATTCCATTCCATTCCATTCTACTCGGGTTGATTCCATTCTATTCCATTCCATTCCATTCGATTCCATTCGATTCCATTCCTTTCCATTCGATTCGATTCCATTCCATTCCATTCCATTCCATTCCATTCCATTCCATGGAATTCCATTCCATTCCCTTGAATTCCATTCCATTCCATTCCATTCCATTCCATTCCATTCCATTGAATTCCATTCCATTGAATTCCATTCCATTCCATTGAATTCCATTCCAATCCATTCCATTCCAATGAATTCCGTTCCATTCCATTCCATTCCATTCCATTCCATTCCATTCTTCTCGGGTTGATTCCATTCTATTCCATTCCATTCCATTCGATTCCATTCGATTCCATTCGATTCCATTCGATTCCATTCCATTCCATTCCATTCCATTGAATTCCATTCCATTCCATTCCATTCCATTCCATTGAATTCCATTCCTTTCCATTCCATTCCATGGAATTCCATTCCATTCCATTGAATTCCATTCCATTCCATTCCGTTCCATTCCATTATGTTCCATTCCATTCCATTCCATTCCATTCAATTCCGTTCCGTTCCATTCCATTCCATTCCGTTCCATTCCATTGAATTCCGATCCATTGCATTGAATTCCGTTCCATTCCATTCCATTCCTTTCCGATCCGTTCGGTTCCGTTCTACTCGTGTTGATTCCATTCTATTCCATTCCATTCCATTCGATTCCATTCGATTCCATTCGATTCCATTCGATTCCATTCGATTCCATTCGATTCCATTCGATTCCATTCCATTCCATTCCATTCCATTCCATTCCATTCCATTGAATTCCATTCCATTCCATTCCATTCGATTCCATTCGATTCCATTGAATTCCATTCCATTCCATTCCTTTCCATTCCATTCCATTCCATTCCATTCCATTCCATTCCATTGAATTCCATTGAATTCCATTCCAATGAATTCCATTCCATTCCATTCCATTCCATTCCATTCCATTCCATTGAATTAATTTTCATTCCATTCCATTCCATTCCATTTCACTCTATTCCATCGAATTCCATTCCATTCCATTCCATTCCATTCCATTCCATTCCATTCCATTCCATTCCATTCCATTCTACTCGGTTTGATTCCATTCTATTCCATTCCATTCCATTCGATTCCATTCGATTCCATTCCATTCCATTGAATTGAATTCCATTCCATTCCTTTCCATTCCATTCCATTCCATTCCATTCCATTCCGTTCCATTCCATTCCATCGAATTCCATTCCATTCCATTCCATTCCATTCCATTGAATTCCATTCCATTCCATTCCGTTCCGTTCCGTTCCGTTCCGTTTCGTTCCGTTCCGTTCCGTTCCATTCCATTCCATTCCATTCCATTCCATTGAATTCCGTTCCATTCCATTGAATTCCATTCCATTCCGTTCCATTCCATTGAATTCTGTTCCGTTCCGTTCCGTTCCGTTCCGTTCCATTCCGTTCCATTCCGTTCCTTTCCGTTCTACTCGGGTTGATTCCATTCTATTCCATTCCATTCCATTCGATTCCATTCGATTCCATTCGAATCCATTCGATTCCATTCGATTCCATTCGATTCCATTCCATTCCATTGAATTCCATTCCATTCCATTCCATTCCATTGAATTCCGTTCCATTCCATTCAATTCCATTCCATTCCATTCCTTTCCGTTCCGTTCCGTTCCGTTCCGTTCCGTTCCGTTCCGTTCTACTCGGGTTGATTCCATTCTATTCCATTCCATTCCATTCGATTCCATTCTATTCCATTCGATTCCATTCGATTCAATTCGATTCTATTCCATTCAATTCCATTCCATTCCATTCCATTCCGTTCCATTCCATTCCGTTCCATTCCATTCCATTCCATTCCATTCCATTCCATTCCATTACATTCCCTTCCATTCCTTTCCATTCCGTTCCATTCCATTGAATTCCGACCCATTGCATTGAATTCCGGTCCATTCCATTCCATTCCTTTCCGTTCCGTTCCGTTCCGTTCCGTTCCGTTCCGTTCTACTCGGATTGATTCCATTCTATTCCATTCCATTCCATTCGATTCCATTCGATTCCATTCGATTCCATTCGACTCCATTCCATTCCATTCCATTCCATTCCATTCCATTCCATTCCATTCCATAGAACGCCATTCCATTCCATTCCATTCCATTCCATTCCATTCCATTCCATTGAATTCCATTCCATTCCATTCCATTCCATTGAATTCTGTTCCATTCCATTCCATTCCATTCCATTCCGTTCTACTCGGGTTGATTCCATTCTATTCCATTCCGTTCCGTTCCGTTCCGTTCCGTTCCATTCCACTCGGGTTGATTCCATTCTATTCCATTCCATTCCATTCGATTCCATTCGATTCCATTCGGTTCCATTCGATTCCATTCGATTCGATTCCATTCCATTCCATTCCATTGAATTCCATTCCATTCCATTCCATTCCATTGAATTCCGTTCCATTCCATTCAATTCCATTCCATTCCATTCCTTTTGAATTCCATTCCTTTCCATTCCATTCCATTCCATTGCATTCCATTCCATTCCATTCAATTCCATTCCATTCCATTCAATTCCATTCCATTCTACTCGGGTTGATTACATTCTATTCCATTCCATTCCATTCGATTCCATTCGATTCCATTCCTTTCCATTCGATTCCATTCCATTCCATTCCATTCCATTCCATTCCATTCCATTCCATTCCATGGAATTCCATTCCATTCCCTTGAATTCCATTCCATTCCATTCCATTCCATTCCATTCCATTCCATTCCATTCCATTCCATTCCATTGAATTCCATTCCATTCCATTGAATTCCATTCCAATCCATTCCATTCCATTGAATTCCGTTCCATTCCATTCCATTCCATTCCATTCCATTCCATTCCATTCCATTCTACTCGGGTTGATTCCATTCTATTACATTCCATTCCATTCCATTCTACTCGGGTTGATTCCATTCTATTCCATTCCATTCCATTCGATTCCATTCGATTCCATTCGATTCCATTCGATTCCATTCCATTCCATTCAATTCCATTGAATTCCATTCCATTCCATTCCATTCCATTCCATTGAATTCCATTCCTTTCCATTCCATTCCATGGAATTCCATTCCATTCCATTGAATTCCATTCCATTCCATTCCGTTCCATTCCATTATGTTCCATTCCATTCCATTCCATTCCATTCAATTCCGTTCCGTTCCATTCCGTTCCATTCCGTTCCATTCCATTGAATTCCGATCCATTGCATTGAATTCCGTTCCATTCCATTCCATTCCTTTCGATCCGTTCGGTTCCGTTCTACTCGGGTTGATTCCATTCTATTCCATTCCATTCCATTCCATTCCATTCGATTCCATTCGATTCCATTCGATTCCATTCGATTCCATTCGATTCCATTCCATTCCATTCCATTCCATTCCATTCCATTGAATTCCATTCCGTTCCATTCCATTCCATTCCATTCCATTCCATTGAATTCCGTTCCATTCCATTGAATTCCATTCCATTCCGTTCCATTCCATTGAATTCTGTTCCGTTCCGTTCCGTTCCGTTCCATTCCGTTCCATTCCGTTCCTTTCCGTTCTACTCGGGTTGATTCCATTCTATTCCATTCCATTCCATTCGATTCCATTCGATTCCATTCGATTCCATTCGATTCCATTCCATTCCATTCCATTCCATTCCATTCAATTGAATTCCATTCCATTCCATTGAATTCCATTCCATTCCATTCCATTCCATTGAATTCCGTTCCATTCCATTCCATTCCATTCCATTCCATTCCATTCCATTGAATTCCATTCCATTGAATTCCATTCCATTCCATTCCATTCCATCGAATTCCATTCCATTCCATTCCATTCCATTCCATTCCATTCCATTCCATTCCATTCCATTCCATTCCATCGAATTCCATTCCACTCCATTCCATTCCATTCCATTCCATTCCATTCCATTCCATTCCATTCCATTCCATCGAATTCCATTCCATTCCATTCCATTCCATTCCATTCCATTCCATTCCATTCCATTCCATTCTACTCGGGTTGATTCCATTCTATTACATTCCATTCCATTCGATTCCATTCGATTCCATTCGATTCCATTCGATTCCATTCCATTCCATTCCATTCAGTTGAATTCCATTCCATTCCATTCCATTCCATTCCATTCCATTCCATCGAATTCCATTCCATTCCATTCCATTCCATTCCATTCCATTCCATTGAATTCCATTCCATTCCATTCCATTCCATTCCATTCCATTCCATTCCATTGAATACCATTCCATTGAATTCCATTCCATTCCATGGAATTCCATTCCAATCCATTCCATTCCATAGAATTCCATTCCATTCCATTCCATTCCATTCCATTCCGTTCCATTCCATTTGAATTCCATTCCATTCCATTCCATTCCATTCCATTCTACTCGGGTTGATTCCATTCTATTCCATTCCATTCCATTCTATTCCATTCGATTCCATTCGATTCCATTCGAGTCCATTCCATTCCATTCAATTCCATTGAATTCCATTCCATTCCATTCCATTCCATTCCATTCCATTCCATTGAATTCCATTCCTTTCCATTCCATTCCATGGAATTCCATTCCATTCCATTGAATTCCATTCCAATGAATTCCATTCCATTTAATTCCATTCCATTCCATTCCTTTCCGTTCCGTTCCGTTCCGTTCTACTCGGGTTGATTCCATTCTATTCCATTCCATTCCATTCGATTCCATTCGATTCCATTCGATTCCATTCCATTCCATTCGATTCCATTCGATTCCATTCCATTCCATTCCATTCCATTCCATTCCATTCCATTCCATTCCATTGAATTCCTTTCCATTCCATTGAATTCCATTCCATTCCATTCCATTCGATTCCATTCGATTCCATTGAATTCCATTCCATTCCATTCCTTTCCATTCCATTCCATTCCATTCCATTCCATTCCATTCCATTTAATTCCATTGAATTCCATTCCAATGAATTCCATTCCATTTAATTCCATTCCATTCCATTCCATTCCATTGAATTAATTTCCATTCCATTCCATTCCATTCCATTCCATTCCATTCTATTCCATCGAATTCCATTCCAATCCATTCCATTCCATTCCATTCCATTCCATTCCATTCCATTCCATTCCATTCCATTCCATTCTACTCGGGTTGATTCCATTCTATTCCATTCCATTCCATTCGATTCCATTCGATTCCATTCCATTCCATTCCATTCCATTCGATTGAATTCCATTCCCTTCCATTCCATTCCATTCCATTCCATTCCATTCCGTTCCATTCCATTCCATCGAATTCCATTCCATTCCATTCCATTCCATTCCATTGAATTCCATTCCATTCCGTTCCTTTCCGTTCCGTTCCGTTTCGTTCCGTTCCGTTCCGTTCCGTTCCATTCCATTCCATTCCATTCCATTGAATTCCGTTCCATTCCATTGAATTCCATTCCATTTCGTTCCATTCCATTGAATTCTGTTCCGTTCCGTTCCGTTCCGTTCCATTCCGTTCCATTCCGTTCCTTTCCGTTCTACTCGGGTTGATTCCATTCTATTCCATTCCATTCCATTCGATTCCATTCGATTCCATTCGAATCCATTCGATTCCATTCGATTCCATTCGATTCCATTCCATTCCATTGAATTCCATTCCATTCCATTCCATTCCATTGAATTCCGTTCCATTCCATTCCATTCCATTCCATTCCATTCCTTTCCGTTCCATTCCGTTCCGTTCCGTTCCGTTCCGTTCCGTTCTACTCGGGTTGATTCCATTCTATTCCATTCCATTCCATTCGATTCCATTCTATTCCATTCGATTCCATTCGATTCAATTCGATTCCATTCCATTCCATTCCATTCCATTCCATTCCATTGAATTCCATTCCATTCCATTCCGTTCCATTCCATTCCGTTCCATTCCATTCCATTCCATTCCATTCCATTCCATTACATTCCCTTCCATTCCTTTCCATTCCGTTCCATTCCATTGAATTCCGATCCATTGCATTGAATTCCGTTCCATTCCATTCCATTCCTTTCCGTTCCGTTCCGTTCCGTTCCGTTCCGTTCTACTCGGATTGATTCCATTCTATTCCATTCCATTCCATTCGATTCCATTCGATTCCATTCGATTCCATTCGACTCCATTCCATTCCATTCCATTCCATTCCATTCCATTCCATTCCATTCCATTGAACTCCATTCCATTCCATTCCATTCCATTCCATTCCATTCCATTCCATTGAATTCCATTCCATTCCATTCCATTCCATTGAATTCTGTTCCATTCCATTCCATTCCATTCCATTCCGTTCTACTCGGGTTGATTCCATTCTATTCCATTCCGTTCCGTTCCTTTCCGTTCCGTTCCATTCCACTCGGGTTGATTCCATTCTATTCCATTCCATTCCATTCCATTCCATTCCATTCCATTCCATTCCATTCCATTCCATTCCATTCCATCGAATTCCATTCCATTCCATTCCATTCCATTCCATTCCATTCCATTCCATTCCATTCCATTCCATCGAATTCCATTCCATTCCATTCCATTCCATTCCATTCCATTCCGTTCCATTCCATTCTACTCGGGTTGATTCCATTCTATTACATTCCACTCCATTCGATTCCATTCGATTCCATTCGATTCCATTCGATTCCATTCCATTCCATTCCATTCAATTGAATTCCATTCCATTCCATTCCATTCCATTCCATTCCATCGAATTCCATTCCATTCCATTCCATTCCATTCCATTCCATTCCATTGAATTCCATTCCATTCCATTGAATTCCATTCCATTCCATTCCATTCCATTGAATTCCCTTCCATTGAATTCCATTCCTTTCCGTTCCGTTCCGTTCCGTTCTGTTCCATTCTACTCGGGTTAATTCCATTCTATTCCTTTACATTCCATTCGATTCCATTCGATTCCATTCCATTCCATTCCATTTGAATTCCATTGCATTCCATTCCATTCCATTCCATTCCATTCCATTCCATTCCATCGAATTCCATTCCATTCGATTCCATTCCATTCCATTCCATTCCATTCCATTCCATTCTACTCGTGTTGATAACATTCTATTCCATTCGATTCCATTCGATTCCATTCGATTCCATTCGATTCCATTCGATTCCATTCCATTCCATTCCATTCAATTGAATTCCATTCCATTCCATTCCATTCCATTCCATTCCATTCCATTCCGTTCTGCTCGGGTTGATTCCATTCTATTCCATTCCATTCCATTCGATTCCATTCGATTCCATTCGATTCCATTCCATTCCATTCCATTCCATTGAATTCCATTCCATTCCATTCCATTCCATTCCATTCCATTCCATTCCATTCCATTCCGTTCCATTCCATTCCGTTCCTTTCCTTTCCATTCCGTTCCATTCCATTCCTTTCCGTTCCATTCCGTTGCATTCCGTTCCATTCCACTGAATTCCGTTCCATTGCATTGAATTCCGTTCCATTCCATTGCATTCCTTTCCGTTCCGTTCCGTTCCGTTCCGTTCCGTTCCGTTCTTCTCGGGTTGATTTCATTCTATTCCATTCCATTCCATTCGATTCCATTCGATTCCATTCGATTCCATTCGATTCCATTCGATTCCATTCCATTCCATTCCATTCCATTCCATTCCATTGAATTCCTTTCCATTCCATTCCATTCCATTCCATTCCATTCCATTGAATTCCATTCCATTCCATTGAATTCCATTCCATTCCATTCCATTCGATTCCATTCCATTCCCTTGAATTCCATTCCATTCCATTCCATTCCATTCCATTCCATTCCATTGAATTCCATTCCATTGAATTCCATTCCATTCCATTGAATTCCATTCCAGTCCATTCTATTCCATTGAATTCCGTTCCATTCCATTCCATTCCATTCCATTCCGTTCCATTCCATTTGAATTCCATTCCATTCCATTCCATTCCATTCTACTCGGGTTGATTCCATTCTATTCCATTACATTCCATTCGATTCCATTCGATTCCATTCGATTCCATTCGAGTAAATTCCATTCCATTCAATTCCATTGAATTCCATTCCATTCCATTCCATTCCATTCCATTCCATTCCATTCCATTGAATTCCATTCCTTTCCATTCCATTCCATGGAATTCCATTCCATTCCATTGAATTCCATTCCATTCCATTCCGTTCCATTCCATTATGTTCCATTCCATTCCATTCCATTCCATTCAATTCCGTTCCGTTCCATTCCGTTCCATTCCGTTCCATTCCATTGAATTCCGATCCATTGCATTGAATTCCGTTCCATTCCATTCCATTCCTTTCCGTTCCGTTCCGTTCCGTTCTACTCGGGTTGATTCCATTCTATTCCATTCCATTCCATTCGATTCCATTCGATTCCATTCGATTCCATTCCATTCCATTCGATTCCATTCAATTCCATTCCATTCCATTCCATTCCATTCCATTCCATTCCATTGAATTCCTTTCCATTCCATTGAATTCCATTCCATTCCATTCCATTCGATTCCATTCGATTCCATTGAATTCCATTCCATTCCATTCCTTTCCATTCCATTCCATTCCATTCCATTCCATTCCATTTAATTCCATTGAATTCCATTCCAATGAATTCCATTCCATTTAATTCCATTCCATTCCATTCCATTCCATTCTATTCCATCGAATTCCATTCCAATCCATTCCATTCCATTCCATTCCATTCCATTCCATGCCATTCCATTCCATTCCATTCCATTCCATTCTACTCGGGTTGATTCCATTCTATTCCATTCCATTCCATTCGATTCCATTCGATTCCATTCCATTCCATTCCATTCCATTCGATTGAATTCCATTCCCTTCCATTCCATTCCATTCCATTCCATTCCATTCCGTTCCATTCCATTCCATCGAATTCCATTCCATTCCATTCCATTCCATTCCATTGAATTCCATTCCATTCCGTTCCGTTCCGTTCCGTTCCGTTTCGTTCCGTTCCGTTCCGTTCCGTTCCATTCCATTCCATTCCATTCCATTGAATTCCGTTCCATTCCATTGAATTCCATTCCATTTCGTTCCATTCCATTGAATTCTGTTCCGTTCCGTTCCGTTCCGTTCCATTCCGTTCCATTCCGTTCCTTTCCGTTCTACTCGGGTTGATTCCATTCTATTCCATTCCATTCCATTCGATTCCATTCGATTCCATTCGAATCCATTCGATTCCATTCGATTCCATTCGATTCCATTCCATTCCATTGAATTCCATTCCATTCCATTCCATTCCATTGAATTCCGTTCCATTCCATTCCATTCCATTCCATTCCATTCCTTTCCGTTCCATTCCGTTCCGTTCCGTTCCGTTCCGTTCCGTTCTACTCGGGTTGATTCCATTCTATTCCATTCCATTCCATTCGATTCCATTCTATTCCATTCGATTCCATTCGATTCAATTCGATTCCATTCCATTCCATTCCATTCCATTCCATTCCATTGAATTCCATTCCATTCCATTCCGTTCCATTCCATTCCGTTCCATTCCATTCCATTCCATTCCATTCCATTCCATTACATTCCCTTCCATTCCTTTCCATTCCGTTCCATTCCATTGAATTCCGATCCATTGCATTGAATTCCGTTCCATTCCATTCCATTCCTTTCCGTTCCGTTCCGTTCCGTTCCGTTCCGTTCTACTCGGATTGATTCCATTCTATTCCATTCCATTCCATTCGATTCCATTCGATTCCATTCGATTCCATTCGACTCCATTCCATTCCATTCCATTCCATTCCATTCCATTCCATTCCATTCCATTCCATTGAACTCCATTCCATTCCATTCCATTCCATTCCATTCCATTCCATTCCATTCCATTGAATTCCATTCCATTCCATTCCATTCCATTGAATTCTGTTCCATTCCATTCCATTCCATTCCATTCCGTTCTACTCGGGTTGATTCCATTCTATTCCATTCCGTTCCGTTCCTTTCCGTTCCGTTCCATTCCACTCGGGTTGATTCCATTCTATTCCATTCCATTCCATTCGATTCCATTCGATTCCATTCGATTCCATTCGATTCCATTCGATTAGATTCCATTCCATTCCATTCCATTGAATTCCATTCCATTCCATTCCATTCCATTGAATTCCGTTCCATTCCATTCAATTCCATTCCATTCCATTCCTTTTGAATTCCATTCCATTCCATTCCATTCCATTCCATTCCATTCCATTCCATTTCATTCCATTCCATTCCATTCCATTCCATTCCATTCCATTCTACTCGGGTTGATTCCATTCTATTCCATTCCATTCCATTCGATTCCATTCGATTCCATTCCTTTCCATTCGATTCCATTCCCTTCCATTCCATTCCATTCCATTCCATTCCATTCCATGGAATTCCATTCCATTCCCTTGAATTCCATTCCATTCCATTCCATTCCATTCCATTCCATTCCATTGAATTCCATTCCATTGAATTCCATTCCATTCCATTGAATTCCATTCCAATCCATTCCATTCCATTGAATTCCGTTCCATTCCATTCCATTCCATTCCATTCCATTCCATTCTTCTCGGGTTGATTCCATTCTATTACATTCCATTCCATTCCATTCCATTCGATTCCATTCGATTCCATTCGATTCCATTCCATTCCATTCAATTCCATTGAATTCCATTCCATTCCATTCCATTCCATTCCATTCCATTGAATTCCATTCCTTTCCATTCCATTCCATGGAATTCCATTCCATTCCATGGAATTCCATTCCATTCCATGGAATTCCATTCCATTCCATTCCGTTCCATTCCATTATGTTCCATTCCATTCCATTCCATTCCATTCAATTCCGTTCTGTTCCATTCCGTTCCATTCCGTTCCATTCCATTGAATTCCGATCCATTGCATTGAATTCCGTTCCATTCCATTCCATTCCTTTCCGATCCGTTCGGTTCCGTTCTACTCGGGTTGATTCCATTCTATTCCATTCCATTCCATTCGATTCCATTCGATTCCATTCGATTCCATTCGATTCCATTCGATTCCATTCGATTCCATTCGATTCCATTCGATTCCATTCCATTCCATTCCATTCCATTCCATTCCATTCCATTGAATTCCATTCCATTCCATTCCATTCGATTCCATTCGATTCCATTGAATTCCATTCCATTCCATTCCTTTCCATTCCATTCCATTCCATTCCATTCCATTCCATTCCATTGAATTCCATTGAATTCCATTCCAATGAATTCCATTCCATTCCATTCCATTCCATTCCATTCCATTCCATTGAATTAATTTCCATTCCATTCCATTCCATTCCATTTCACTCTATTCCATCGAATTCCATTCCATTCCATTCCATTCCATTCCATTCCATTCCATTCCATTCCATTCCATTCCATTCCATTCCATTCTACTCGGTTTGATTCCATTCTATTCCATTCCATTCCATTCGATTCCATTCGATTCCATTCCATTCCATTCCATTCCATTCAATTGAATTCCATTACATTTCTTTCCATTCCATTCCATTCCATTCCATTCCGTTCCTTTCCATTCCATCGAATTCCATTCCATTCCATTCCATTCCATTCCATTGAATTCCATTCCATTCCGTTCCGTTCCATTGAATTCCGTTCCATTCCATTCAATTCCATTCCATTCCATTCCTTTTGAATTCCATTCCATTCCATTCCATTCCATTCCATTCCATTCCATTCCATTCCATTCCATTCCATTCCATTCCATTCTACTCGGGTTGATTCCATTCTATTCCATTCCATTCCATTCGATTCCATTCGATTCCATTCCTTTCCATTCAATTCCATTCCATTCCATTCCATTCCATTCCATTCCATTCCATTCCATGGAATTCCATTCCATTCCCTTGAATTCCATTCCATTCCATTCCATTCCATTCCATTCCATTCCATTGAATTCCATTCCATTGAATTCCATTCCATTCCATTGAATTCCATTCCAATCCATTCCATTCCAATGAATTCCGTTCCATTCCATTCCATTCCATTCCATTCCATTCCATTCTTCTCGGGTTGATTCCATTCTATTCCATTCCATTCCATTCGATTCCATTCGATTCCATTCGATTCCATTCGATTCCATTCCATTCCATTCCATTCCATTGAATTCCATTCCATTCCATTCCATTCCATTCCATTGAATTCCATTCCTTTCCATTCCATTCCATGGAATTCCATTCCATTCCATTGAATTCCATTCCATTCCATTCCGTTCCATTCCATTATGTTCCATTCCATTCCATTCCATTCCATTCAATTCCGTTCCGTTCCATTCCATTCCATTCCGTTCCATTCCATTGAATTCCGATCCATTGCATTGAATTCCGTTCCATTCCATTCCATTCCTTTCCGATCCGTTCGGTTCCGTTCTACTCGGGTTGATTCCATTCTATTCCATTCCATTCCATTCGATTCCATTCGATTCCATTCGATTCCATTCGATTCCATTCCATTCCATTCCATTCCATTGAATTCCATTCCAGTCCATTCCATTCCATTGAATTCCGTTCCATTCCATTCCATTCCATTCCATTCCGTTCCATTCCATTTGAATTCCATTCCATTCCATTCCATTCCATTCCATTCTACTCGGGTTGATTCCATTCTATTCCATTACATTCCATTCGATTCCATTCGATTCCATTCGATTCCATTCGAGTAAATTCCATTCCATTCAATTCCATTGAATTCCATTCCATTCCATTCCATTCCATTCCATTCCATTCCATTCCATTGAATTCCATTCCTTTCCATTCCATTCCATGGAATTCCATTCCATTCCATTGAATTCCATTCCATTCCATTCCGTTCCATTCCATTATGTTCCATTCCATTCCATTCCATTCCATTCAATTCCGTTCCGTTCCATTCCGTTCCATTCCGTTCCATTCCATTGAATTCCGATCCATTGCATTGAATTCCGTTCCATTCCATTCCATTCCTTTCCGTTCCGTTCCGTTCCGTTCTACTCGGGTTGATTCCATTCTATTCCATTCCATTCCATTCGATTCCATTCGATTCCATTCGATTCCATTCCATTCCATTCGATTCCATTCGATTCCATTCCATTCCATTCCATTCCATTCCATTCCATTCCATTCCATTCCATTGAATTCCTTTCCATTCCATTGAATTCCATTCCATTCCATTCCATTCGATTCCATTCGATTCCATTGAATTCCATTCCATTCCATTCCTTTCCATTCCATTCCATTCCATTCCATTCCATTCCATTCCATTTAATTCCATTGAATTCCATTCCAATGAATTCCATTCCATTTAGTTCCATTCCATTCCATTCCATTCCATTGAATTAATTTCCATTCCATTCCATTCCATTCCATTCCATTCCATTCTATTCCATCGAATTCCATTCCAATCCATTCCATTCCATTCCATTCCATTCCATTCCATTCCATTCCATTCCATTCCATTCCATTCCATTCTACTCGGGTTGATTCCATTCTATTCCATTCCATTCCATTCGATTCCATTCGATTCCATTCCATTCCATTCCATTCCATTCGATTGAATTCCATTCCCTTCCATTCCATTCCATTCCATTCCATTCCATTCCGTTCCATTCCATTCCATCGAATTCCATTCCATTCCATTCCATTCCATTCCATTGAATTCCATTCCATTCCGTTCCGTTCCGTTCCGTTCCGTTTCGTTCCGTTCCGTTCCGTTCCGTTCCATTCCATTCCATTCCATTCCATTGAATTCCGTTCCATTCCATTGAATTCCATTCCATTTGGTTCCATTCCATTGAATTCTGTTCCGTTCCGTTCCCTTCCGTTCCATTCCGTTCCATTCCGTTCCTTTCCGTTCTACTCGGGTTGATTCCATTCTATTCCATTCCATTCCATTCGATTCCATTCGATTCCATTCGAATCCATTCGATTCCATTCGATTCCATTCGATTCCATTCCATTCCATTGAATTCCATTCCATTCCATTCCATTCCATTGAATTCCGTTCCATTCCATTCCATTCCATTCCATTCCATTCCTTTCCGTTCCATTCCGTTCCGTTCCGTTCCGTTCCGTTCCGTTCTACTCGGGTTGATTCCATTCTATTCCATTCCATTCCATTCGATTCCATTCTATTCCATTCGATTCCATTCGATTCAATTCGATTCCATTCCATTCCATTCCATTCCATTCCATTCCATTGAATTCCATTCCATTCCATTCCGTTCCATTCCATTCCGTTCCATTCCATTCCATTCCATTCCATTCCATTCCATTACATTCCCTTCCATTCCTTTCCATTCCGTTCCATTCCATTGAATTCCGATCCATTGCATTGAATTCCGTTCCATTCCATTCCATTCCTTTCCGTTCCGTTCCGTTCCGTTCCGTTCCGTTCTACTCGGATTGATTCCATTCTATTCCATTCCATTCCATTCGAATCCATTCGATTCCATTCGATTCCATTCGACTCCATTCCATTCCATTCCATTCCATTCCATTCCATTCCATTCCATTCCATTGAACTCCATTCCATTCCATTCCATTCCATTCCATTCCATTCCATTCCATTGAATTCCATTCCATTCCATTCCATTCCATTGAATTCTGTTCCATTCCATTCCATTCCATTCCATTCCGTTCTACTCGGGTTGATTCCATTCTATTCCATTCCGTTCCGTTCCTTTCCGTTCCGTTCCATTCCACTCGGGTTGATTCCATTCTATTCCATTCCATTCCATTCGATTCCATTCGATTCCATTCGATTCCATTCGATTAGATTCCATTCCATTCCATTCCATTGAATTCCATTCCATTCCATTCCATTCCATTGAATTCCGTTCCATTCCATTCAATTCCATTCCATTCCATTCCTTTTGAATTCCATTCCATTCCATTCCATTCCATTCCATTCCATTCCATTCCATTTCATTCCATTCCATTCCATTCCATTCCATTCCATTCCATTCTACTCGGGTTGATTCCATTCTATTCCATTCCATTCCATTCGATTCCATTCGATTCCATTCCTTTCCATTCGATTCCATTCCATTCCATTCCATTCCATTCCATTCCATTCCATTCCATTCCATGGAATTCCATTCCATTCCCTTGAATTCCATTCCATTCCATTCCATTCCATTCCATTCCATTGAATTCCATTCCATTGAATTCCATTCCATTCCATTGAATTCCATTCCAATCCATTCCATTCCATTGAATTCCGTTCCATTCCATTCCATTCCATTCCATTCCATTCCATTCTTCTCGGGTTGATTCCATTCTATTACATTCCATTCCATTCCATTCCATTCGATTCCATTCGATTCCATTCGATTCCATTCCATTCCATTCAATTCCATTGAATTCCATTCCATTCCATTCCATTCCATTCCATTGAATTCCATTCCTTTCCATTCCATTCCATGGAATTCCATTCCATTCCATGGAATTCCATTCCATTCCATGGAATTCCATTCCATTCCATGGAATTCCATTCCATTCCATTTCGTTCCATTCCATTATGTTCCATTCCATTCCATTCCATTCCATTCAATTCCGTTCTGTTCCATTCCGTTCCATTCCGTTCCATTCCATTGAATTCCGATCCATTGCATTGAATTCCGTTCCATTCCATTCCATTCCTTTCCGATCCGTTCGGTTCCGTTCTACTCGGGTTGATTCCATTCTATTCCATTCCATTCCATTCGATTCCATTCGATTCCATTCGATTCCATTCGATTCCATTCGATTCCATTCGATTCCATTCGATTCCATTCCATTCCATTCCATTCCATTCCATTCCATTCCATTGAATTCCATTCCATTCCATTCCATTCGATTCCATTCGATTCCATTGAATTCCATTCCATTCCATTCCTTTCCATTCCATTCCATTCCATTCCATTCCATTCCATTCCATTGAATTCCATTGAATTCCATTCCAATGAATTCCATTCCATTCAATTCCATTCCATTCCATTCCATTCCATTGAATTAATTTCCATTCCATTCCATTCCATTCCATTTCACTCTATTCCATCGAATTCCATTCCATTCCATTCCATTCCATTCCATTCCATTCCATTCCATTCCATTCCATTCCATTCCATTCCACTGGGTTTGATTCCATTCTATTCCATTCCATTCCATTCGATTCCATTCGATTCCATTCCATTCCATTCCATTCCATTCAATTGAATTCCATTACATTTCTTTCCATTCCATTCCATTCCATTCCATTCCGTTCCTTTCCATTCCATCGAATTCCATTCCATTCCATTCCATTCCATTCCATTCCATTGAATTCCATTCCATTCCGTTCCGTTCCATTGAATTCCGTTCCATTCCATTCAATTCCATTCCATTCCATTCCTTTTGAATTCCATTCCATTCCATTCCATTCCATTCCATTCCATTCCATTCCATTCCATTCCATTCCATTCCATTCCATTCCATTCCATTCCATTCCATTCCATTCTTCTCGGGTTGATTCCATTCTATTCCATTCCATTCCATTCGATTCCATTCGATTCCATTCGATTCCATTCGATTCCATTCCATTCCATTCCATTCCATTGAATTCCATTCCATTCCATTCCATTCCATTCCATTGAATTCCATTCCTTTCCATTCCATTCCATGGAATTCCATTCCATTCCATTGAATTCCATTCCATTCCATTCCGTTCCATTCCATTATGTTCCATTCCATTCCATTCCATTCCATTCAATTCCGTTCCGTTCCATTCCATTCCATTCCGTTCCATTCCATTGAATTCCGATCCATTGCATTGAATTCCGTTCCATTCCATTCCATTCCTTTCCGATCCGTTCGGTTCCGTTCTACTCGGGTTGATTCCATTCTATTCCATTCCATTCCATTCGATTCCATTCGATTCCATTCGATTCCATTCGATTCCATTCCATTCCATTCCATTCCATTGAATTCCATTCCAGTCCATTCCATTCCATTGAATTCCGTTCCATTCCATTCCATTCCATTCCATTCCGTTCCATTCCATTTGAATTCCATTCCATTCCATTCCATTCCATTCCATTCTACTCGGGTTGATTCCATTCTATTCCATTACATTCCATTCGATTCCATTCGATTCCATTCGATTCCATTCGAGTAAATTCCATTCCATTCAATTCCATTGAATTCCATTCCATTCCATTCCATTCCATTCCATTCCATTGAATTCCATTCCATTCCATTCCATTCGATTCCATTCGATTCCATTGAATTCCATTCCATTCCATTCCTTTCCATTCCATTCCATTCCATTCCATTCCATTCCATTCCATTGAATTCCATTGAATTCCATTCCAATGAATTCCATTCCATTCCATTCCATTCCATTCCATTCCATTGAATTAATTTTCATTCCATTCCATTCCATTCCATTTCACTCTATTCCATCGAATTCCATTCCATTCCATTCCATTCCATTCCATTCCATTCCATTCCATTCCATTCCATTCCATTCTACTCGGTTTGATTCCATTCTATTCCATTCCATTCCATTCGATTCCATTCGATTCCATTCCATTCCATTCAATTGAATTCCATTCCATTCCTTTCCATTCCATTCCATTCCATTCCATTCCATTCCGTTCCATTCCATTCCATCGAATTCCATTCCATTCCATTCCATTCCATTCCATTGAATTCCATTCCATTCCATTCCGTTCCGTTCCGTTCCGTTCCGTTTCGTTCCGTTCCGTTCCGTTCCATTCCATTCCATTCCATTCCATTCCATTGAATTCCGTTCCATTCCATTGAATTCCATTCCATTCCGTTCCATTCCATTGAATTCTGTTCCGTTCCGTTCCGTTCCGTTCCGTTCCATTCCGTTCCATTCCGTTCCTTTCCGTTCTACTCGGGTTGATTCCATTCTATTCCATTCCATTCCATTCGATTCCATTCGATTCCATTCGAATCCATTCGATTCCATTCGATTCCATTCGATTCCATTCCATTCCATTGAATTCCATTCCATTCCATTCCATTCCATTGAATTCCGTTCCATTCCATTCAATTCCATTCCATTCCATTCCTTTCCGTTCCGTTCCGTTCCGTTCCGTTCCGTTCCGTTCCGTTCTACTCGGGTTGATTCCATTCTATTCCATTCCATTCCATTCGATTCCATTCTATTCCATTCGATTCCATTCGATTCAATTCGATTCTATTCCATTCCATTCCATTCCATTCCATTCCATTCCGTTCCATTCCATTCCGTTCCATTCCATTCCATTCCATTCCATTCCATTCCATTCCATTACATTCCCTTCCATTCCTTTCCATTCCGTTCCATTCCATTGAATTCCGACCCATTGCATTGAATTCCGTTCCATTCCATTCCATTCCTTTCCGTTCCGTTCCGTTCCGTTCCGTTCCGTTCCGTTCTACTCGGATTGATTCCATTCTATTCCATTCCATTCCATTCGATTCCATTCGATTCCATTCGATTCCATTCGACTCCATTCCATTCCATTCCATTCCATTCCATTCCATAGAACGCCATTCCATTCCATTCCATTCCATTCCATTCCATTCCATTCCATTCCATTCCATTCCATTGAATTCCATTCCATTCCATTCCATTCCATTGAATTCTGTTCCATTCCATTCCATTCCATTCCATTCCGTTCTACTCGGGTTGATTCCATTCTATTCCATTCCGTTCCGTTCCGTTCCGTTCCGTTCCATTCCACTCGGGTTGATTCCATTCTATTCCATTCCATTCCATTCGATTCCATTCGATTCCATTCGGTTCCATTCGATTCCATTCGATTCGATTCCATTCCATTCCATTCCATTGAATTCCATTCCATTCCATTCCATTCCATTGAATTCCGTTCCATTCCATTCAATTCCATTCCATTCCATTCCTTTTGAATTCCATTCCTTTCCATTCCATTCCATTCCATTGCATTCCATTCCATTCCATTCAATTCCATTCCATTCCATTCAATTCCATTCCATTCTACTCGGGTTGATTACATTCTATTCCATTCCATTCCATTCGATTCCATTCGATTCCATTCCTTTCCATTCGATTCCATTCCATTCCATTCCATTCCATTCCATTCCATTCCATTCCATTCCATGGAATTCCATTCCATTCCCTTGAATTCCATTCCATTCCATTCCATTCCATTCCATTCCATTCCATTCCATTCCATTCCATTCCATTGAATTCCATTCCATTCCATTGAATTCCATTCCAATCCATTCCATTCCATTGAATTCCGTTCCATTCCATTCCATTCCATTCCATTCCATTCCATTCCATTCTACTCGGGTTGATTCCATTCTATTACATTCCATTCCATTCCATTCTACTCGGGTTGATTCCATTCTATTCCATTCCATTCCATTCGATTCCATTCGATTCCATTCGATTCCATTCGATTCCATTCCATTCCATTCAATTCCATTGAATTCCATTCCATTCCATTCCATTCCATTCCATTGAATTCCATTCCTTTCCATTCCATTCCATGGAATTCCATTCCATTCCATTGAATTCCATTCCATTCCATTCCGTTCCATTCCATTATGTTCCATTCCATTCCATTCCATTCCATTCAATTCCGTTCCGTTCCATTCCGTTCCATTCCGTTCCATTCCATTGAATTCCGATCCATTGCATTGAATTCCGTTCCATTCCATTCCATTCCTTTCGATCCGTTCGGTTCCGTTCTACTCGGGTTGATTCCATTCTATTCCATTCCATTCCATTCCATTCCATTCGATTCCATTCGATTCCATTCGATTCCATTCGATTCCATTCGATTCCATTCCATTCCATTCCATTCCATTCCATTCCATTGAATTCCATTCCGTTCCATTCCATTCCATTCCATTCCATTCCATTGAATTCCGTTCCATTCCATTGAATTCCATTCCATTCCGTTCCATTCCATTGAATTCTGTTCCGTTCCGTTCCGTTCCGTTCCATTCCGTTCCATTCCGTTCCTTTCCGTTCTACTCGGGTTGATTCCATTCTATTCCATTCCATTCCATTCGATTCCATTCGATTCCATTCGATTCCATTCGATTCCATTCCATTCCATTCCATTCCATTCCATTCAATTGAATTCCATTCCATTCCATTGAATTCCATTCCATTCCATTCCATTCCATTGAATTCCGTTCCATTCCATTCCATTCCATTCCATTCCATTCCATTCCATAGAATTCCATTCCATTGAATTCCATTCCATTCCATTCCATTCCATTGAATTCCATTCCATTCCATTCCATTCCATTCCATTCCATTCCATTCCATTCCATTCCATTCCATCGAATTCCATTCCACTCCATTCCATTCCATTCCATTCCATTCCATTCCATTCCATTCCATTCCATTCCATCGAATTCCATTCCATTCCATTCCATTCCATTCCATTCCATTCCATTCCATTCCATTC
Organism: Gorilla gorilla gorilla; assembly: GCF_029281585.2. Classification (NCBI taxonomy): domain Eukaryota; kingdom Metazoa; phylum Chordata; class Mammalia; order Primates; family Hominidae; genus Gorilla; species Gorilla gorilla. The sequence goes on from NC_073242.2 coordinate 61,550,344, forward strand.
CATTCTACTCGGGTTGATTCCATTCTATTACATTCCATTCCATTCGATTCCATTCGATTCCATTCGATTCCATTCGATTCCATTCCATTCCATTCCATTCAGTTGAATTCCATTCCATTCCATTCCATTCCATTCCATTCCATTCCATCGAATTCCATTCCATTCCATTCCATTCCATTCCATTCCATTCCATTCCATTGAATTCCATTCCATTCCATTCCATTCCATTCCATTCCATTCCATTCCATTGAATACCATTCCATTGAATTCCATTCCATTCCATGGAATTCCATTCCAATCCATTCCATTCCATAGAATTCCATTCCATTCCATTCCATTCCATTCCATTCCGTTCCATTCCATTTGAATTCCATTCCATTCCATTCCATTCCATTCCATTCTACTCGGGTTGATTCCATTCTATTCCATTCCATTCCATTCTATTCCATTCGATTCCATTCGATTCCATTCGAGTCCATTCCATTCCATTCAATTCCATTGAATTCCATTCCATTCCATTCCATTCCATTCCATTCCATTCCATTGAATTCCATTCCTTTCCATTCCATTCCATGGAATTCCATTCCATTCCATTGAATTCCATTCCATTCCATTCCGTTCCATTCCATTATGTTCCATTCCATTCCATTCCATTCCATTCAATTCCGTTCCGTTCCATTCCGTTCCATTCCGTTCCATTCCATTGAATTCCGATCCATTGCATTGAATTCCGTTCCATTCCATTCCATTCCTTTCCGTTCCGTTCCGTTCCGTTCTACTCGGGTTGATTCCATTCTATTCCATTCCATTCCATTTGATTCCATTCGATTCCATTCGATTCCATTCCATTCCATTCGATTCCATTCGATTCCATTCCATTCCATTCCATTCCATTCCATTCCATTCTATTCCATTGAATTCCTTTCCATTCCATTGAATTCCATTCCATTCCATTCCATTCGATTCCATTCGATTCCATTGAATTCCATTCCATGCCATTCCTTTCCATTCCATTCCATTCCATTCCATTCCATTCCATTCCATTTAATTCCATTCCATTCCATTCCATTCCATTGAATTAATTTCCATTCCATTCCATTCCATTCCATTCCATTCCATTCTATTCCATCGAATTCCATTCCATTCCATTCCATTCCATTCCATTCCATTCCATTCCATTCCATTCCATTCCATTCTACTCGGGTTGATTCCATTCTATTCCATTCCATTCCATTCCATTCCTTTCCGTTCCATTCCTTTCCGTTCCGTTCCATTCCGTTCCGTTCTACTCGGGTTGATTCCATTCTATTCCATTCCATTCCATTCGATTCCATTCTATTCCATTCGATTCCATTCGATTCAATTCGATTCCATTCCATTCCATTCCATTCCATTCCATTCCATTCCATTGAATTCCATTCCATTCCATTCCGTTCCATTCCATTCCGTTCCATTCCATTCCATTCCATTCCATTCCATTCCATTCCATTACATTCCCTTCCATTCCTTTCCATTCCATTCCATTCCATTGAATTCCGATCCATTGCTTTGAATTCCGTTCCATTCCATTCCATTCCTTTCCGTTCCTTTCCGTTCCGTTCCGTTCCGTTCTACTCGGATTGATTCCATTCTATTCCATTCCATTCCATTCCATTCCATTCCATTCCATTCGATTCCATTCGACTCCATTCCATTCCATTCCTTTCCATTCCATTCCATTCCATTCCATTCCATTGAACTCCATTCCATTCCATTCCATTCCATTCCATTCCATTCCATTCCATTCCATTGAATTCCATTCCATTCCATTCCATTCCATTGAATTCTGTTCCATTCCATTCCATTCCATTCCATTCCGTTCTACTCGGGTTGATTCCATTCTATTCCATTCCGTTCCGTTCCGTTCCGTTCCGTTCCATTCCACTCGGGTTGATTCCATTCTATTCCATTCCATTCCATTCGATTCCATTCGATTCCATTCGATTCCATTCGATTCCATTCGATTCCATTCGATTCGATTCCATTCCATTCCATTCCATTGAATTCCATTCCATTCCATTCCATTCCATTTAATTCCTTTCCATTCCATTCAATTCCATTCCATTCCATTCCATTTGAATTCCATTCCATTCCATTCCATTCCATTCCATTCCATTCCGTTCCATTCCATTCCATTCCATTCCATTCCATTCTTCTCGGGTTGATTCCATTCTATTCCATTCCATTCCATTCGATTCCATTCGATTCCATTCCTTTCCATTCGATTCGATTCCATTCCATTCCATTCCATTCCATTCCATTCCATTCCATTCCATTCCATGGAATTCCATTCCATTCCATTCCATGGAATTCCATTCCATTCCATTCCATGGAATTCCATTCCATTCCATTCCATGGAATTCCATTCCATTCCCTTGAATTCCATTCCATTCCATTCCATTCCATTCCATTCCATTCCATTCCATTGAATTCCATTCCATTGAATTCCATTCCATTCCATAGAATTCCATTCCAATCCATTCCATTCCATTGAATTCCGTTCCATTCCATTCCATTCCATTCCATTCCGTTCCATTCCATTTGAATTCCATTCCATTCCATTCCATTCCATTCCATTATACTCGGGTTGATTCCATTCTATTCCATTCCATTCCATTCGATTCCATTCGATTCCATTCGATTCCATTCGATTCCATTCCATTCCATTCAATTCCATTGAATTCCATTCCATTCCATTCCATTCCATTCCATTGAATTCCATTCCTTTCCATTCCATTCCATGGAATTCCATTCCTTTCCATTGAATTCCATTCCATTCCATTCCGTTCCATTCCATTATGTTCCATTCCATTCCATTCCATTCCATTCAATTCCGTTCCGTTCCATTCCGTTCCATTCCGTTGCATTCCATTGAATTCCGATCCATTGCATTGAATTCCGTTCCATTCCATTCCATTCCTTTCCCTTCCGTTCCGTTCCGTTCTACTCGGGTTGATTCCATTCTATTCCATTCCATTCCATTCGATTCCATTCGATTCCATTCGATTCCATTCGATTCCATTCGATTCCATTCGATTCCATTCGACTCCATTCCATTCCATTCCATTCCATTCCATTCCATTCCATTCCATTCCATTCCATTCCATTGAACTCCATTCCATTCCATTCCATTCCATTCCATTCCATTCCATTCCATTGAATTCCATTCCATTCCATTCCATTCCATTGAATTCTGTTCCATTCCATTCCATTCCATTCCATTCCGTTCTACTCGGGTTGATTCCATTCTATTCCATTCCGTTGCGTTCCGTTCCGTTCCGTTCCATTCCACTCGGGTTGATTCCATTCTATTCCATTCCATTCCATTCGATTCAATTCGATTACATTCGATTCCATTCGATTCCATTCGATTCGATTCCATTCCATTCCATTCCATTGAATTCCATTCCATTCCATTCCATTCCATTGAATTCCGTTCCATTCCATTGAATTCCATTCCATTCCGTTCCATTCCATTGAATTCTGTTCCGTTCCGTTCCGTTCCGTTCCGTTCCATTCCGTTCCATTCCGTTCCTTTCCGATTTACTCGGGTTGATTCCATTCTATTCCATTCCATTCCATTCGATTCCATTCGATTCCAATCGATTCCATTCGATTCCATTCCATTCCATTCCATTCCATTGAATTCTGTTCCATTCAATTCCATTCCATTCCATTCCGTTCTACTCGGGTTGATTCCATTCTATTCCATTCCGTTCCGTTCCGTTCCGTTCCTTTCCGTTCCGTTCCATTCCACTCGGGTTGATTCCATTCTATTCCATTCCATTCCATTCGATTCCATTCGATTCCATTCGATTCCATTCGATTCCATTCGATTCCATTCCATTCCATAGAATTCCATTCCATTCCATTCCATTGAACTCCATTCCATTCCATTCCATTCCATTCGATTCCATTCCATTCCATTGAATTCCATTCCATTCCATTCCATTCCATTGAATTCCGTTCCATTCCATTCAATTCCATTCCATTCCATTCCATTCCATTTGAATTCCATACCATTCCATTCCGTTCCATTCCATTCCATTCCATTCCATTCCATTCCATTCCATTCCATTCCATTCCATTCCATTCCATTCTACTCGGGTTGATTCCATTCTATTCCATTCCATTCCATTCGATTCCATTCGATTCCATTCGATTCCATTCCATTCCATTCCATTCCATTCCATTCCATTCCATTCCATTCCATTGAATTCCATTCCATTCCATTGAATTCCGTTCCATTCCATTCCATTCCATTGAATTCCGTTCCATTCCATTCCATTCCATTCCATTCCATTCCATTGAATTCCATTCCATTGAATTCCATTCCATTCCATTCCATTCCATTGAATTCCATTCCATTCCGTTCCGTTCCGTTCCGTTCCGTTCCGTTCCGTTCCATTCCATTCCATTCCATTCCATTGAATTCCGTTCCATTCCATTGAATTCCATTCCATTCCGTTCCATTCCATTGAATTCTGTTCCGTTCTGTTCCATTCCGTTCCGTTCCATTCCGTTCCATTCCGTTCCTTTCCGTTCTACTCGGGTTGATTCCATTCTATTCCATTCCATTCCATTCGATTCCATTCGATTCCATTCGATTCCATTCGATTCCATTCCATTCCATTCCATTCGAATTCCATTCCATTCCATTCCATTCCATTCCATTCCATTCCATTCCATTGAATTCCATTCCTTTCCATTCCATTCCATTGAATTCCGTTCCATTCCATTCCATTCCATTCCATTCCATTCCATTGAATTCCATTCCATTGAATTCCATTCCATTCCATTCCATTCCATTGAATTCCATTCCATTCCATTCCATCGAATTCCATTCCATTCCATTGAATTCCATTCCATTCCATTCCATTCCATTCCATTCCATTCCATTCCATTCCATTCCATTCCATCGAATTCCATTCCATTCCATTCCATTCCATTCCATTCCATTCCATTCCATTCCATTGAATTCCATTCCATTCCATTCCATTCCATTCCATTCCATTCCATTCCATTCCATTCTACTCGGGTTGATTCCATTCTATTACATTCCATTCCATTCGATTCCATTCGATTCCATTCGATTCCATTCGATTCCATTCCATTCCATTCCATTCAATTGAATTCCATTCCATTGAATTCCATTCCATTCCATTCCATTCCATCGAATTCCATTCCATTCCATTCCATTCCATTCCATTCCATTCCATTCCATTGAATTCCATTCCATTCCATTGAATTCCATTCCATTCCATTCCATTCCATTCCATTGAATTCCCTTCCATTGAATTCCATTCCTTTCCGTTCCGTTCCGTTCCGTTCTGTTCCATTCTACTCGGGTTAATTCCATTCTATTCCTTTACATTCCATTCGATTCCATTCGATTCCATTCCATTCCATTCCATTTGAATTCCATTGCATTCCATTCCATTCCATTCCATTCCATTCCATTCCATTCCATCGAATTCCATTCCATTCGATTCCATTCCATTCCATTCCATTCCATTCCATTCCATTCTACTCGTGTTGATAACATTCTATTCCATTCGATTCCATTCGATTCCATTCGATTCCATTCGATTCCATTCGATTCCATTCCATTCCATTCCATTCAATTGAATTCCATTCCATTCCATTCCATTCCATTCCATTCCATTCCATTCCGTTCTGCTCGGGTTGATTCCATTCTATTCCATTCCATTCCATTCGATTCCATTCGATTCCATTCGATTCCATTCCATTCCATTCCATTCCATTGAATTCCATTCCATTCCATTCCATTCCATTCCATTCCATTCCATTCCATTCCATTCCGTTCCATTCCATTCCGTTCCTTTCCTTTCCATTCCGTTCCATTCCATTCCTTTCCGTTCCATTCCGTTGCATTCCGTTCCATTCCATTGAATTCCGTTCCATTGCATTGAATTCCGTTCCATTCCATTGCATTCCTTTCCGTTCCGTTCCGTTCCGTTCCGTTCCGTTCCGTTCTTCTCGGGTTGATTTCATTCTATTCCATTCCATTCCATTCGATTCCATTCGATTCCATTCGATTCCATTCGATTCCATTCGATTCCATTCCATTCCATTCCATTCCATTCCATTCCATTGAATTCCATTCCATTCCATTCCATTCCATTCCATTCCATTCCATTGAATTCCATTCCATTCCATTGAATTCCATTCCATTCCATTCCATTCGATTCCATTCCATTCCCTTGAATTCCATTCCATTCCATTCCATTCCATTCCATTCCATTCCATTCCATTGAATTCCATTCCATTGAATTCCATTCCATTCCATTGAATTCCATTCCAATCCATTCCATTCCATTGAATTCCGTTCCATTCCATTCCATTCCATTCCATTCCGTTCCATTCCATTTGAATTCCATTCCATTCCATTCCATTCCATTCCATTCTACTCGGGTTGATTCCATTCTATTCCATTACATTCCATTCGATTCCATTCGATTCCATTCTATTCCATTCGAGTCCATTCCATTCCATTCAATTCCATTGAATTCCATTCCATTCCATTCCATTCCATTCCATTCCATTCCATTCCATTCCATTCCATTGAATTCCATTCCTTTCCATTCCATTCCATGGAATTCCATTCCATTCCATTGAATTCCATTCCATTCCATTCCGTTCCATTCCATTATGTTCCATTCCATTCCATTCCATTCCATTCAATTCCGTTCCGTTCCATTCCGTTCCATTCCGTTCCATTCCATTGAATTCCGATCCATTGCATTGAATTCCGTTCCATTCCATTCCATTCCTTTCCGTTCCGTTCCGTTCCGTTCTACTCGGGTTGATTCCATTCTATTCCATTCCATTCCATTCGATTCCATTCGATTCCATTCGATTCCATTCCATTCCATTCGATTCCATTCGATTCCATTCCATTCCATTCCATTCCATTCCATTCCATTCCATTCCATTCCATTGAATTCCTTTCCATTCCATTGAATTCCATTCCATTCCATTCCATTCGATTCCATTCGATTCCATTGAATTCCATTCCATTCCATTCCTTTCCATTCCATTCCATTCCATTCCATTCCATTCTATTCCATCGAATTCCATTCCATTCCATTCCATTCCATTCCATTCCATTCCATTCCATTCCATTCCATTGCATTCCATTCCATTCCATTCTACTCGGGTTGATTCCATTCTATTCCATTCCATTCCATTCCATTCCTTTCCGTTCCATTCCTTTCCGTTCCGTTCCGTTCCGTTCCGTTCTACTCGGGTTGATTCCATTCTATTCCATTCCATTCCATTCGATTCCATTCTATTCCATTCGATTCCATTCGATTCAATTCGATTCCATTCCATTCCATTCCATTCCATTCCATTCCATTCCATTCCATTGAATTCCATTCCATTCCATTCCGTTCCATTCCATTCCGTTCCATTCCATTCCATTCCATTCCATTACATTCCCTTCCATTCCTTTCCATTCCATTCCATTCCATTGAATTCCGATCCATTGCTTTGAATTCCGTTCCATTCCATTCCATTCCTTTCCGTTCCGTTCCGTTCCGTTCCGTTCCGTTCTACTCGGATTGATTCCATTCTATTCCATTCCATTCCATTCCATTCCATTCGATTCCATTCGATTCCATTCGACTCCATTCCATTCCATTCCATTCCATTCCATTCCATTCCATTTAACTCCATTCCATTCCATTCCATTCCATTCCATTCCATTCCATTCCATTGAATTCCATTCCATTCCATTCCATTCCATTGAATTCTGTTCCATTCCATTCCATTCCATTCCATTCCGTTCTACTCGGGTTGATTCCATTCTATTCCATTCCGTTCCGTTCCGTTCCGTTCCGTTCCATTCCACTCGGGTTGATTCCATTCTATTCCATTCCATTCCATTCGAATCCATTCGATTCCATTCGATTCCATTCGATTCCATTCGATTCCATTCGATTCGATTCCATTCCATTCCATTCCATTGAATTCCATTCCATTCCATTCCATTCCATTTAATTCCGTTCCATTCCATTCAATTCCATTCCATTCCATTCCATTTGAATTCCATTCCATTCCATTCCATTCCATTCCATTCCATTCCATTCCATTCCATTCCATTCCATTCTACTCGGGTTGATTCCATTCTATTCCATTCCATTCCATTCGATTCCATTCGATTCCATTCCTTTCCATTCGATTCGATTCCATTCCATTCCATTCCATTCCATTCCATTCCATTCCATTCCATGGAATTCCATGGAATTCCATTCCATTCCATTCCATGGAATTCCATTCCATTCCATTCCATGGAATTCCATTCCATTCCCTTGAATTCCATTCCATTCCATTCCATTCCATTCCATTCCATTCCATTGAATTCCATTCCATTGAATTCCATTCCATTCCATAGAATTCCATTCCAATCCATTCCATTCCATTGAATTCCGTTCCATTCCATTCCATTCCATTCCATTCCGTTCCATTCCATTTGAATTCCATTCCATTCCATTCCATTCCATTCCATTCTACTCGGGTTGATTCCATTCTATTCCATTCCATTCCATTCGATTCCATTCGATTCCATTCGATTCCATTCGATTCCATTGCATTCCATTCAATTCCATTGAATTCCATTCCATTCCATTCCATTCCATTCCATTGAATTCCATTCCTTTCCATTCCATTCCATGGAATTCCATTCCTTTCCATTGAATTCCATTCCATTCCATTCCGTTCCATTCCATTATGTTCCATTCCATTCCATTCCATTCCATTCAATTCCGTTCCGTTCCATTCCGTTCCATTCCGTTGCATTCCATTGAATTCCGATCCATTGCATTGAATTCCGTTCCATTCCATTCCATTCCTTTCCGTTCCGTTCCGTTCCGTTCTACTCGGGTTGATTCCATTCTATTCCATTCCATTCCATTCGATTCCATTCGATTCCATTCGAATCCATTCGACTCCATTCCATTCCATTCCATTCCATTCCATTCCATTCCATTCCATTCCATTCCATTCCATTCCATTGAACTCCATTCCATTCCATTCCATTCCATTCCATTCCATTCCATTCCATTCCATTGAATTCCATTCCATTCCATTCCATTCCATTGAATTCTGTTCCATTCCATTCCATTCCATTCCGTTCTACTCGGGTTGATTCCATTCTATTCCATTCCGTTGCGTTCCGTTCCGTTCCGTTCCATTCCACTCGGGTTGATTCCATTCTATTCCATTCCATTCCATTCGATTCAATTCGATTACATTCGATTCCATTCGATTCCATTCGATTCGATTCCATTCCATTCCATTCCATTGAATTCCATTCCATTCCATTCCATTCCATTGAATTCCGTTCCATTCCATTGAATTCCATTCCATTCCGTTCCATTCCATTGAATTCTGTTCCGTTCCGTTCCGTTCCGTTCCGTTCCATTCCGTTCCATTCCGTTCCTTTCCGTTCTACTCGGGTTGATTCCATTCTATTCCATTCCATTCCATTCGATTCCATTCGATTCCATTCGATTCCATTCGATTCCATTCCATTCCATTCCATTCCATTGAATTCTGTTCCATTCAATTCCATTCCATTCCATTCCGTTATACTCGGGTTGATTCCATTCTATTCCATTCCGTTCCGTTCCGTTCCGTTCCTTTCCGTTCCGTTCCATTCCACTCGGGTTGATTCCATTCTATTCCATTCCATTCCATTCGATTCCATTCGATTCCATTCGATTCCATTCGATTCCATTCGATTCCATTCCATTCCATTGAATTCCATTCCATTCCATTCCATTGAACTCCATTCCATTCCATTCCATTCCATTCGATTCCATTCCATTCCATTGAATTCCATTCCATTCCATTCCATTCCATTGAATTCCGTTCCATTCCATTCAATTCCATTCCATTCCATTCCATTCCATTTGAATTCCATACCATTCCATTCCGTTCCATTCCATTCCATTCCATTCCATTCCATTCCATTCCATTCCATTCCATTCTACTCGGGTTGATTCCATTCTATTCCATTCCATTCCATTCGATTCCATTCGATTCCATTCGATTCCATTCCATTCCATTCCATTCCATTCCATTCCATTCCATTCCATTCCATTGAATTCCATTCCATTCCATTGAATTCCGTTCCATTCCATTCCATTCCATTGAATTCCGTTCCATTCCATTCCATTCCATTCCATTCCTTTCCATTCCATTGAATTCCATTCCATTGAATTCCATTCCATTCCATTCCATTCCATTGAATTCCATTCCATTCCGTTCCGTTCCGTTCCGTTCCGTTCCGTTCCGTTCCATTCCATTCCGTTCCATTCCATTGAATTCCGTTCCATTCCATTGAATTCCATTCCATTCCGTTCCATTCCATTGAATTCTGTTCCGTTCTGTTCCATTCCGTTCCGTTCCATTCCGTTCCATTCCGTTCCTTTCCGTTCTACTCGGGTTGATTCCATTCTATTCCATTCCATTCCGTTCGATTCCATTCGATTCCATTCGATTCCATTCGATTCCATTCCATTCCATTCCATTCGAATTCCATTCCATTCCATTCCATTCCATTGAATTCCGTTCCATTCCATTGAATTCCATTCCATTCCGTTCCATTCCATTGAATTCTGTTCCGTTCCGTTCCGTTCCGTTCCGTTCCATTCCGTTCCATTCCGTTCCTTTCCGTTCTACTCGGGTTGATTCCATTCTATTCCATTCCATTCCATTCGATTCCATTCGATTCCATTCGATTCCATTCGATTCCATTCCATTCCATTCCATTCCATTGAATTCTGTTCCATTCAATTCCATTCCATTCCATTCCGTTCTACTCGGGTTGATTCCATTCTATTCCATTCCGTTCCGTTCCGTTCCGTTCCTTTCCGTTCCGTTCCATTCCACTCGGGTTGATTCCATTCTATTCCATTCCATTCCATTCGATTCCATTCGATTCCATTCGATTCCATTCGATTCCATTCGATTCCATTCCATTCCATTGAATTCCATTCCATTCCATTCCATTGAACTCCATTCCATTCCATTCCATTCCATTCGATTCCATTCCATTCCATTGAATTCCATTCCATTCCATTCCATTCCATTGAATTCCGTTCCATTCCATTCAATTCCATTCCATTCCATTCCATTCCATTTGAATTCCATACCATTCCATTCCGTTCCATTCCATTCCATTCCATTCCATTCCATTCCATTCCATTCCATTCCATTCTACTCGGGTTGATTCCATTCCATTCCATTCCATTGAATTCCATTCCATTCCATTCCATCGAATTCCATTCCATTCCATTGAATTCCATTCCATTCCATTCCATTCCATTCCATTCCATTCCATTCCATTCCATTCCATTCCATTCCATCGAATTCCATTCCATTCCATTCCATTCCATTCCATTCCATTCCATTCCATTCCATTCTACTCGGGTTGATTCCATTCTATTACATTCCATTCCATTCGATTCCATTCGATTCCATTCGATTCCATTCGATTCCATTCCATTCCATTCCATTCAATTGAATTCCATTCCATTCCATTCCATTCCATTCCATTCCATCGAATTCCATTCCATTCCATTCCATTCCATTCCATTCCATTCCATTCCATTGAATTCCATTCCATTCCATTGAATTCCATTCCATTCCATTCCATTCCATTGAATTCCCTTCCATTGAATTCCATTCCTTTCCGTTCCGTTCCGTTCCGTTCTGTTCCATTCTACTCGGGTTAATTCCATTCTATTCCTTTACATTCCATTCGATTCCATTCGATTCCATTCCATTCCATTCCATTTGAATTCCATTGCATTCCATTCCATTCCATTCCATTCCATTCCATTCCACTCCATCGAATTCCATTCCATTCGATTCCATTCCATTCCATTCCATTCCATTCCATTCCATTCTACTCGTGTTGATAACATTCTATTCCATTCGATTCCATTCGATTCCATTCCATTCCATTCCATTCAATTGAATTCCATTCCATTCCATTCCATTCCATTCCATTCCATTCCATTCCGTTCTGCTCGGGTTGATTCCATTCTATTCCATTCCATTCCATTCGATTCCATTCGATTCCATTCGATTCCATTCCATTCCATTCCATTCCATTGAATTCCATTCCATTCCATTCCATTCCATTCCATTCCATTCCATTCCATTCCATTCCGTTCCATTCCATTCCGTTCCTTTCCTTTCCATTCCGTTCCATTCCATTCCTTTCCGTTCCATTCCGTTGCATTCCGTTCCATTCCATTGAATTCCGTTCCATTGCATTGAATTCCGTTCCATTCCATTGCATTCCTTTCCGTTCCGTTCCGTTCCGTTCCGTTCCGTTCCGTTCTTCTCGGGTTGATTTCATTCTATTCCATTCCATTCCATTCGATTCCATTCGATTCCATTCGATTCCATTCGATTCCATTCGATTCCATTCCATTCCATTCCATTCCATTCCATTCCATTGAATTCCATTCCATTCCATTCCATTCCATTCCATTCCATTCCATTGAATTCCATTCCATTCCATTGAATTCCATTCCATTCCATTCCATTCGATTCCATTCCATTCCCTTGAATTCCATTCCATTCCATTCCATTCCATTCCATTCCATTCCATTCCATTGAATTCCATTCCATTGAATTCCATTCCATTCCATTGAATTCCATTCCAATCCATTCCATTCCATTGAATTCCGTTCCATTCCATTCCATTCCATTCCATTCCGTTCCATTCCATTTGAATTCCATTCCATTCCATTCCATTCCATTCCATTCTACTCGGGTTGATTCCATTCTATTCCATTACATTCCATTCGATTCCATTCGATTCCATTCGATTCCATTCGAGTCCATTCCATTCCATTCAATTCCATTGAATTCCATTCCATTCCATTCCATTCCATTCCATTCCATTCCATTCCATTCCATTCCATTGAATTCCATTCCTTTCCATTCCATTCCATGGAATTCCATTCCATTCCATTGAATTCCATTCCATTCCATTCCGTTCCATTCCATTATGTTCCATTCCATTCCATTCCATTCCATTCAATTCCGTTCCGTTCCATTCCGTTCCATTCCGTTCCATTCCATTGAATTCCGATCCATTGCATTGAATTCCGTTCCATTCCATTCCATTCCTTTCCGTTCCGTTCCGTTCTACTCGGGTTGATTCCATTCTATTCCATTCCATTCCATTCGATTCCATTCGATTCCATTCGACTCCATTCCATTCCATTCCATTCCATTCCATTCCATTCCATTCCATTCCATTCCATTGAACTCCATTCCATTCCATTCCATTCCATTCCATTCCATTCCATTGAATTCCATTCCATTCCATTCCATTCCATTGAATTCTGTTCCATTCCATTCCATTCCATTCCGTTCTACTCGGGTTGATTCCATTCTATTCCATTCCGTTGCGTTCCGTTCCGTTCCGTTCCATTCCACTCGGGTTGATTCCATTCTATTCCATTCCATTCCATTCGATTCAATTCGATTACATTCGATTCCATTCGATTCCATTCGATTCGATTCCATTCCATTCCATTCCATTGAATTCCATTCCATTCCATTCCATTCCATTGAATTCCGTTCCATTCCATTGAATTCCATTCCATTCCGTTCCATTCCATTGAATTCTGTTCCGTTCCGTTCCGTTCCGTTCCGTTCCATTCCGTTCCATTCCGTTCCTTTCCGTTCTACTCGGGTTGATTCCATTCTATTCCATTCCATTCCATTCGATTCCATTCGATTCCATTCGATTCCATTCGATTCCATTCCATTCCATTCCATTCCATTGAATTCTGTTCCATTCAATTCCATTCCATTCCATTCCGTTCTACTCGGGTTGATTCCATTCTATTCCATTCCGTTCCGTTCCGTTCCTTTCCGTTCCGTTCCATTCCACTCGGGTTGATTCCATTCTATTCCATTCCATTCCATTCGATTCCATTCGATTCCATTCGATTCCATTCGATTCCATTCGATTCCATTCCATTCCATTGAATTCCATTCCATTCCATTCCATTGAACTCCATTCCATTCCATTCCATTCCATTCGATTCCATTCCATTCCATTGAATTCCATTCCATTCCATTCCATTCCATTGAATTCCGTTCCATTCCATTCAATTCCATTCCATTCCATTCCATTCCATTTGAATTCCATACCATTCCATTCCGTTCCATTCCATTCCATTCCATTCCATTCCATTCCATTCCATTCCATTCCATTCTACTCGGGTTGATTCCATTCTATTCCATTCCATTCCATTCGATTCCATTCGATTCCATTCGATTCCATTCCATTCCATTCCATTCCATTCCATTCCATTCCATTCCATTCCATTCCATTGAATTCCATTCCATTCCATTGAATTCCGTTCCATTCCATTCCATTCCATTGAATTCCGTTCCATTCCATTCCATTCCATTCCATTCCATTCCATTCCATTGAATTCCATTCCATTGAATTCCATTCCATTCCATTCCATTCCATTGAATTCCATTCCATTCCGTTCCGTTCCGTTCCGTTCCGTTCCGTTCCGTTCCATTCCATTCCATTCCATTCCATTGAATTCCGTTCCATTCCATTGAATTCCATTCCATTCCGTTCCATTCCATTGAATTCTGTTCCGTTCTGTTCCATTCCGTTCCGTTCCATTCCGTTCCATTCCGTTCCTTTCCGTTCTACTCGGGTTGATTCCATTCTATTCCATTCCATTCCGTTCGATTCCATTCGATTCCATTCGATTCCATTCGATTCCATTCCATTCCATTCCATTCGAATTCCATTCCATTCCATTCCATTCCATTGAATTCCGTTCCATTCCATTGAATTCCATTCCATTCCGTTCCATTCCATTGAATTCTGTTCCGTTCCGTTCCGTTCCGTTCCGTTCCATTCCGTTCCATTCCGTTCCTTTCCGTTCTACTCGGGTTGATTCCATTCTATTCCATTCCATTCCATTCGATTCCATTCGATTCCATTCGATTCCATTCGATTCCATTCCATTCCATTCCATTCCATTGAATTCTGTTCCATTCAATTCCATTCCATTCCATTCCGTTCTACTCGGGTTGATTCCATTCTATTCCATTCCGTTCCGTTCCGTTCCGTTCCTTTCCGTTCCGTTCCATTCCACTCGGGTTGATTCCATTCTATTCCATTCCATTCCATTCGATTCCATTCGATTCCATTCGATTCCATTCGATTCCATTCGATTCCATTCCATTCCATTGAATTCCATTCCATTCCATTCCATTGAACTCCATTCCATTCCATTCCATTCCATTCGATTCCATTCCATTCCATTGAATTCCATTCCATTCCATTCCATTCCATTGAATTCCGTTCCATTCCATTCAATTCCATTCCATTCCATTCCATTCCATTTGAATTCCATACCATTCCATTCCGTTCCATTCCATTCCATTCCATTCCATTCCATTCCATTCCATTCCATTCTACTCGGGTTGATTCCATTCCATTCCATTCCATTGAATTCCATTCCATTCCATTCCATCGAATTCCATTCCATTCCATTGAATTCCATTCCATTCCATTCCATTCCATTCCATTCCATTCCATTCCATTCCATTCCATCGAATTCCATTCCATTCCATTCCATTCCATTCCATTCCATTCCATTCCATTCCATTCCATTCCATTCCATCGAATTCCATTCCATTCCATTCCATTCCATTCCATTCCATTCCATTCCATTCCATTCCATTCCATTCTACTCGGGTTGATTCCATTCTATTACATTCCATTCCATTCGATTCCATTCGATTCCATTCGATTCCATTCGATTCCATTCCATTCCATTCCATTCAATTGAATTCCATTCCATTCCATTCCATTCCATTCCATTCCATTCCATTCCATCGAATTCCATTCCATTCCATTCCATTCCATTCCATTCCATTCCATTCCATTCCATTGAATTCCATTCCATTCCATTGAATTCCATGCCATTCCATTCCATTCCATTGAATTCCCTTCCATTGAATTCCATTCCTTTCCGTTCCGTTCCGTTCCGTTCTGTTCCATTCTACTCGGGTTAATTCCATTCTATTCCTTTACATTCCATTCGATTCCATTCGATTCCATTCCATTCCATTCCATTTGAATTCCATTGCATTCCATTCCATTCCATTCCATTCCATTCCATTCCATTCCACTCCATCGAATTCCATTCCATTCGATTCCATTCCATTCCATTCCATTCCATTCCATTCCATTCTACTCGTGTTGATAACATTCTATTCCATTCGATTCCATTCGATTCCATTCGATTCCATTCGATTCCATTCGATTCCATTCCATTCCATTCCATTCAATTGAATTCCATTCCATTCCATTCCATTCCATTCCATTCCATTCCATTCCGTTCTGCTCGGGTTGATTCCATTCTATTCCATTCCATTCCATTCGATTCCATTCGATTCCATTCGATTCCATTCCATTCCATTCCATTCCATTGAATTCCATTCCATTCCATTCCATTCCATTCCATTCCATTCGATTCCATTCGATTCCATTCGATTCCATTCCATTCCATTCCATTCCATTGAATTCCATTCCATTCCATTCCATTCCGTTCCATTCCATTCCTTTCCGTTCCATTCCGTTGCATTCCGTTCCATTCCATTGAATTCCGTTCCATTGCATTGAATTCCGTTCCATTCCATTGCATTCCTTTCCGTTCCGTTCCGTTCCGTTCCGTTCCGTTCCGTTCTTCTCGGGTTGATTTCATTCTATTCCATTCCATTCCATTCGATTCCATTCGATTCCATTCGATTCCATTCGATTCCATTCGATTCCATTCCATTCCATTCCATTCCATTGAATTCCATTCCATTCCATTCCATTCCATTCCATTCCATTCCATTGAATTCCATTCCATTCCATTGAATTCCATTCCATTCCATTCCATTCGATTCCATTCCATTCCCTTGAATTCCATTCCATTCCATTCCATTCCATTCCATTCCATTGAATTCCATTCCATTGAATTCCATTCCATTCCATTGAATTCCATTCCAATCCATTCCATTCCATTGAATTCCGTTCCATTCCATTCCATTCCATTCCATTCCGTTCCATTCCATTTGAATTCCATTCCATTCCATTCCATTCCATTCCATTCTACTCGGGTTGATTCCATTCTATTCCATTACATTCCATTCGATTCCATTCGATTCCATTCGATTCCATTCGAGTCCATTCCATTCCATTCAATTCCATTGAATTCCATTCCATTCCATTCCATTCCATTCCATTCCATTCCATTCCATTCCATTGAATTCCATTCCTTTCCATTCCATTCCATGGAATTCCATTCCATTCCATTGAATTCCATTCCATTCCATTCCGTTCCATTCCATTATGTTCCATTCCATTCCATTCCATTCCATTCAATTCCGTTCCGTTCCATTCCGTTCCATTCCGTTCCATTCCATTGAATTCCGATCCATTGCATTGAATTCCGTTCCATTCCATTCCATTCCTTTCCGTTCCGTTCCGTTCCGTTCTACTCGGGTTGATTCCATTCTATTCCATTCCATTCCATTCGATTCCATTCGATTCCATTCGATTCCATTCCATTCCATTCGATTCCATTCGATTCCATTCCATTCCATTCCATTCCATTCCATTCCATTCCATTCCATTCCATTGAATTCCTTTCCATTCCATTGAATTCCATTCCATTCCATTCCATTCGATTCCATTCGATTCCATTGAATTCCATTCCATTCCATTCCTTTCCATTCCATTCCATTCCATTCCATTCCATTCTATTCCATCGAATTCCATTCCATTCCATTCCATTCCATTCCATTCCATTCCATTCCATTCCATTCCATTCCATTCCATTCCATTCCATTCCATTCTACTCGGGTTGATTCCATTCTATTCCATTCCATTCCATTCCATTCCTTTCCGTTCCATTCCTTTCCGTTCCGTTCCGTTCCGTTCCGTTCTACTCGGGTTGATTCCATTCTATTCCATTCCATTCCATTCGATTCCATTCTATTCCATTCGATTCCATTCGATTCAATTCGATTCCATTCCATTCCATTCCATTCCATTCCATTCCATTCCATTGAATTCCATTCCATTCCATTCCGTTCCATTCCATTCCGTTCCATTCCATTCCATTCCATTCCATTCCATTACATTACATTCCCTTCCATTCCTTTCCATTCCATTCCATTCCATTGAATTCCGATCCATTGCTTTGAATTCCGTTCCATTCCATTCCATTCCTTTCCGTTCCGTTCCGTTCCGTTCCGTTCCGTTCTACTCGGATTGATTCCATTCTATTCCATTCCATTCCATTCCATTCCATTCGATTCCATTCGATTCCATTCGACTCCATTCCATTCCATTCCATTCCATTCCATTCCATTCCATTCCATTTAACTCCATTCCATTCCATTCCATTCCATTCCATTCCATTCCATTCCATTGAATTCCATTCCATTCCATTCCATTCCATGGAATTCTGTTCCATTCCATTCCATTCCATTCCATTCCGTTCTACTCGGGTTGATTCCATTCTATTCCATTCCGTTCCGTTCCGTTCCGTTCCGTTCCATTCCACTCGGGTTGATTCCATTCTATTCCATTCCATTCCATTCGATTCCATTCGATTCCATTCGATTCCATTCGATTCCATTCGATTCCATTCGATTCGATTCCATTCCATTCCATTCCATTGAATTCCATTCCATTCCATTCCATTCCATTTAATTCCGTTCCATTCCATTCAATTCCATTCCATTCCATTCCATTTGAATTCCATTCCATTCCATTCCATTCCATTCCATTCCATTCCATTCCATTCCATTCCATTCCATTCTACTCGGGTTGATTCCATTCTATTCCATTCCATTCCATTCGATTCCATTCGATTCCATTCCTTTCCATTCGATTCCATTCCATTCCATTCCATTCCATTCCATTCCATTCCATTCCATTCCATTCCATGGAATTCCATTCCATTCCATTCCATGGAATTCCATTCCATTCCATTCCATGGAATTCCATTCCATTCCCTTGAATTCCATTCCATTCCATTCCATTCCATTCCATTCCATTCCATTGAATTCCATTCCATTGAATTCCATTCCATTCCATAGAATTCCATTCCAATCCATTCCATTCCATTGAATTCCGTTCCATTCCATTCCATTCCATTCCATTCCGTTCCATTCCATTTGAATTCCATTCCATTCCATTCCATTCCATTCCATTCTACTCGGGTTGATTCCATTCTATTCCATTCCATTCCATTCGATTCCATTCGATTCCATTCGATTCCATTCGATTCCATTGCATTCCATTCAATTCCATTGAATTCCATTCCATTCCATTCCATTCCATTCCATTGAATTCCATTCCTTTCCATTCCATTCCATGGAATTCCATTCCTTTCCATTGAATTCCATTCCATTCCATTCCGTTCCATTCCATTATGTTCCATTCCATTCCATTCCATTCCATTCAATTCCGTTCCGTTCCATTCCGTTCCATTCCGTTGCATTCCATTGAATTCCGATCCATTGCATTGAATTCCGTTCCATTCCATTCCATTCCTTTCCGTTCCGTTCCGTTCCGTTCTACTCGGGTTGATTCCATTCTATTCCATTCCATTCCATTCGATTCCATTCGATTCCATTCGATTCCATTCGATTCCATTCGACTCCATTCCATTCCATTCCATTCCATTCCATTCCATTCCATTCCATTCCATTCCATTGAACTCCATTCCATTCCATTCCATTCCATTCCATTCCATTCCATTCCATTGAATTCCATTCCATTCCATTCCATTCCATTGAATTCTGTTCCATTCCATTCCATTCCATTCCGTT
Source organism: Gorilla gorilla gorilla (assembly GCF_029281585.2). NCBI lineage: Eukaryota > Metazoa > Chordata > Mammalia > Primates > Hominidae > Gorilla > Gorilla gorilla. Next base: position 61,570,309 of record NC_073242.2, read on the forward strand.
CTACTCGGGTTGATTCCATTCTATTCCATTCCGTTGCGTTCCGTTCCGTTCCGTTCCATTCCACTCGGGTTGATTCCATTCTATTCCATTCCATTCCATTCGATTCAATTCGATTACATTCGATTCCATTCGATTCCATTCGATTCGATTCCATTCCATTCCATTCCATTGAATTCCATTCCATTCCATTCCATTCCATTGAATTCCGTTCCATTCCATTGAATTCCATTCCATTCCGTTCCATTCCATTGAATTCTGTTCCGTTCCGTTCCGTTCCGTTCCGTTCCATTCCGTTCCATTCCGTTCCTTTCCGTTCTACTCGGGTTGATTCCATTCTATTCCATTCCATTCCATTCGATTCCATTCGATTCCATTCGATTCCATTCGATTCCATTCCATTCCATTCCATTCCATTGAATTCTGTTCCATTCAATTCCATTCCATTCCATTCCGTTCTACTCGGGTTGATTCCATTCTATTCCATTCCGTTCCGTTCCGTTCCGTTCCTTTCCGTTCCGTTCCATTCCACTCGGGTTGATTCCATTCTATTCCATTCCATTCCATTCGATTCCATTCGATTCCATTCGATTCCATTCGATTCCATTCGATTCCATTCCATTCCATTGAATTCCATTCCATTCCATTCCATTGAACTCCATTCCATTCCATTCCATTCCATTCGATTCCATTCCATTCCATTGAATTCCATTCCATTCCATTCCATTCCATTGAATTCCGTTCCATTCCATTCAATTCCATTCCATTCCATTCCATTCCATTTGAATTCCATACCATTCCATTCCGTTCCATTCCATTCCATTCCATTCCATTCCATTCCATTCCATTCCATTCCATTCTACTCGGGTTGATTCCATTCTATTCCATTCCATTCCATTCGATTCCATTCGATTCCATTCGATTCCATTCCATTCCATTCCATTCCATTCCATTCCATTCCATTCCATTCCATTGAATTCCATTCCATTCCATTGAATTCCGTTCCATTCCATTCCATTCCATTGAATTCCGTTCCATTCCATTCCATTCCATTCCATTCCATTCCATTCCATTGAATTCCATTCCATTGAATTCCATTCCATTCCATTCCATTCCATTGAATTCCATTCCATTCCTTTCCGTTCCGTTCCGTTCCGTTCCGTTCCGTTCCATTCCATTCCATTCCATTCCATTCCATTCCATTCCATTGAATTCCATTCCATTCCGTTCCATTCCATTGAATTCTGTTCCGTTCTGTTCCATTCCGTTCCGTTCCATTCCGTTCCATTCAGTTCCTTTCCGTTCTACTCGGGTTGATTCCATTCTATTCCATTCCATTCCATTCGATTCCATTCGATTCCATTCGATTCCATTCGATTCCATTCCATTCCATTCCATTCGAATTCCATTCCATTCCATTCCATTCCATTGAATTCCGTTCCATTCCATTGAATTCCATTCCATTCCGTTCCATTCCATTGAATTCTGTTCCGTTCCGTTCCGTTCCGTTCCGTTCCATTCCGTTCCATTCCGTTCCTTTCCGTTCTACTCGGGTTGATTCCATGCTATTCCATTCCATTCCATTCGATTCCATTCGATTCCATTCGATTCCATTCGATTCCATTCCATTCCATTCCATTCCATTGAATTCTGTTCCATTCAATTCCATTCCATTCCATTCCTTTTGAATTCCATTCCATTCCATTCCATTCCATTCCATTCCATTCCATTCCATTTCATTCCATTCCATTCCATTCCATTCCATTCCATTCTACTCGGGTTGATTCCATTCTATTCCATTCCATTCCATTCGATTCCATTCGATTCCATTCCTTTCCATTCGATTCCATTCCATTCCATTCCATTCCATTCCATTCCATTCCATTCCATGGAATTCCATTCCATTCCCTTGAATTCCATTCCATTCCATTCCATTCCATTCCATTCCATTCCATTGAATTCCATTCCATTGAATTCCATTCCATTCCATTGAATTCCATTCCAATCCATTCCATTCCATTGAATTCCGTTCCATTCCATTCCATTCCATTCCATTCCATTCCATTCTTCTCGGGTTGATTCCATTCTATTACATTCCATTCCATTCCATTCCATTCGATTCCATTCGATTCCATTCGATTCCATTCCATTCCATTCAATTCCATTGAATTCCATTCCATTCCATTCCATTCCATTCCATTGAATTCCATTCCTTTCCATTCCATTCCATGGAATTCCATTCCATTCCATGGAATTCCATTCCATTCCATGGAATTCCATTCCATTCCATTTCGTTCCATTCCATTATGTTCCATTCCATTCCATTCCATTCCATTCAATTCCGTTCTGTTCCATTCCGTTCCATTCCGTTCCATTCCATTGAATTCCGATCCATTGCATTGAATTCCGTTCCATTCCATTCCATTCCTTTCCGATCCTTTCGGTTCCGTTCTACTCGGGTTGATTCCATTCTATTCCATTCCATTCCATTCGATTCCATTCGATTCCATTCGATTCCATTCGATTCCATTCGATTCCATTCGATTCCATTCGATTCCATTCCATTCCATTCCATTCCATTCCATTCCATTCCATTGAATTCCATTCCATTCCATTCCATTCGATTCCATTCGATTCCATTGAATTCCATTCCATTCCATTCCTTTCCATTCCATTCCATTCCATTCCATTCCATTCCATTGAATTCCATTGAATTCCATTCCAATGAATTCCATTCCATTCAATTCCATTCCATTCCATTCCATTCCATTGAATTAATTTCCATTCCATTCCATTCCATTCCATTTCACTCTATTCCATCGAATTCCATTCCATTCCATTCCATTCCATTCCATTCCATTCCATTCCATTCCATTCCATTCCATTCCATTCCACTGGGTTTGATTCCATTCTATTCCATTCCATTCCATTCGATTCCATTCGATTCCATTCCATTCCATTCCATTCCATTCAATTGAATTCCATTACATTTCTTTCCATTCCATTCCATTCCATTCCATTCCGTTCCTTTCCATTCCATCGAATTCCATTCCATTCCATTCCATTCCATTCCATTCCATTGAATTCCATTCCATTCCGTTCCGTTCCATTGAATTCCGTTCCATTCCATTCAATTCCATTCCATTCCATTCCTTTTGAATTCCATTCCATTCCATTCCATTCCATTCCATTCCATTCCATTCCATTCCATTCCATTCCATTCCATTCCATTCCATTCTACTCGGGTTGATTCCATTCTATTCCATTCCATTCCATTCGATTCCATTCGATTCCATTCCTTTCCATTCGATTCCATTCCATTCCATTCCATTCCATTCCATTCCATTCCATTCCATGGAATTCCATTCCATTCCCTTGAATTCCATTCCATTCCATTCCATTCCATTCCATTCCATTCCATTGAATTCCATTCCATTGAATTCCATTCCATTCCATTGAATTCCATTCCAATCCATTCCATTCCAATGAATTCCGTTCCATTCCATTCCATTCCATTCCATTCCATTCCATTCTTCTCGGGTTGATTCCATTCTATTCCATTCCATTCCATTCGATTCCATTCGATTCCATTCGATTCCATTCGATTCCATTCCATTCCATTCCATTCCATTGAATTCCATTCCATTCCATTCCATTCCATTCCATTGAATTCCATTCCTTTCCATTCCATTCCATGGAATTCCATTCCATTCCATTGAATTCCATTCCATTCCATTCCGTTCCATTCCATTATGTTCCATTCCATTCCATTCCATTCCATTCAATTCCGTTCCGTTCCATTCCATTCCATTCCGTTCCATTCCATTGAATTCCGATCCATTGCATTGAATTCCGTTCCATTCCATTCCATTCCTTTCCGATCCGTTCGGTTCCGTTCTACTCGTGTTGATTCCATTCTATTCCATTCCATTCCATTCGATTCCATTCGATTCCATTCGATTCCATTCGATTCCATTCGATTCCATTCGATTCCATTCGATTCCATTCCATTCCATTCCATTCCATTCCATTCCATTCCATTGAATTCCATTCCATTCCATTCCATTCGATTCCATTCGATTCCATTGAATTCCATTCCATTCCATTCCTTTCCATTCCATTCCATTCCATTCCATTCCATTCCATTCCATTGAATTCCATTGAATTCCATTCCAATGAATTCCATTCCATTCCATTCCATTCCATTCCATTCCATTCCATTGAATTAATTTTCATTCCATTCCATTCCATTCCATTTCACTCTATTCCATCGAATTCCATTCCATTCCATTCCATTCCATTCCATTCCATTCCATTCCATTCCATTCCATTCCATTCCATTCTACTCGGTTTGATTCCATTCTATTCCATTCCATTCCATTCGATTCCATTCGATTCCATTCCATTCCATTGAATTGAATTCCATTCCATTCCTTTCCATTCCATTCCATTCCATTCCATTCCATTCCGTTCCATTCCATTCCATCGAATTCCATTCCATTCCATTCCATTCCATTCCATTGAATTCCATTCCATTCCATTCCGTTCCGTTCCGTTCCGTTCCGTTTCGTTCCGTTCCGTTCCGTTCCATTCCATTCCATTCCATTCCATTCCATTGAATTCCGTTCCATTCCATTGAATTCCATTCCATTCCGTTCCATTCCATTGAATTCTGTTCCGTTCCGTTCCGTTCCGTTCCGTTCCATTCCGTTCCATTCCGTTCCTTTCCGTTCTACTCGGGTTGATTCCATTCTATTCCATTCCATTCCATTCGATTCCATTCGATTCCATTCGAATCCATTCGATTCCATTCGATTCCATTCGATTCCATTCCATTCCATTGAATTCCATTCCATTCCATTCCATTCCATTGAATTCCGTTCCATTCCATTCAATTCCATTCCATTCCATTCCTTTCCGTTCCGTTCCGTTCCGTTCCGTTCCGTTCCGTTCCGTTCTACTCGGGTTGATTCCATTCTATTCCATTCCATTCCATTCGATTCCATTCTATTCCATTCGATTCCATTCGATTCAATTCGATTCTATTCCATTCAATTCCATTCCATTCCATTCCATTCCGTTCCATTCCATTCCGTTCCATTCCATTCCATTCCATTCCATTCCATTCCATTCCATTACATTCCCTTCCATTCCTTTCCATTCCGTTCCATTCCATTGAATTCCGACCCATTGCATTGAATTCCGTTCCATTCCATTCCATTCCTTTCCGTTCCGTTCCGTTCCGTTCCGTTCCGTTCCGTTCTACTCGGATTGATTCCATTCTATTCCATTCCATTCCATTCGATTCCATTCGATTCCATTCGATTCCATTCGACTCCATTCCATTCCATTCCATTCCATTCCATTCCATTCCATTCCATAGAACGCCATTCCATTCCATTCCATTCCATTCCATTCCATTCCATTCCATTGAATTCCATTCCATTCCATTCCATTCCATTGAATTCTGTTCCATTCCATTCCATTCCATTCCATTCCGTTCTACTCGGGTTGATTCCATTCTATTCCATTCCGTTCCGTTCCGTTCCGTTCCGTTCCATTCCACTCGGGTTGATTCCATTCTATTCCATTCCATTCCATTCGATTCCATTCGATTCCATTCGGTTCCATTCGATTCCATTCGATTCGATTCCATTCCATTCCATTCCATTGAATTCCATTCCATTCCATTCCATTCCATTGAATTCCGTTCCATTCCATTCAATTCCATTCCATTCCATTCCTTTTGAATTCCATTCCTTTCCATTCCATTCCATTCCATTGCATTCCATTCCATTCCATTCAATTCCATTCCATTCCATTCAATTCCATTCCATTCTACTCGGGTTGATTACATTCTATTCCATTCCATTCCATTCGATTCCATTCGATTCCATTCCTTTCCATTCGATTCCATTCCATTCCATTCCATTCCATTCCATTCCATTCCATTCCATTCCATGGAATTCCATTCCATTCCCTTGAATTCCATTCCATTCCATTCCATTCCATTCCATTCCATTCCATTCCATTCCATTCCATTCCATTGAATTCCATTCCATTCCATTGAATTCCATTCCAATCCATTCCATTCCATTGAATTCCGTTCCATTCCATTCCATTCCATTCCATTCCATTCCATTCTACTCGGGTTGATTCCATTCTATTACATTCCATTCCATTCCATTCTACTCGGGTTGATTCCATTCTATTCCATTCCATTCCATTCGATTCCATTCGATTCCATTCGATTCCATTCGATTCCATTCCATTCCATTCAATTCCATTGAATTCCATTCCATTCCATTCCATTCCATTCCATTGAATTCCATTCCTTTCCATTCCATTCCATGGAATACCATTCCATTCCATTGAATTCCATTCCATTCCATTCCGTTCCATTCCATTATGTTCCATTCCATTCCATTCCATTCCATTCAATTCCGTTCCGTTCCATTCCGTTCCATTCCGTTCCATTCCATTGAATTCCGATCCATTGCATTGAATTCCGTTCCATTCCATTCCATTCCTTTCGATCCGTTCGGTTCCGTTCTACTCGGGTTGATTCCATTCTATTCCATTCCATTCCATTCCATTCCATTCGATTCCATTCGATTCCATTCGATTCCATTCGATTCCATTCGATTCCATTCCATTCCATTCCATTCCATTCCATTCCATTGAATTCCATTCCGTTCCATTCCATTCCATTCCATTCCATTCCATTGAATTCCGTTCCATTCCATTGAATTCCATTCCATTCCGTTCCATTCCATTGAATTCTGTTCCGTTCCGTTCCGTTCCGTTCCATTCCGTTCCATTCCGTTCCTTTCCGTTCTACTCGGGTTGATTCCATTCTATTCCATTCCATTCCATTCGATTCCATTCGATTCCATTCGATTCCATTCGATTCCATTCCATTCCATTCCATTCCATTCCATTCAATTGAATTCCATTCCATTCCATTGAATTCCATTCCATTCCATTCCATTCCATTGAATTCCGTTCCATTCCATTCCATTCCATTCCATTCCATTCCATTCCATTGAATTCCATTCCATTGAATTCCATTCCATTCCATTCCATTCCATCGAATTCCATTCCATTCCATTCCATTCCATTCCATTCCATTCCATTCCATTCCATTCCATTCCATTCCATCGAATTCCATTCCACTCCATTCCATTCCATTCCATTCCATTCCATTCCATTCCATTCCATTCCATTCCATCGAATTCCATTCCATTCCATTCCATTCCATTCCATTCCATTCCATTCCATTCCATTCCATTCTACTCGGGTTGATTCCATTCTATTACATTCCATTCCATTCGATTCCATTCGATTCCATTCGATTCCATTCGATTCCATTCCATTCCATTCCATTCAGTTGAATTCCATTCCATTCCATTCCATTCCATTCCATTCCATTCCATCGAATTCCATTCCATTCCATTCCATTCCATTCCATTCCATTCCATTCCATTGAATTCCATTCCATTCCATTCCATTCCATTCCATTCCATTCCATTCCATTGAATACCATTCCATTGAATTCCATTCCATTCCATGGAATTCCATTCCAATCCATTCCATTCCATAGAATTCCATTCCATTCCATTCCATTCCATTCCATTCCGTTCCATTCCATTTGAATTCCATTCCATTCCATTCCATTCCATTCCATTCTACTCGGGTTGATTCCATTCTATTCCATTCCATTCCATTCTATTCCATTCGATTCCATTCGATTCCATTCGAGTCCATTCCATTCCATTCAATTCCATTGAATTCCATTCCATTCCATTCCATTCCATTCCATTCCATTCCATTGAATTCCATTCCTTTCCATTCCACTCCATGGAATTCCATTCCATTCCATTGAATTCCATTCCAATGAATTCCATTCCATTTAATTCCATTCCATTCCATTCCTTTCCGTTCCGTTCCGTTCCGTTCTACTCGGGTTGATTCCATTCTATTCCATTCCATTCCATTCGATTCCATTCGATTCCATTCGATTCCATTCCATTCCATTCGATTCCATTCGATTCCATTCCATTCCATTCCATTCCATTCCATTCCATTCCATTCCATTCCATTGCATTCCTTTCCATTCCATTGAATTCCATTCCATTCCATTCCATTCGATTCCATTCGATTCCATTGAATTCCATTCCATTCCATTCCTTTCCATTCCATTCCATTCCATTCCATTCCATTCCATTCCATTTAATTCCATTGAATTCCATTCCAATGAATTCCATTCCATTTAATTCCATTCCATTCCATTCCATTCCATTGAATTAATTTCCATTCCATTCCATTCCATTCCATTCCATTCCATTCTATTCCATCGAATTCCATTCCAATCCATTCCATTCCATTCCATTCCATTCCATTCCATTCCATTCCATTCCATTCCATTCCATTCTACTCGGGTTGATTCCATTCTATTCCATTCCATTCCATTCGATTCCATTCGATTCCATTCCATTCCATTCCATTCCATTCGATTGAATTCCATTCCCTTCCATTCCATTCCATTCCATTCCATTCCATTCCGTTCCATTCCATTCCATCGAATTCCATTCCATTCCATTCCATTCCATTCCATTGAATTCCATTCCATTCCGTTCCTTTCCGTTCCGTTCCGTTTCGTTCCGTTCCGTTCCGTTCCGTTCCATTCCATTCCATTCCATTCCATTGAATTCCGTTCCATTCCATTGAATTCCATTCCATTTCGTTCCATTCCATTGAATTCTGTTCCGTTCCGTTCCGTTCCGTTCCATTCCGTTCCATTCCGTTCCTTTCCGTTCTACTCGGGTTGATTCCATTCTATTCCATTCCATTCCATTCGATTCCATTCGATTCCATTCGAATCCATTCGATTCCATTCGATTCCATTCGATTCCATTCCATTCCATTGAATTCCATTCCATTCCATTCCATTCCATTGAATTCCGTTCCATTCCATTCCATTCCATTCCATTCCATTCCTTTCCGTTCCATTCCGTTCCGTTCCGTTCCGTTCCGTTCCGTTCTACTCGGGTTGATTCCATTCTATTCCATTCCATTCCATTCGATTCCATTCTATTCCATTCGATTCCATTCGATTCAATTCGATTCCATTCCATTCCATTCCATTCCATTCCATTCCATTGAATTCCATTCCATTCCATTCCGTTCCATTCCATTCCGTTCCATTCCATTCCATTCCATTCCATTCCATTCCATTACATTCCCTTCCATTCCTTTCCATTCCGTTCCATTCCATTGAATTCCGATCCATTGCATTGAATTCCGTTCCATTCCATTCCATTCCTTTCCGTTCCGTTCCGTTCCGTTCGGTTCCGTTCTACTCGGATTGATTCCATTCTATTCCATTCCATTCCATTCGATTCCATTCGATTCCATTCGATTCCATTCGACTCCATTCCATTCCATTCCATTCCATTCCATTCCATTCCATTCCATTCCATTGAACTCCATTCCATTCCATTCCATTCCATTCCATTCCATTCCATTCCATTGAATTCCATTCCATTCCATTCCATTCCATTGAATTCTGTTCCATTCCATTCCATTCCATTCCATTCCGTTCTACTCGGGTTGATTCCATTCTATTCCATTCCGTTCCGTTCCTTTCCGTTCCGTTCCATTCCACTCGGGTTGATTCCATTCTATTCCATTCCATTCCATTCCATTCCATTCCATTCCATTCCATTCCATTCCATTCCATTCCATTCCATCGAATTCCATTCCATTCCATTCCATTCCATTCCATTCCATTCCATTCCATTCCATTCCATTCCATTCCATCGAATTCCATTCCATTCCATTCCATTCCATTCCATTCCATTCCATTCCGTTCCATTCCATTCTACTCGGGTTGATTCCATTCTATTACATTCCACTCCATTCGATTCCATTCGATTCCATTCGATTCCATTCGATTCCATTCCATTCCATTCCATTCAATTGAATTCCATTCCATTCCATTCCATTCCATTCCATTCCATTCCATCGAATTCCATTCCATTCCATTCCATTCCATTCCATTCCATTCCATTGAATTCCATTCCATTCCATTGAATTCCATTCCATTCCATTCCATTCCATTGAATTCCCTTCCATTGAATTCCATTCCTTTCCGTTCCGTTCCGTTCCGTTCTGTTCCATTCTACTCGGGTTAATTCCATTCTATTCCTTTACATTCCATTCGATTCCATTCGATTCCATTCCATTCCATTCCATTTGAATTCCATTGCATTCCATTCCATTCCATTCCATTCCATTCCATTCCATTCCATCGAATTCCATTCCATTCGATTCCATTCCATTCCATTCCATTCCATTCCATTCCATTCTACTCGTGTTGATAACATTCTATTCCATTCGATTCCATTCGATTCCATTCGATTCCATTCGATTCCATTCGATTCCATTCCATTCCATTCCATTCAATTGAATTCCATTCCATTCCATTCCATTCCGTTCTGCTCGGGTTGATTCCATTCTATTCCATTCCATTCCATTCGATTCCATTCGATTCCATTCGATTCCATTCCATTCCATTCCATTCCATTGAATTCCATTCCATTCCATTCCATTCCATTCCATTCCATTCCATTCCATTCCATTCCGTTCCATTCCATTCCGTTCCTTTCCTTTCCATTCCGTTCCATTCCATTCCTTTCCGTTCCATTCCGTTGCATTCCGTTCCATTCCACTGAATTCCGTTCCATTGCATTGAATTCCGTTCCATTCCATTGCATTCCTTTCCGTTCCGTTCCGTTCCGTTCCGTTCCGTTCCGTTCTTCTCGGGTTGATTTCATTCTATTCCATTCCATTCCATTCGATTCCATTCGATTCCATTCGATTCCATTCGATTCCATTCGATTCCATTCCATTCCATTCCATTCCATTCCATTCCATTGAATTCCTTTCCATTCCATTCCATTCCATTCCATTCCATTCCATTGAATTCCATTCCATTCCATTGAATTCCATTCCATTCCATTCCATTCGATTCCATTCCATTCCCTTGAATTCCATTCCATTCCATTCCATTCCATTCCATTCCATTCCATTGAATTCCATTCCATTGAATTCCATTCCATTCCATTGAATTCCATTCCAGTCCATTCTATTCCATTGAATTCCGTTCCATTCCATTCCATTCCATTCCATTCCGTTCCATTCCATTTGAATTCCATTCCATTCCATTCCATTCCATTCTACTCGGGTTGATTCCATTCTATTCCATTACATTCCATTCGATTCCATTCGATTCCATTCGATTCCATTCGAGTAAATTCCATTCCATTCAATTCCATTGAATTCCATTCCATTCCATTCCATTCCATTCCATTCCATTCCATTCCATTGAATTCCATTCCTTTCCATTCCATTCCATGGAATTCCATTCCATTCCATTGAATTCCATTCCATTCCATTCCGTTCCATTCCATTATGTTCCATTCCATTCCATTCCATTCCATTCAATTCCGTTCCGTTCCATTCCGTTCCATTCCGTTCCATTCCATTGAATTCCGATCCATTGCATTGAATTCCGTTCCATTCCATTCCATTCCTTTCCGTTCCGTTCCGTTCCGTTCTACTCGGGTTGATTCCATTCTATTCCATTCCATTCCATTCGATTCCATTCGATTCCATTCGATTCCATTCCATTCCATTCGATCCCATTCAATTCCATTCCATTCCATTCCATTCCATTCCATTCCATTCCATTGAATTCCTTTCCATTCCATTGAATTCCATTCCATTCCATTCCATTCGATTCCATTCGATTCCATTGAATTCCATTCCATTCCATTCCTTTCCATTCCATTCCATTCCATTCCATTCCATTCCATTCCATTTAATTCCATTGAATTCCATTCCAATGAATTCCATTCCATTTAATTCCATTCCATTCCATTCCATTCCATTCTATTCCATCGAATTCCATTCCAATCCATTCCATTCCATTCCATTCCATTCCATTCCATGCCATTCCATTCCATTCCATTCCATTCCATTCTACTCGGGTTGATTCCATTCTATTCCATTCCATTCCATTCGATTCCATTCGATTCCATTCCATTCCATTCCATTCCATTCGATTGAATTCCATTCCCTTCCATTCCATTCCATTCCATTCCATTCCATTCCGTTCCATTCCATTCCATCGAATTCCATTCCATTCCATTCCATTCCATTCCATTGAATTCCATTCCATTCCGTTCCGTTCCGTTCCGTTCCGTTTCGTTCCGTTCCGTTCCGTTCCGTTCCATTCCATTCCATTCCATTCCATTGAATTCCGTTCCATTCCATTGAATTCCATTCCATTTCGTTCCATTCCATTGAATTCTGTTCCGTTCCGTTCCGTTCCGTTCCATTCCGTTCCATTCCGTTCCTTTCCGTTCTACTCGGGTTGATTCCATTCTATTCCATTCCATTCCATTCGATTCCATTCGATTCCATTCGAATCCATTCGATTCCATTCGATTCCATTCGATTCCATTCCATTCCATTGAATTCCATTCCATTCCATTCCATTCCATTGAATTCCGTTCCATTCCATTCCATTCCATTCCATTCCATTCCTTTCCGTTCCATTCCGTTCCGTTCCGTTCCGTTCCGTTCCGTTCTACTCGGGTTGATTCCATTCTATTCCATTCCATTCCATTCGATTCCATTCTATTCCATTCGATTCCATTCGATTCAATTCGATTCCATTCCATTCCATTCCATTCCATTCCATTCCATTGAATTCCATTCCATTCCATTCCGTTCCATTCCATTCCGTTCCATTCCATTCCATTCCATTCCATTCCATTCCATTCCATTACATTCCCTTCCATTCCTTTCCATTCCGTTCCATTCCATTGAATTCCGATCCATTGCATTGAATTCCGTTCCATTCCATTCCATTCCTTTCCGTTCCGTTCCGTTCCGTTCCGTTCCGTTCTACTCGGATTGATTCCATTCTATTCCATTCCATTCCATTCGATTCCATTCGATTCCATTCGATTCCATTCGACTCCATTCCATTCCATTCCATTCCATTCCATTCCATTCCATTCCATTCCATTGAACTCCATTCCATTCCATTCCATTCCATTCCATTCCATTCCATTCCATTCCATTGAATTCCATTCCATTCCATTCCATTCCATTGAATTCTGTTCCATTCCATTCCATTCCATTCCATTCCGTTCTACTCGGGTTGATTCCATTCTATTCCATTCCGTTCCGTTCCTTTCCGTTCCGTTCCATTCCACTCGGGTTGATTCCATTCTATTCCATTCCATTCCATTCGATTCCATTCGATTCCATTCGATTCCATTCGATTCCATTCGATTAGATTCCATTCCATTCCATTCCATTGAATTCCATTCCATTCCATTCCATTCCATTGAATTCCGTTCCATTCCATTCAATTCCATTCCATTCCATTCCTTTTGAATTCCATTCCATTCCATTCCATTCCATTCCATTCCATTCCATTCCATTCCATTCTACTCGGGTTGATTCCATTCTATTCCATTCCATTCCATTCGATTCCATTCGATTCCATTCCTTTCCATTCGATTCCATTCCCTTCCATTCCATTCCATTCCATTCCATTCCATTCCATGGAATTCCATTCCATTCCCTTGAATTCCATTCCATTCCATTCCATTCCATTCCATTCCATTCCATTGAATTCCATTCCATTGAATTCCATTCCATTCCATTGAATTCCATTCCAATCCATTCCATTCCATTGAATTCCGTTCCATTCCATTCCATTCCATTCCATTCCATTCCATTCTTCTCGGGTTGATTCCATTCTATTACATTCCATTCCATTCCATTCCATTCGATTCCATTCGATTCCATTCGATTCCATTCCATTCCATTCAATTCCATTGAATTCCATTCCATTCCATTCCATTCCATTCCATTCCATTGAATTCCATTCCTTTCCATTCCATTCCATGGAATTCCATTCCATTCCATGGAATTCCATTCCATTCCATGGAATTCCATTCCATTCCATTCCGTTCCATTCCATTCCATTCGATTCCATTGAATTCCATTCCATTCCATTCCTTTCCATTCCATTCCATTCCATTCCATTCCATTCCATTCCATTGAATTCCATTGAATTCCATTCCAATGAATTCCATTCCATTCCATTCCATTCCATTCCATTCCATTCCATTGAATTAATTTCCATTCCATTCCATTCCATTCCATTTCACTCTATTCCATCGAATTCCATTCCATTCCATTCCATTCCATTCCATTCCATTCCATTCCATTCCATTCCATTCCATTCCATTCCATTCCATTCTACTCGGTTTGATTCCATTCTATTCCATTCCATTCCATTCGATTCCATTCGATTCCATTCCATTCCATTCCATTCCATTCAATTGAATTCCATTACATTTCTTTCCATTCCATTCCATTCCATTCCATTCCGTTCCTTTCCATTCCATCGAATTCCATTCCATTCCATTCCATTCCATTCCATTGAATTCCATTCCATTCCGTTCCGTTCCATTGAATTCCGTTCCATTCCATTCAATTCCATTCCATTCCATTCCTTTTGAATTCCATTCCATTCCATTCCATTCCATTCCATTCCATTCCATTCCATTCCATTCCATTCCATTCCATTCTACTCGGGTTGATTCCATTCTATTCCATTCCATTCCATTCGATTCCATTCGATTCCATTCCTTTCCATTCAATTCCATTCCATTCCATTCCATTCCATTCCATTCCATTCCATTCCATGGAATTCCATTCCATTCCCTTGAATTCCATTCCATTCCATTCCATTCCATTCCATTCCATTCCATTGAATTCCATTCCATTGAATTCCATTCCATTCCATTGAATTCCATTCCAATCCATTCCATTCCAATGAATTCCGTTCCATTCCATTCCATTCCATTCCATTCCATTCCATTCTTCTCGGGTTGATTCCATTCTATTCCATTCCATTCCATTCGATTCCATTCGATTCCATTCGATTCCATTCGATTCCATTCCATTCCATTCCATTCCATTGAATTCCATTCCATTCCATTCCATTCCATTCCATTGAATTCCATTCCTTTCCATTCCATTCCATGGAATTCCATTCCATTCCATTGAATTCCATTCCATTCCATTCCGTTCCATTCCATTATGTTCCATTCCATTCCATTCCATTCCATTCAATTCCGTTCCGTTCCATTCCATTCCATTCCGTTCCATTCCATTGAATTCCGATCCATTGCATTGAATTCCGTTCCATTCCATTCCATTCCTTTCCGATCCGTTCGGTTCCGTTCTACTCGGGTTGATTCCATTCTATTCCATTCCATTCCATTCGATTCCATTCGATTCCATTCGATTCCATTCGATTCCATTCCATTCCATTCCATTCCATTGAATTCCATTCCAGTCCATTCCATTCCATTGAATTCCGTTCCATTCCATTCCATTCCATTCCATTCCGTTCCATTCCATTTGAATTCCATTCCATTCCATTCCATTCCATTCCATTCTACTCGGGTTGATTCCATTCTATTCCATTACATTCCATTCGATTCCATTCGATTCCATTCGATTCCATTCGAGTAAATTCCATTCCATTCAATTCCATTGAATTCCATTCCATTCCATTCCATTCCATTCCATTCCATTCCATTACATTGAATTCCATTCCTTTCCATTCCATTCCATGGAATTCCATTCCATTCCATTGAATTCCATTCCATTCCATTCCGTTCCATTCCATTATGTTCCATTCCATTCCATTCCATTCCATTCAATTCCGTTCCGTTCCATTCCGTTCCATTCCGTTCCATTCCATTGAATTCCGATCCATTGCATTGAATTCCGTTCCATTCCATTCCATTCCTTTCCGTTCCGTTCCGTTCCGTTCTACTCGGGTTGATTCCATTCTATTCCATTCCATTCCATTCGATTCCATTCGATTCCATTCGATTCCATTCCATTCCATTCGATTCCATTCGATTCCATTCCATTCCATTCCATTCCATTCCATTCCATTCCATTCCATTCCATTGAATTCCTTTCCATTCCATTGAATTCCATTCCATTCCATTCCATTCGATTCCATTCGATTCCATTGAATTCCATTCCATTCCATTCCTTTCCATTCCATTCCATTCCATTCCATTCCATTCCATTCCATTTAATTCCATTGAATTCCATTCCAATGAATTCCATTCCATTTAGTTCCATTCCATTCCATTCCATTCCATTGAATTAATTTCCATTCCATTCCATTCCATTCCATTCCATTCCATTCTATTCCATCGAATTCCATTCCAATCCATTCCATTCCATTCCATTCCATTCCATTCCATTCCATTCCATTCCATTCCATTCCATTCCATTCTACTCGGGTTGATTCCATTCTATTCCATTCCATTCCATTCGATTCCATTCGATTCCATTCCATTCCATTCCATTCCATTCGATTGAATTCCATTCCCTTCCATTCCATTCCATTCCATTCCATTCCATTCCGTTCCATTCCATTCCATCGAATTCCATTCCATTCCATTCCATTCCATTCCATTGAATTCCATTCCATTCCGTTCCGTTCCGTTCCGTTCCGTTTCGTTCCGTTCCGTTCCGTTCCGTTCCATTCCATTCCATTCCATTCCATTGAATTCCGTTCCATTCCATTGAATTCCATTCCATTTGGTTCCATTCCATTGAATTCTGTTCCGTTCCGTTCCCTTCCGTTCCATTCCGTTCCATTCCGTTCCTTTCCGTTCTACTCGGGTTGATTCCATTCTATTCCATTCCATTCCATTCGATTCCATTCGATTCCATTCGAATCCATTCGATTCCATTCGATTCCATTCGATTCCATTCCATTCCATTGAATTCCATTCCATTCCATTCCATTCCATTGAATTCCGTTCCATTCCATTCCATTCCATTCCATTCCATTCCATTCCTTTCCGTTCCATTCCGTTCCGTTCCGTTCCGTTCCGTTCCGTTCTACTCGGGTTGATTCCATTCTATTCCATTCCATTCCATTCGATTCCATTCTATTCCATTCGATTCCATTCGATTCAATTCGATTCCATTCCATTCCATTCCATTCCATTCCATTCCATTGAATTCCATTCCATTCCATTCCATTCCATTCCATTCCATTCCATTACATTGAATTCCATTCCTTTCCATTCCATTCCATGGAATTCCATTCCATTCCATTGAATTCCATTCCATTCCATTCCGTTCCATTCCATTATGTTCCATTCCATTCCATTCCATTCCATTCAATTCCGTTCCGTTCCATTCCGTTCCATTCCGTTCCATTCCATTGAATTCCGATCCATTGCATTGAATTCCGTTCCATTCCATTCCATTCCTTTCCGTTCCGTTCCGTTCCGTTCTACTCGGGTTGATTCCATTCTATTCCATTCCATTCCATTCGATTCCATTCGATTCCATTCGATTCCATTCCATTCCATTCGATTCCATTCGATTCCATTCCATTCCATTCCATTCCATTCCATTCCATTCCATTCCATTCCATTGAATTCCTTTCCATTCCATTGAATTCCATTCCATTCCATTCCATTCGATTCCATTCGATTCCATTGAATTCCATTCCATTCCATTCCTTTCCATTCCATTCCATTCCATTCCATTCCATTCCATTCCATTTAATTCCATTGAATTCCATTCCAATGAATTCCATTCCATTTAGTTCCATTCCATTCCATTCCATTCCATTGAATTAATTTCCATTCCATTCCATTCCATTCCATTCCATTCCATTCTATTCCATCGAATTCCATTCCAATCCATTCCATTCCATTCCATTCCATTCCATTCCATTCCATTCCATTCCATTCCATTCCATTCCATTCTACTCGGGTTGATTCCATTCTATTCCATTCCATTCCATTCGATTCCATTCGATTCCATTCCATTCCATTCCATTCCATTCGATTGAATTCCATTCCCTTCCATTCCATTCCATTCCATTCCATTCCATTCCGTTCCATTCCATTCCATCGAATTCCATTCCATTCCATTCCATTCCATTCCATTGAATTCCATTCCATTCCGTTCCGTTCCGTTCCGTTCCGTTTCGTTCCGTTCCGTTCCGTTCCGTTCCATTCCATTCCATTCCATTCCATTGAATTCCGTTCCATTCCATTGAATTCCATTCCATTTGGTTCCATTCCATTGAATTCTGTTCCGTTCCGTTCCCTTCCGTTCCATTCCGTTCCATTCCGTTCCTTTCCGTTCTACTCGGGTTGATTCCATTCTATTCCATTCCATTCCATTCGATTCCATTCGATTCCATTCGAATCCATTCGATTCCATTCGATTCCATTCGATTCCATTCCATTCCATTGAATTCCATTCCATTCCATTCCATTCCATTGAATTCCGTTCCATTCCATTCCATTCCATTCCATTCCATTCCATTCCTTTCCGTTCCATTCCGTTCCGTTCCGTTCCGTTCCGTTCCGTTCTACTCGGGTTGATTCCATTCTATTCCATTCCATTCCATTCGATTCCATTCTATTCCATTCGATTCCATTCGATTCAATTCGATTCCATTCCATTCCATTCCATTCCATTCCATTCCATTGAATTCCATTCCATTCCATTCCGTTCCATTCCATTCCGTTCCATTCCATTCCATTCCATTCCATTCCATTCCATTACATTCCCTTCCATTCCTTTCCATTCCGTTCCATTCCATTGAATTCCGATCCATTGCATTGAATTCCGTTCCATTCCATTCCATTCCTTTCCGTTCCGTTCCGTTCCGTTCCGTTCCGTTCTACTCGGATTGATTCCATTCTATTCCATTCCATTCCATTCGATTCCATTCGATTCCATTCGATTCCATTCGACTCCATTCCATTCCATTCCATTCCATTCCATTCCATTCCATTCCATTCCATTGAACTCCATTCCATTCCATTCCATTCCATTCCATTCCATTCCATTCCATTCCATTGAATTCCATTCCATTCCATTCCATTCCATTGAATTCTGTTCCATTCCATTCCATTCCATTCCATTCCGTTCTACTCGGGTTGATTCCATTCTATTCCATTCCGTTCCGTTCCTTTCCGTTCCGTTCCATTCCACTCGGGTTGATTCCATTCTATTCCATTCCATTCCATTCGATTCCATTCGATTCCATTCGATTCCATTCGATTAGATTCCATTCCATTCCATTCCATTGAATTCCATTCCATTCCATTCCATTCCATTGAATTCCGTTCCATTCCATTCAATTCCATTCCATTCCATTCCTTTTGAATTCCATTCCATTCCATTCCATTCCATTCCATTCCATTCCATTCCATTTCATTCCATTCCATTCCATTCCATTCCATTCCATTCCATTCTACTCGGGTTGATTCCATTCTATTCCATTCCATTCCATTCGATTCCATTCGATTCCATTCCTTTCCATTCGATTCCATTCCATTCCATTCCATTCCATTCCATTCCATTCCATTCCATGGAATTCCATTCCATTCCCTTGAATTCCATTCCATTCCATTCCATTCCATTCCATTCCATTCCATTGAATTCCATTCCATTGAATTCCATTCCATTCCATTGAATTCCATTCCAATCCATTCCATTCCATTGAATTCCGTTCCATTCCATTCCATTCCATTCCATTCCATTCCATTCTTCTCGGGTTGATTCCATTCTATTCCATTCCATTCCATTCCATTCCATTCGATTCCATTCGATTCCATTCGATTCCATTCCATTCCATTCAATTCCATTGAATTCCATTCCATTCCATTCCATTCCATTCCATTGAATTCCATTCCTTTCCATTCCATTCCATGGAATTCCATTCCATTCCATGGAATTCCATTCCATTCCATGGAATTCCATTCCATTCCATGGAATTCCATTCCATTCCATTTCGTTCCATTCCATTATGTTCCATTCCATTCCATTCCATTCCATTCAATTCCGTTCTGTTCCATTCCGTTCCATTCCGTTCCATTCCATTGAATTCCGATCCATTGCATTGAATTCCGTTCCATTCCATTCCATTCCTTTCCGATCCGTTCGGTTCCGTTCTACTCGGGTTGATTCCATTCTATTCCATTCCATTCCATTCGATTCCATTCGATTCCATTCGATTCCATTCGATTCCATTCGATTCCATTCGATTCCATTCGATTCCATTCCATTCCATTCCATTCCATTCCATTCCATTCCATTGAATTCCATTCCATTCCATTCCATTCGATTCCATTCGATTCCATTGAATTCCATTCCATTCCATTCCTTTCCATTCCATTCCATTCCATTCCATTCCATTCCATTCCATTGAATTCCATTGAATTCCATTCCAATGAATTCCATTCCATTCAATTCCATTCCATTCCATTCCATTCCATTGAATTAATTTCCATTCCATTCCATTCCATTCCATTTCACTCTATTCCATCGAATTCCATTCCATTCCATTCCATTCCATTCCATTCCATTCCATTCCATTCCATTCCATTCCATTCCACTGGGTTTGATTCCATTCTATTCCATTCCATTCCATTCGATTCCATTCGATTCCATTCCATTCCATTCCATTCCATTCAATTGAATTCCATTACATTTCTTTCCATTCCATTCCATTCCATTCCATTCCGTTCCTTTCCATTCCATCGAATTCCATTCCATTCCATTCCATTCCATTCCATTCCATTGAATTCCATTCCATTCCGTTCCGTTCCATTGAATTCCGTTCCATTCCATTCAATTCCATTCCATTCCATTCCTTTTGAATTCCATTCCATTCCATTCCATTCCATTCCATTCCATTCCATTCCATTCCATTCCATTCCATTCCATTCCATTCCATTCCACTCGGGTTGATTCCATTCTATTCCATTCCATTCCATTCGATTCCATTCGATTCCATTCCTTTCCATTCGATTCCATTCCATTCCATTCCATTCCATTCCATTCCATTCCATTCCATGGAATTCCATTCCATTCCCTTGAATTCCATTCCATTCCATTCCATTCCATTCCATTCCATTCCATTGAATTCCATTCCATTGAATTCCATTCCATTCCATTGAATTCCATTCCAATCCATTCCATTCCAATGAATTCCGTTCCATTCCATTCCATTCCATTCCATTCCATTCCATTCTTCTCGGGTTGATTCCATTCTATTCCATTCCATTCCATTCGATTCCATTCGATTCCATTCGATTCCATTCGATTCCATTCCATTCCATTCCATTCCATTGAATTCCATTCCATTCCATTCCATTCCATTCCATTGAATTCCATTCCTTTCCATTCCATTCCATGGAATTCCATTCCATTCCATTGAATTCCATTCCATTCCATTCCGTTCCATTCCATTATGTTCCATTCCATTCCATTCCATTCCATTCAATTCCGTTCCGTTCCATTCCATTCCATTCCGTTCCATTCCATTGAATTCCGATCCATTGCATTGAATTCCGTTCCATTCCATTCCATTCCTTTCCGATCCGTTCGGTTCCGTTCTACTCGGGTTGATTCCATTCTATTCCATTCCATTCCATTCGATTCCATTCGATTCCATTCGATTCCATTCGATTCCATTCCATTCCATTCCATTCCATTGAATTCCATTCCAGTCCATTCCATTCCATTGAATTCCGTTCCATTCCATTCCATTCCATTCCATTCCGTTCCATTCCATTTGAATTCCATTCCATTCCATTCCATTCCATTCCATTCTACTCGGGTTGATTCCATTCTATTCCATTACATTCCATTCGATTCCATTCGATTCCATTCGATTCCATTCGAGTAAATTCCATTCCATTCAATTCCATTGAATTCCATTCCATTCCATTCCATTCCATTCCATTCCATTGAATTCCATTCCATTCCATTCCATTCGATTCCATTCGATTCCATTGAATTCCATTCCATTCCATTCCTTTCCATTCCATTCCATTCCATTCCATTCCATTCCATTCCATTGAATTCCATTGAATTCCATTCCAATGAATTCCATTCCATTCCATTCCATTCCATTCCATTCCATTGAATTAATTTTCATTCCATTCCATTCCATTCCATTTCACTCTATTCCATCGAATTCCATTCCATTCCATTCCATTCCATTCCATTCCATTCCATTCCATTCCAT